>NC_138189.1:43067307-43237307 GCF_964194105.1 Spermophilus citellus | reverse complement strand
AAACAAGGTCTTCAGGATTCTGATATTGTCACTTTCAGTTTGTCACTTTGGTAAAACAAGAGTATCAAAAACGTTCTGAAGATAAGGCATGGCTTTGGCACTGGAAGATCTCAAATGGAACCTGGCACCAGCATCCCTTTCAGAGCCTCCTGTGCAAGGGCTCACCTGCCTTGTGGAGAGAAGGCAAGGCTAATGGAAGGCCAGGCTCCAGCTCCCATGAAACTCTACAGGGTCACTTTGACTATCGTATAACCTCTTCTCTTTTTTTTTTATTTTTTTTAACTTTTATTTTATTTATTTATTTTTATGTGGTGCTGAAGATCGAACCCAGTGCCTTGCACATGCTAGGGAAGCACTAGACCACTAGGCCCCAGCCCCAGCCCCTCAAATAACCTCTTTATTTGTAAAATGGGAATAATTATTGTCACCATCTAATAAAGACCTCAGAAGCCCCAAGTGAAAAAGAACAGAGCAAAAACGTCAGTTAACACAGTGTCATGAACCTGCACAGTAATTTCTCAACACATTCCCAAGTACCCCCGTGGTCACGTCAGGAAGCAGGGAAAGGGAACTATGACTGTTCTTTACAGACTCGAGTGACTTCCCAGTGCCTAGCCCAGCGGCCATTCTATCACATCTGATGTGATCCTCAAAACAAGTCAATCATCATTAACCTCTTTGAGAGATGAGGACAGACTAAGAACCAAATGCACTGTCCCAAGTAAAACAAACCCAGAAACTCCACCAAGCTCCAGTAAATAGTGGACCTAGCACTACAAACCCACATCACTCTGATCCCAAAGCACCTGCTAATTCATCTATACTAGTGCTGTCCAACAGAAATATAAGCTACATATTCCATTTTAAATTTTCTAGTAGTCACATTGAAGAAGTTAAAAAAAAAGAGGATCCTTAGTGAAACTTATTTTACTAATATATTTTAGATAACCAGTGTATCACCAGGCATGGCAGCGCATGCCTGGAGTGCCAGCCACTAGGGAGATTGAAGCCAGAGCATCACTCAAGCCTGGGAGTTCAGGTCCAGCCTGGGTAACATAGTAAGACCCTATCTCAAAAAAAAAAAAAAAAAAAAAAAAAAAAAGCAATATAGAAAAACATTATCAATTAATTGTTTAATCAATATTAAAATGTTGAAAATGTTTACATTCTTTTTTTGTATCAAGTCTTCAAACTCTGTTGCATGTTTATATTTACAGAACATTTTGGGGTGGCCACATCAAGTGGCTCAATGGTCACTGTGGCTCATAGCCTCCATACTGGGACGGTGCAGATCTATATGACATTGACTCTGCTAAGCAAACAGACTATTCCTTATGGCCCCAGGCCAACCGGTGTTCTCTACCTGAGAGTGGGTGGTAGGGACAGGCACATTCCTGGAGGCTCTGTGCTTCTTCTCTGACTGGGCTGGTGCCGGCTGAAGAGCTCCCTCCCTCAAGGAAGGCTTTGCTGACCCCACCGTCACCCTCTGCCACCCCAGCAACACTCCTCCACAGCCTCCTCTTTTCATGGCATTTATCATTAACTAAACTCTCTCGTGACAGTGGTGCACACCTGTAATCCCAGCTATTTGGGAGGCAGGAGGATTATAAATTCGAAGTCAGCCTAGTAAACTTAGCCAGACCCTAATTTTTTTTTAAAGGGCTGGGGATGTAGCTCAATGGTAAAGTGCCCCTGGGTGCCATCTCCTATCAAAATAAAAATAGCCAGGCACGGTGGCCCACGCCTGTGATCCCAGTGGCTTGGGAGGCTGAGGCAGTAGGATCACAAGTTCAAAGCCAGCCTCAGCAAAAGTGAGGTGCTAAGCAACTCAGTGAGACCATGTCTCTAAATAAAATACAAAATAGGGCTGGGGATGTGGCTCAATGGTAAAGTGTCCCTCAGCTCAACCCCCAGTACCCCAAAATATAAAATAAAATTAAAATTAAATAAATAAGCCGTCCTTTCAATTTATTTGTTCACTGGTATAGTAGCCATCTCCCCTCACTAAAATTTAAGCTCCATGAGAGAAGAGCCTTTTCTGTATTTCATTACTCTCTTCCCAAATCTTGGATCAGTATCTGACACATAGAAGATAATCAATAACACGGGTTGCGCTGATGAACTGCTACAGCCAAAAGGGGACAAGGTTTCCTTCCCCACAAACTATAAAATGCATTTACCATAAACTAATGTCATATGGAAATGAGTTTCCCAAACTAGTCCTTCAAAGACGACTTAACCCATAATGTAACCAAACCCTAGGAGGAAACAGCAGAGCATATGACAAGGTCAGCAAGTGGCTTAGCAAGCAGAAGCTCCTCGAAGACCCATCACATGGTAAGCATCTGTCCTTTCCCCATGCCACCTGAACCCCCAAGCACAGCAGCCCTTCAGCAGGAATGAATGAATGAACGAATCCTGAGGAGAAGCTGATGCCAATTCCAGTGTGCCATGGATTCAGTGCTCATTTAAGGGCTACCCTGAGAAGCTAACCAACAATCCCTCTGTAAAAAGATGTTGCAAGAGGCTTCCCCTGATTCCTTAATTGAGCTAGGTCTCCCTGTTACATATGTCTGTATTCTAAAGAACTTCTCTAATACGAAGAAGCAGAAGTTCATCTCTAACTAGTTAAAACAACAAAGCCCAATTTATCGTAAAGATTCTGGGTCTCTGGGTTGGATCTCAGAACTCCAACAGAAACCCAAATATTGCCACAACTTTCTCCATCTTCAGGATCCACACCTCTAAGCTTCCAGGCATCTGTGACAACTATGGGCCCTCACAGCATTACCCCCACATTACCATTTAGACTTTGAGAAATCGAGAGCCTCCTGGCCTCCCGCTACAAGTTTAGCTATGGTCTGGGTACTGCCCAAGGGCCCACTGTGACTGAAGGTTTGGTTTGCAGGGTGGCCCTGCTGGAAAATGGTAGAAGCTTTAAGAGGTGGGCCTAATTAAGGGGTCCTTAGGTCACTGGGGACATGAAACAGTTCTTGTAGAACCCGTTGAGTTCTTGCAAGAAGGCTATTATAAAAGGAACAAGCTTCACACCCTCTCATTGTCTATGTACTGGATTCAAGATACAATATCTTGTTCCTGCACAAACCCCCAGCCACTGTTATCCTAGCCCTGAGGTGAAGCAGCCAAGGGGGAGCCTTGACATAGTGCCTATGCTACACCATTTGGATTTGAAACTCTCAAACTGTGACCTAAAAACCTCTTCTCCTTCATAAGTCACCCGTGTCAGTTGTTTCATGTCAGTAATGTGAAGCTGACTAATATACCCCTGTTCCATTTCAAACAGTCGTTGGCCCCACTGGCCAGGCAGGTATTTATTCAGGGACCCAGTAATGGGTCCAATTTTACGGATGATCATCACATAGATGACTGGGCATAAGAGGTGATTTCTAGAAAAGCTCACAGGCAGATGACCCCACTGCCATCCATTACACATAAATCCTGAACTTCCTTTTCATTCTATCTATCACACATGAGGCAAGCTTTCCACTCAAAATTTACCTTTCATATTAAGCCATGTAATTAAGGGAGGC
Source organism: Spermophilus citellus (assembly GCF_964194105.1). NCBI lineage: Eukaryota > Metazoa > Chordata > Mammalia > Rodentia > Sciuridae > Spermophilus > Spermophilus citellus. Next base: position 43,233,756 of record NC_138189.1, on the reverse strand, counting down.
AAAATGTATGTTTCTGCTGGCCTCCACTCTGTCTCCCCACCTGGAGTAGTTTCTGGCCCCTCAACATATTTCTGTCAAACAAATCAAACCATTTAAAAATGAAATGCCAAGATAAAAACCCTACAGTAAATTAAAAACTCCTCTTTTATACACACTAATGACAGATTAAAACTCCATCGAGGGGCTGGGGATGTAGCCCAGTGGTATAGCGCTTGCCTAGCACATGTGAGGCACTGGGTTCAATCCTCAGCACTGCATAAAAATAAATACATAAAACAAGGTAGTGTCCATCCACAACTAGAAAGAAAGAAAGAAAGAAAGAAAGAAAGAAAGAAAGAAAGGAAGGAAGGAAGGAAGGAAGGAAGGAAGGAAGGAAGGAGGGAGGGAGGGAGGGAGGGAGGGAGGGAGGAAGAAAGAAAGGAGGGAGGGAGGGAGGGAGGGAGGAAAGGAAGGAAGGAAGGAAGGAAGGAAGGAAGGAAGGAAGGAAGGGAGGGAGGAAGAGAGGGAGGAAGGGAGGGAGGGAAAAACCTAGGGGAAAAAAAAAACTCCATTGATCCATGAAAGAAAACCTTCTTCTTTATAGGGAGCCTGTGCAGACCATGAAATCTTCTAATACCTGACCCAAACTATTTCATCCAAATGATCCCTGCACACACTGGCCCGGTTCCCCACAGGAAGCTGTGCTGTGGGCGGCTCCACAGTAGACATTCTATCAAGAAAAGTGATAGGGCTCTGGGAAAAAAATCTGCAAAGTGAACCCTCGGGGAACAAAGCATCAAGGGAGCAGCGAGGGAAGAGGAAAGCATCAGGTTCACAGCTTCACAAAAGGAGAAGGAGCCCAGCATCTGCAGCAATACCAGCCCTTTTCACTGAGAGAGTGACCCAATTTAGCTGGCACATGAAGTTGGACTTCAAGTTCAGGTACAAACTTTACGAGGCAGGTAAATTCACACTCCCAAACTTTTAGAGGGCATTCTAAATGTTACACTTTACTGGTGATGCTGAATATTCATTCATTTACTCTTCAAGCCTATACCTCTAATTTGCTGGTGGAAAAGTTAAAGGACAATACTCTAAGAAAACTAAAATAACTTGCCAGAATCTGGTCTCTGAGGTGTTTCTAACAAATGCAAACTCAAACAAAAAACTAAGTCATCAGTCATTTTGTATGTCCCCTACAAAGCACTTCCAGACACAGTGTGTAGCCTCTTCTTCTATCATCATGACCACTAGGGTGACGACGGTGCCCATTATCGAGATGAGGAAAGGCTCAGAGGCAATAAATAACATCACACAAATCAGTTTAGCCAGAAATGGCCAAAACAATATTCCAACCCCGGTCTTTGATTCTAAATCCACTGTTCTTTGTCCTGCCTCAGAAACCACAACATAATTTTGGTAAAATTAAATTTACAATTACTGCAAGTTATGGTTTCAGTCAGAATGTGCAACTAGTATGTGTAAATATTGACAAGATCCCAGCTCGCCCACTACACTAGCTCACACAACATTCAGCTTCTCTGAATTTTCATTTCTTTATGCACAGGACTGGTATAATGTCAATCTCACGGGGCGTCATAAGGATTAAATAAGAAGGCAGCTTTGGGATTCCCTGAGGAGCAAACCAGATTGTTCTGCCTTGGAGGAGTCCAGTCCACAAAGGAGACAAAAATATCAACAAATAACTTCAACATAAGTGGTAAGAGACAGAAATGCATAACATATGAAGGAATCAGAACTTTTGAGGTATCCATAGGCATCGGTTCCAGGACTCCTGCAGATACCCAAATCCACAGATGCTCAAATTCCTTATTTAAAATGGCATAGCATTTGCATATAACCTATATACAACCCTCCCATATACTTTAAATCATGTCTAGACTACTTTGTGTTATACCTAATACACACAGCTGTTAGACTTTATTGCTTAAGAATTAATGACAAGGAAAAAAAAGAGGTCTGTATATGTTCGGTATAGACAGGGTCTTTTTCCTAGTTACTTTCAGCCACGGTTGGATGAATCCTCAGAAGTGAAACCCGTGGAGATGGAGAACCCGCTGTGCGAAGACTCAGCCAGGACAAAGAAACAGTACAAGGAGAGGCAGGGAGCTGGAAGAGAGACTCCTCCAGGAACTCCAAAATGTGGTATTACCAGGACAGAGTGTGGACTAAGAATGTCAAGAAAGGGCCTGGAGAGGTGGGCAGCCCGATCATATGGAGACCACAGTGGCAATGAGGCGGAGTGTACACCTTATGGGCTGGGCTGTCACTGAGGAATTTAGAGTGTGGCACCGTGGGCTCCCTGTGTTGTCTTTGTATGTGTACATGGGAAAGTCATGTCAGACTCATTCCACTGTCTTTCCTTTGCCTACTCCCTTCATTCCCCTTTGTCTAATCTATTCCTCCCTTCCCCCTTACTGTGGGTTAGCGCCCACATATCAGAGAAAACGTTCATCATGTATAAGAAAGGGAATCTACATTACTGAGCCATAAAGAAGACTGAAATTATGGCATTTGCCTGTAAATGGATGGAACTGCAGACTATCGTGCTAAGTGAAATAACCCAATCCCCAAAAACCAAAGGCCAGGTGTTCTCTCTGATATGCAAATGCCAACTCAAGATAAGAGGGGAGGAGAAGAACAGAAGTACTTTGGATTAGACAAAGGAGAATGGAGGGAAGGGAGAGGGTTGGGAATGGGAAACACAGTAGAATGAACCAGACATCATGTTCCTGAGTTCATATAGGAGTACGTGACCATGTAACTCCACATCATGTACAACCACAAGAATGGGAAGTTACGCTCATGTATGTGTGATATGTCAAAATACTTTCTACTCTCATGTATATCTAAAAAGAACAAATAAATAAAATAGATTCCATGTTATTTGCATAAAAAAGAATGGGATTCTAACTAGAATAAGATTCCATGCTTGTATAATCATACTGAAATGGATTATGCTGTCATGTATAACTAAAAAAAATCAATAATAAAAAAAATTTAAAAAGAAAGAAAGTGTGGCATGGGACAGGTCTGAATTTTCAGTGTGGCCACAGAAGGAAGGACGGACAAAACTGGAGAAAATGAGAGTGGAGAGAGGGGGGATGAGGTTCTGAATCAGTGATGGATTCGCAGACAATGACTGACAGCGGGGTCAGGGGCTGTGAGATAAGACCCGGAACTTGCTAAGGAGCTGGGTGTGTGAGGGAGAGGACACCCAGATTTAAGAAGATACTCCTGTGTAAGACGTAGGCGTTATGGGTAACTGAGATGGAGAGTAAAAGAGGAGTCTCAGGTCTCATGGGGAAGGGACGGAGATCATGATGTCTGTGGGGCATCTAGCTAGTTATTAGTTATTTATCCACCATCTGGATAAAAGGGGGTGGGGCATGTAGGAGAAAAGGTAAGGACAGTGGTGCACATCTGGCAGCCCCAAGCACAGAGGTGACAGCTGACATTTCCGGATTACCTGAAACCAGCTAAGGAGAGCATGTGGGAGAAGAGGGGCTTTGGAAAGAATCCAGAGAAAGGACAACGTGAAAGGACTGGGCAGAGAGGAGCCGCCTCAAGAGGGGGCAGAGAGGAGCATAAGGATCCAAGAAACCTGGGAAGGCAGCACTTCAGCGGGCCAGTGAGCACAGCATCTCTGAAACGTTGCTTAGTGAGGAAAGGACTGAGAGGGTGCCCACCCCATTCATCAGTGCCCAAATCAGTGCCCAGCACTACTTCTGAAAGTAAAAAGAGGGGGAGCATTTTTGTGACATGATGGGGGCTGGTGGTAGACAAGTGACTGGGAGGTGAAAAAGTGGACACTTTTTATATCTCAAAAAAAAACACTTTTAACCCCTCCCCCCCCACACACACACACAAACCCACTTTGTCTCCAGAATCTACTCTTCACCCTGTTGTTTCTCAGAGAATGTGTCAGAGTGTTACATCTAAAAGTGATCAGTTCCAACTCCTTTACTCCTTTTTCCCTTTCTCCCTCCCTCTCTTCTATTCAGGTCAGGGGTCAGCAAGCTAAGGCCACGCCCAGCGCACAGCCTGCTTGCCTATGGCCCAGGAGCCAAGAATGGCTTTTACATTTTGAGGGGGTTGTACCAACATGCAAAACCAAGGTAGAACTCTACAGAGATCTTAGGTGATGTGAGGTGGCCTAGGAAGACTGAACCAGGTACTCTCTGACCCATTATAGATGAGGGGACAACCCTAGTGCAGACCAAGACTTGATGCCCAGGAAGGCAGCGACGTTGTTGAGGCCACACAATACCCAGCTCTCTTGGATCCCTACCAGCACTCAGTAATGCAGATATCACAGGGATCAACCAGGAGAACACAGAATTTCCATTTGAAGGTAAAAGGGGGAGTCTTCAGGGTTTCTGTCAGAGCCACATAAATAATCTTTAAAACAAAGATTCTACTGGACTGGGGGTGTAACTCGGGAGTAGAACATGAAGCCCTGGGTTCAATCCCCAACACTACAGAGAATAAATAAGATAAAATAAGGATTCTACTGATATTCTTTAAGGACTCCCTGTGGAGTGATGTTAAACATGAAGGAAAACATGATGTGCAACTCGTCCCCAGTCTGTCCCTTTCAATCTGTAACCTCCAGCTGACTCCTGAAACCTATCTAGTGTCCAGCACCTGGGAGACAACATCTATGGGAAATATATGTCAGGAAGCGTCATTTGTTCACGGTCAAGCACCGACCCTCACCATACCCATCCACACTCACACACATAAAACCAACCTGGAAAGCTGTGTGACAACACACAGCCACCTTAGTGACTCCATCAGCAGTTAAGACCACATCCAAAGGATATTCTCATGGGGCTTAAATGGCAATCCAGGTAAAAATGACTCTGTTTTAATACTTAATGTAGTTTCACATGCAATCCATTGACTTTGGTGAAGTTACTTAAGTTCATCTTAAAATTTGGGGGAAAAAAAATTCAAGTGGGAAGAACCCCAGGAAAACCTTCCATATTAATGGGACCAGCTTCCATTTTAGCTCTCTGCCCTGAACAACCATTCATTTAAAAACTCCACTTGTGACAGATATTCAGTATCATTCACTAAGGAAGGGCAGTGATAATTCATCTGTCTTTATAAATCACAACGAATTCCCTCATCATTCCTCAGACATTTCTCAATACCCCCGGCCTCATTCTCTCTTGGAGCCGGCCTCGACTAAGACACCAAGCACACTATCACAAACATCCCAAGAAGCATGAAGATAAATGCAGGTTTCATATTATTTTAGAATATTAAAATAGATTTTAGAAATCTAATCCATTGTTTTCACAGAAATACTAGGAATCACCTTAAATAATAGAAATACTAGAAATCATCTTAAATAACAGAACTCAGGTATAATGTCTTTTTTTTGTTTCTAAGGTATAATGTCTTAATTGAGTACTCTTTCCGTGTCCTGTTAAGGAAGGGGGGGGGGTCACATAAATTTTTTTCTTTTTTTTTAGTAATCTTTATTATTATTATATTAATACCTTTGTTTTATTTATTTATTTTTATGTGGTGCTGAGGATCGAACCCAGGGCCTTGCACACGCTCTACTGCTGAGCCACAACTCCAGCCCCCATTTTTTTTTCTTTATGAATAAATCAGGATGGAAGAAAAGAAAGAAGAAAAGGAGTGGAATAAAAAGAAAATTTCTCTGCCAGGAGAAAACTACATTGGCCTGTAGTTTCTCACTTTTCAGGCCAATAGTTCTTGAACTCTCCATTATTTTTATTATTTTCAAGAGGACGGTTTCACCAGCTTTTGGAGTGAAGCAGAACAGAGGGCCTGATAATATTTCCACCTACAGAACACCTGGCATGCCTCCAAACTTCTAATAATACACTTATATTAAATGTTGGTCCTCGGACCTCACTGTTGAATCAACTCATTTGTAAGTCCTTGCAGATTTCAAGTAAATGCATTTTTTTTTACCAATCAATTTTTTTTTTTTATAAATAATTTTTTTTTTAAGAGAGAGTGAGAGAGGGGGGAGAGAGGGGGGGGAGAGAGAGAGAGAGAGAGAGGAGAGAATTTTTAATATTTATTTTTTAGTTTTTGGCGGGCACAACATCTTTGTTTGTATGTGGTGCTGAGGATCGAACCCGGGCCGCACGCATGCCAGGCGAGCGCGCTACCGCTTGAGCCACATCCCCAGCCCACCAATCAATTTTTAAGAAAGTTAACAATGGATCTAGGGGAGCTGTAAATCCTATTTACAAAAATCAAACAAACAAACAAACAAGATGATTTTCCTATTCTGAATGAAACCTGTTTATTAAACTAAGAAATTTAGTTGGGCTTCTCACTTAACCTGCTAATCGACATTTGATTACTTATTTTTTTTTTCATTAAGAAGAACGAGATCGTTTGGGGAGCCTCTTGTGTGCCCAAGACTACAAAAACTCTGTTAACTGCACTGCTAACAATATTATTTTTCAGGTCATTATTAGACCTGCTCCTTAGCTAATAACTTATTAGAAAAACCATTTTCTTTTTCTTTTTTTTTTTATTGGTTGTTCACAACATTACAAAGCTCTTGACATATCATATTTCATACATTAGATTGAAGTGGGTTATGAACCCCCAATTTTACCCCAAATGCAGATTGCAGAATCACATCGGTTACACATCCACAATTTTACATAATGCCCTATTAGTAATTGTTGTATTCTGCTACCTGGAACTTTCTCAGGGTACAAGATCGTCTCTAATGACAAAGAATCAAATAAAGGCACATTTCCCGCCTCTGAAAAAGCTTTGGCGTCACTTGCTTTGGGTCTGTGTCTGGCATCACTTCCACAGTAAATTACAATAAGGAAAGAAACGGTCCGTGCTCACAGCTGGCTCTGGCTTCTGACTCCAAGTGTAGAATGAAGAAGGAGAATCCACGTTGGTGTGCCTTTGGCCTCTAATTTCGAGCATCCGTCCCGTCTGTTATTTTCCTTCGTCTGCATCTTTCTTGGTTTTGCTTCTCTCTCTCATTTCTATTTTTCACTACATTTCCCTAACCTTTCTGTTCTACTTGTTCTCCTAACACTTTGGAGAAACAACTATACATTTACAATTTTTTTTTCATTTGTTGAACAGAAGTTAATGTCCTTTGTTCTTGGAAGCACAGAGTAAAAGCTTGCCATTTTCATCTAATCTTGAAATCCTCTTCCATAACCATGGCTATCACCACCTCCATAACTGAAGTTCATAGTGCTTTATGGGCCAGAACCAACGATCGCATTTCCAGAGGCATACTGTTCATGTGCAACTTCACAGCATTAACTTCACTCTTAATTCAACTCTTACATTACTGTTTTAAGTTAATATATTCTTTATATTATTTAACTTGTCATGATCTCATCATTATCAACCACAAACACTAAATATGTACCTTCTAGAGCAGAACAAATATAAGAAACAAAAAAAAATGCTTTTCTCAGAATATTAATATAAGGCCCTGGGTTTGACCCCCAGGACCACAAAAAAAAGAAGATTACTCAGACCTTTCATCTAAGTGCTCTACTTTATGAGATCTTTGTATTTTCAGGTGCCATGCTGTACAGTTGCCCAGATCATTAGAAATAAAACTATTTATGGGGCTGGGGTTGTAGAGGCTCGCTTAGCACGTTCAAGGCTCTGGGTTCAATCCTCAGCACCACATAAAAATAAATAAATAAAATAAAGGTATTGTATCCAACTATGACTAAAAAAAATATTTTAAAAAATAAATAAATAGAGCTGGGGATATAGCTCAGCTGGTAAAGTGCTTGCCTTGCATGCACAAGGTGCTGGGTTGGAAGGAAGGAAGGAAAGAAGGAAGGAAAGGAGGAAGGAAAGGAGGAAGGAAGGAAGGAAGGAAGGAAGGAAGGAAGGAAGGAAGGAAGGAATTTGTGATAGAGTCTCCATAGAGCATCTAAGTGAGTCTTAGGCAAAGTATTAACTATAAATTGCTATTGATATGAAATAATCTGATTTTTAAAAAAAGACAGGCATGCAAGCATTTAGTTGAATGTAATTGAATAAGATAACTGGTGTCAGAGAGAAAGAGTAGAGCGTTCTGATGTAGCACGAGAAATGTACACTTCAGGCTGAATCGAGGTGGCACATACCTGTAATCCCAGCAACTTGGGAAGCCAAGTCAAGAAGATCACAAGTTCGAGGCCAGCCTCAGCAACTTAGTAAGGCCCTAAGCAACTTTAGTGAGACCCTGTCTCAAAATAAAAAGTAGTGGTAAAGCACCCCTGGGTTCAATCCCCAGTACCAAAAAAAAAAAAAAAAGAGGGAAAGAGAGAGAGAGAAAGAGAGATTGTGCACTTTGGGAACTGTTGTTTTTAGAAAGACAACATCATTATTCATAGCATTCTAAACATCAACCACCTTTGTTCCTAAGTGTCTGTTGTTCTGGTTACTAGTCACTGAAGAGTGGGTGTCTTTAAAAGCAATAAATATTTTAAATCTTGTCACCTTGACCTTGCCACTGAAGCCATCTGTTGATGAGAGAGGGCCTTTATTTTGTAACTGTATCTCCTAGAAAACTGACCTCCTTAAGGAACTGGCAAGTTAGCACTCTACCACAGCACACGTGGAGTACAGTTCAAAGTAGGTTCCATAAAAGTGGAAGCCACTCTTTGCAACCAGATTGCCTGACAAACAAAACCAGAATTCTTAACCACCCATGCAATTGCATGTGTGTGTGTGTCCTGGAAAAGAATTTCAAGTTACGTGTGACCTCTGAACATATGCCATGACATACACTCAGGACAAATAAACATTGGATATGATTTTAGTATTTTAATATCCGATCTCACGTACTTGAATGCCTACAAATAATGTAGCATGGTTTATGGACCTTGTATTTAGAATTGCTTGTAACATTTCTGGAGGAAAATATAGCACTTTATGGGCCAGAACCTATGGTCACATTTCTGGAGGCAAGAAAATGCAATTATTTTGAGAAATTCCTTCCATTTTTTTTTTATCATCGTTTCTTTAAATTTCGTCGTGAAAATATTTCAGTAAATGAAATACTCAGTTAATAACACAAATCGTAAGCTACTCGGAAGCGTTGGGACCCTAAGCTTCAGCCTTCCTTGTCCTATCACATATGGCCTCTTGAGTCACCCCTCCAGTGCTCATGCTCTGATTATTTAAATTATTAAACTGGTCAAATGGTAAGCCTACCCTGCTTTCTTCTGTTGGGTAAAAGATAAACCTGCTACTGTAATTTATACTGAGGTTTTTATATAAAGAAGGAAAGGGGATTAAAAGAGAAAAATAATAGGGGATGTTAGAAATGAGTTTGGTTTTCACCCAGAGGAAACAAATAATTGTTAGGCAAAAGGGACTGAGAAAAATATCCCTTGCGGTGGGGGGAACAGTACAGGGTAATGACTTAAATATGACACAATGTAAAGAATGTGTTTTAAAACTTTCTTCCACAAATAAAATCAGAAAGGCGACACCTCAGCATACATACTTTCAGCGTCAGCTGTAACCTTCAGGATGCACAGGGAACTGAGAGCCCATTCAGCCTCACTCTGGAGCTGTTTTGGGAAAGCCTCCAGAGCCTGGTGTGTGGGCCAGCGTGGCACCTATTAAGCAGCCTCCCCTGGAAAGCCCCCTTTCCCTCCCTGGAAAGACTTGACAGACTCCACATAAAAAGAACCTTCTAGCACCAGCCAAGTGTCTGCAGACTCCGTTTCCTGAATGGCCCGACTTCACATGCTCCGTGTCTCTTGCTTGGCTTTCTGGACCTGCTCTGCCTTCTGAGAGTTCCATCAGGGGACTCTTCCCTGGGAGCCTTGTAAATGACGCCATCTCTACCAGGTCCTCCCTGCCACCTTTCGTGCTGCCTTCTTAACTGACTGCTCAATTAACTCTATCCAGGATTGGATTAACTCTATTCAGGGTAAACTCATTGTCTTCAACCAAGCTAAAAGGCACTCTTTCCCTAAACACACCAGCAAAGGCACTCCCCACCCCCACCCCAGTGCCTCCCAGGTGAGACACAGCCAACAGAAACTCAAGGGAAACTGGAGTCCACTTGTCAAAAAATGGCAAATGGTATCTCGTCCTTGCCTTCTCCTAAAAAAAAAAAAAAAAACCCAATAACGTAAATTAGGCAATACTAGTATTATCTAGATGCTACATTAAGACAAATATAGGTAATAAAAAATAACTCAGGCATGCATTGTGGCATACATCTGTAATCCCAGCTACTTGGGAAGATTACAGGAGGAAGGAGGATCATGGGTTCAAGACCAGCCTCAGCAATTTAGCAAGGCCCTGTCTCAAAATCAAATGAAAAGGACTAGGAATGTAGTTTAGTGGTAGAGGTCCTGGGTTCAATCCTCATACCACAAAAAATAATGTTAATTCACACTACCATTCTGATGCAGCAGTTATAGGCTTTTATTCAATGTATTGCATTATGAAACCAATAAAGCAATACTATTAAAGAAAATTCTGAAAAACAAAAACAGAAATTTACCCACAACTGCATAACCATAAAAAAACAACTATTAACTAAGCTTGGTGGGTACACCAGTGACTCTGGAGGTTAAGGAGACAGGATAGCAATTTCAAGGAGACTAAACAAGACTCTGTCTCAAAATAAAAACTAAAGAGGGATGGGGAGATGGCTCATGGTAAAGTGCCCCTGGGTTCAACTTCCAGTACAACAACAAAAACCAAGAACAAAAAACCATGATTGCTTTGGAAATATATCTTTTTACTCTTTACCTCATACATATTCATTTTAAGAGCAGATATTTTCATATTTTGGTGCCTGAGCACTTCTTTCCCACCTTTTATCTGGAAAATTCCTGCTCTCCTTTCAAAACCCAGCTCCAATAGGGTGCCTTCCCAAAATACATGCAGGCAGAGTAGCTGCTGAGCTCTTAAGGTCTCACAGTATCCCAACCATAACTCCGTGACAGCACTAATCCCACCGTGGTAGAATTTATCTGTTTTCACAACTATTCAATGACAAACTACCTACTCATGAGAGCAAAGGCCTTTCTTATTCACCTTTACATCTCCAGAGCCTAATACACTAGCTACAGAATCTATATGAAGAGAGGGAATCAATCAATTATAGATTACACGTAATCTGGGTCCAGTATTAAATTCGTTTTATATCTTAAATACTGTGCAATACCCTTCTCTTGCAACTGCTGGAAGGAAGAAATTTGTTTGTATCACAATCAAGGACTACAAAGCTTAGATGTATCCAATGTGGTAGTTAGCCATTAAGTCCTTTAGGAAACAAGTCAAGATGTGAGTCTATTACACACACACACACACACACACACACACACCTACACACCTACGTACATTACACATTGTCAAGATGTGAAGGGGACCTATAGCCTAGTGTCAGGAGAAGGCCCCACTAGATGTTTTTGTACTCAGAGAGAAAACCATGCCCCTATGACAAGTAATTCAGATAAAGTACAGCATGATATAGTTGAAAATGAACTGAATTTGGTTGTTTAGAAAACTCAAGTTCAAGTTATTAACCTGTGAGCTTTGTCCTCCATAAACAAAACATCCTCACACTCTGCTGGCTGCTGTACTCGGTGATGAGAGTCAGGCTGTCCCTCACAAGGCTGCCAGTCTGGCAGAGGAGACAGACAGTAAGTACTGACTGGGTCAATATACAGTAGCATGACTGATGCCATATTGGAGGGCCAGGGACAGTATCCTGGAGGAAGCCAAATCCTTAAAGAATTTAGCAAAAGAAAAGGGGATGGCATATAGTGGGGAAGCAAGTGTCCTTCAGGCAGGGGGAACAACATTCCAAAAGGCCCAGGGGCATCTATAAAACAGGAATCTTAATACCTAATTACATTACAGAGCAATTGTGAGGTTCAAATTGGATTTTTATGTGGAAAGGTAAGTTCCTATTAGTAAGATGATCACATTGAAAATCAATTTTGCAATTCTTCAATAACACAGAGAATCAAGAAAGAAACAGACCTGAAGTTTAAAAACAGGGGGGTGGGGATAAAAATAAATTACTCAACATCAGTATTTCTCAGTTTCTTTTTTTTTCATTTTCACCCCCATATTTGTTTCTTAGGGCCACCAAAACAAAGTATCACACACCCTGGGTGGCTCATACAACAGAAATTTATTTCTCAGAGTTCTGGAGGCTGGAAGCCTTGAGACCAGGTGTCAGCAGGTTGACCTCCTTCTGAGGTCTCTTTCCTTGGCTTGTAGATGATGTCTTCTCCCTGTGTTTTCAAATGGCCTTTCCCCTGGGTGTGCCTGTGTCCAAATGTCCTCTTGGCATAAGGACACTGGCTATATTGGATTAGGGACCACCGGTATGACCTCATTTTACCTTACTTAACTCTTTGAAGAACTATCTGCAAACACAGCTCCATCAAGGGCAATTTCATCTGTTTGGTGCCTACATAACTGTCACTGAGAGTGAGGACTTCGAAATGTGTATTAGCGGGAAACATCCCCTAAAGGAGGCTTTTCTGACATCTTTTTTCTTAATCAGTTCCCTCTCCCATGAAGTCAGTGTTAAAATATCACAGGCACAAAGGTTACACAGAAATTCAGCAAAATGTGCTGGGTTTCGGGGTGAAAGGCTGAAAGAGAGAGACAGACAGAGAGAGAGAGAGAGAGAGAGAGAGAGAGAGAGAGAGAGAGGGGAAGGAAAAGAGAAGAAGAGGAGGAAGACAGGGATGGACTTAGAAGAGAGGGAGACAGGAATACTGAAATGAATAATGCAGCAATTTTGTCAGCCTGCAGGCAATGAGCCCGTGTAATGAGGGCTTGAGGAGGAAAATATGAGTCTACTTGGAACCCAATTTCCACAAAATTCTAGTGTTATAAAAGATAAGCATTTTTCATAACCAGGGCCCCTCAATGGAAGCCACTGCCTTCAGTGGGTACTCAACTAAAGAAATGACTATGTCCAAAACTGGCTGTGTTGCTGGGTTTGGTGGCACATAACTGTCATCTCAGCAATTCAGGAGGCTGACCCTGGAGGATCGCAAGTTCAAGGCCAGCTAGGGCAAACTAATGGAACTCTGTCCCAAAAACGGGCTGAGGATGTTGACTCATTGGTGGTTATGGACACTTGGGCTGAATCCCTGGTACCATATATATATTTTTTTTCTTCTGTGTTGTGTCAACGTAAAATGGTGCTTGCTCTCCAACACCACACCTTCCTAAGAAGTTTCAAGGTCACTTTCATCTGTGTGGTGCCTTCCTGCTGACTTTATAACCTAGCCTCATCAGAGAGTCCCACTATATACAATGGGGATGCCCCCCCATCCCGCAGTGCAACATGAGTATCACAGAAGAGTAAAGCCACCTTCCACAAGACAGTGTGGTACCGGCTTCAGGACAGACATGTAAATCAGTGGAACAGAACTGAAAGTCCAGAAGTAATCCACTCTTAGGGCAAATCTTCAACAAGGGTGTCAGGATAACGCAAAGGAAAAACAACAGTCTTTTCAACAAAGGGTGCAGGACAACAGCATATCCAACATGTGGAAGGATGGAACTGGAACCCTACCCCACATCATATACAAAAACCAACTCCAAATGTATCCAGGGGCTGGAAGCACAGTAGGAATGCTCATCCAGCATGAGCAAGGCCCTAGTTTTGATCCCCAGCACTGGGAGTGGGGTGGGGTGGGGATCTAATACCGAAACACAAGAGCTAAAATGAAGCCTTTCTGAAGAAAGCACAGGCATAAATGTTCAACTATGGATCAGCCATTAGTTTCTCAACACCAAAAAGCACAAATGGAAAAAAAAAAAAGTAGATGGTGGACTAGGTCACTATTTAAAACTTTTGTGTCTCAAAGATCATCATTAAGAAAGTGAGAGGACAGTCCACATAATGAAAGAAAGTATTTGCAAACCACCTAATAAGGAACTTGTGTCTACAATACATAAAAAGCTTTTATCACTCAATAATAAAAAGAGGGCCCAATTTAAAAAAGAGTGAAAATACAAACAGACATTTCTCCAAAGATATACAAATGGCCAATAAACAGATCAGAAGGTGCTCAACATTAGCCACCATAGTAATGCAAGTCAAAATCACAATGAGATACTACCTCATATCCACTAAAAGGACAATAATAGCAATGTGCTGGGCCCAGGGGCACACACCTGTATAATTCCAGCTATTGGGGAGGTTGAGGCAGGAAGACTGCAAGTTCAAGGCAAGCCTGGGCAACTTAGCCAGATGCTGTCTCAAAAACTTTTTTAAAAAAGGGCTGGGGGGCTGGGGCTGAGGTTGTGGCTCAGTGGTAGAGCACTTGCCTAGCAAGTGTGAGGCCCTGGGTTTGATCCTCAGCACTGCATAAAAATAAATAAAAAATAAATGTATTGTGTCCAGCTAAACTAAAAATAAACTTTAAAAAAAAGGGCTGGGGGTACAGTTCAGTAGTGTAATGCTTGTCTAGGCCGGAGGCTTGGATTCTATTCCAGAACCACAAAAAAACAAAAACAATAACAAATGTTGACAAAGATGTGGAGAAAGTGGAACCCTGGCCAATGGCAGGTGAGCATGTGAAATGGTAGGCTGCTTTGGAAAACAGGCTGGCAACTTCTCCAAATACACGGAACAGAATCCCCTTTGACCCAGCAATTCCACTCCTAGGTATATACCCAAGAGACTGAAAAATACATTCACACAAAACCTTATACATAAATATTCAAAGCAGTATTATCCATAAAAGTTAAAAAGTGAAAAAACTCAAATGTTAACTGGTGAATGAATAAATACAATGTGGAATATCCACACGATGAACTGTTATTGTGCAATGAAAAGGAATGATCAGTGATACAAGCTACACACAGAGATGACACTTCAAAACACTATGCAAAGTAAAAGAAGCCAGAAAAAAAAAAGGCCATAGGGCGGGTGGTTAGGGTGGAGGGGGCTGGGGATGCAGCTCAGTGGCAGAGCACTTGCCTAGGATTTAGGAGGTTCTAGGTTTGACCTCCCGTCCAAAAAATAAAAGATACATACAGGGGCTGGGTTTGCAGCTCAGTGAGGCACTGGGTTTGATTCTCAGCACTGCATATAAATAAATGAATAAAATAAAGGTCTATCAACAACCAAAAAAAAATTTTAAAAAGATAATCTACATACATATATACACTGTAGAGAGTCATTTATATAAAATGGCCACGACAAAAAAGCCATTGAGACACAGGGTTGCCAGAGGGAGGGAAAAGGAGTGATGCCCCTGGCTTCTTTGGGGGTGATGAAATGTTCTGGAATTGGATCTGGTAATGGTTGCATGACTCTGTGAATATCCAAAAAAATACCAAATTGTGCACTTTAAATGGGTGAGTTTTATAGTACATGAATCATATCTCAAGAAAGCTGTTACTTCTTTTTTGGGGGGGTACCAGGGATTGAACTCAGGGGCACTCATCCACTGAGCCACATCCCTAGCTCACTTTTGTATTTTATTTAGAGACAGGGTCTCACTGAGTTGCTTAGTGCCTCGATCTTGCTGAGGATGGCTATGACCTCATGATCCTCCTGTTTCAGCCTCCTGAGCCACTGGGATTACAGGCATGCACCACCGTATCAGCCTGTTACTTCTTTTAAAAAGGAGAACAGTAGATGACATTATAACAAAAGTTAATTTGCTTCAATTTACATCATTACTGAATCTGAAGCAACACTGACAGTCAAGCAAGTCAGTCTCCAACTCCATAAACTGTCTTTCACTAATGTTAACAACTTCCAATGAATTACCTTCAAGTTAAAACTATGAGGGGATACAATTATGGGATGCTATAAAATAGAATATGAAAAGATGCATCCATTCATTCAAAGTTTTATGTACACTATTATGGCACATGAGATAGGAGGCTTTGCAGAATAATTGATGGGAGTGCCGGAATCAACAGAAGCATACCTGTGCTTCTCACACTGTGAGCCTTAGCCAGAGTTCAGACTTTCCTTCACTAAGAACAAAAATAAATAATTATAAGCTGCTCTAACAGTAACTGGGAACATCCCAACATGTTCAGGTAGAGGAAAACTTCCTAGATCTTCCCTTGACAGGGTAAATATTAATTTTAGACAGAAGAGCAAAAGTAAAGACAAGAGGACAGATCATCCATCACTGTTGCCAAAGAAAACCGATGTTTTTCTGCCCTTGAAACAATAAGGTGTCTATCTGAAAAGACACTGGTGACTGTAGGCCACATCACTGTAATCAGCATCTTCCTTGCCAGGAACCAATTTTTCTCTTTTCCTGGGTTATCAGAAGTTTATTCTAGAAAAAAGAAAGTGTTACCAAAACAAAAGATTTTTTTTATTATTATTATTCTTAGTAGTTGTCAGTACAAAGGGCTGCTATACCAGCTATTATAATTCAGCTAATGTTATGGAAAGGATCCAATGTTTTGTTTTTTTCCAGTGCTGGGGATTGGACCTAGGGCCTCATATATGGTAGGCAAGCACTCTCTCTACCACTGGGTTTTACCCCCAGCCCTAGAAGGACCCAACTTACAAGGTATTTTTTACAAGGTAACAAATGCTGACGAGTTTTGAACAGGCCACGCCAGACACCACACACAGGTTCTGAGAGCAGGGCTCTACCTGGGCAGTCGCCAGGTGAAAAACAGAGATTTCATGCCTTCCTCTAAGAACTCTCCAAAGTAAGCCTGCCTACAGAACACATGGAAACACACACACACACACACACACACACACACACACACACACCATAGTCCCTGAACTGCTGCTTTGGGCAGAACTTAACCAGCAGGGCTCCTCTCTGTAAATTGGGCAGAAAAATGTGCAGTAGGCCAGAGGACTGGAAGCTCCTAGGTTCTGCTCCCCATCATCATAAACCAGGCAGCAGCTGAGGCACCCAGAATGTGTCCTGGGAATCAGGGCAGAGAATTTCAAAGCACAAGAGAGTAGGGTGCTGCCTAGGTCAGGAAACAATCCACAGGTGGCGGACAGATGTCTCATTGATTGTTCTTTCCTTTTCTGTAGCTTAAGGAAATCACTGTTGGCTCCTGAACACCTGGCCCTGGTCTGCAAAAGGAAAGTTAAGCATTAGAGAAGTGGCTGTTAACAATAATTATATAAGTTGCTCACCCAGAGCTGTAGCCTAAGCTTACATACACATTATCACATTAAGTCCCTTCTAGTCCCTACCTCTGACTATTTGAAAGACTCTATGATTCTAATTCTTTCTTTGACCTAGTATATTCTCTTCTGGATCAGGGGAAAAGAGGGACCAAGACAGCTTCTTTGCTGCTCTAGTACTATCGTGGCAACTTTCCACTGCCCATACTGAACAGGATTAAGGGGCCTCCCTGTTTCTTCCTCCCCAAATATAAAATGTTCCCTGGGTGCAAGTCATCTGAGGCTAGTATTGGTAAGTTTGACCTGAATCTGTTTCCCTAGTTGGACTATAAAATGTGACCCAAGGCAGCCTCTATAGAGACTGTATTCTAGCTTGATGTATAAAAATTTGTAACCCAACTGTGTTCCTCAGCTTTGCTTTGCTGTGACAAAAATACCTGTCAAGAAAAACTCAGAGGAGGAAAGGTTTGTTTGGGCTTGCTGTTTCAGACGTTCCATTGCTCTGGACCCATGGTGAGGCCCAGAATATCCTGGTAGAAGAGTGTGGGGGAAGGAAGCTGCTCAGTTCATGATGGGCAGGTGCAGCCAGGGCACACCCAGCCATGCCCCACCTGCCTAGAGTTATCCCCACAGCTAGTCCATTCAAATTAGGACAGACTGATTAGGTTATGGCTCTCATCATCTAATCATTTTACCTGTGAACATTCCTGCCTTAAGGCAGGAGTTTCTGGGCGACACCTCATATGCAAACTGTCATTCCAACCTAAGAGTACACCCCTGTAACCAAGCAACTGAGACTCAGCCAATCATAATAGCTGAGCCTCCAGCCAATCAGAGGCTGAAATCTACCACATGACTACCAAATAAGGCAAATGCTGACTATAGCCAATCAAGTTGTTTCCATATGTCACTTCCTGTTTTCTGGCTATAAATAAAACCTGCCAGGGCTCGGGATGTGGCTCAACCATAGCGCGCTCACCTGGCATGCATGCGGCCTGGGTTGGATCCTCAGCACCACATACCAACAAAGATGTTGTGTCCGCGAAGAACTAAAAAATAAATATTAAAAATTCTCTCCTCTCTCTCTCTCTCTCTCTCTCTCTCTCTCTCTCTCTCTCTCTCTCCCTCCTCTCTCACTCTCTCTTAAAAAAAAAAAAAAAAAACCTGCCCATGTGCTGGGGTAGGGCATTCTGAACCAGTCCCAGGTGGTGGTGAATTCATCTCAGATTTCTTATAACAGTAAGGAACTAAAACTGAGTGCCTTAAAAGTAGGAGGTATCTAACTCAATACATAAATTTTCCTTTGGATACTCAGAAAAGGAAAAAGATCCTGTGTTTTTCCCCCAGAACTTCTGCCAGAATGAGTCCACTAGCTGATCTTCCCTAGCTGTTTCTCACTTGCTCAACCTCTGAGCCCCAGGACTGGATCTTTGGATGGATTCTCATCTCTAGACTCTCCCCCTGAGGATCTCACCCACTCTCACTGGTTTGAACAGTATTTCTATAACAACTCTCAACTTTGTATTTCTAGCCCAGATCTTTTCCCTGAAATCCAAAGCTACTTGTTATTTCAACATGTACATGTTGATGCCTTAACAAATGACCACAAACACAGCAGGTTGAACAAAAACTTATTCCTTGCTGATCTAGGGAGCAAAAGTGCAAAATGAGGGTGTCAGCAGCACCACACTTTCCCCAAAGACTCTAGGGGAGGGGACTTCCCTGCCTCTTTGAGCTTCTAGTGGCGCCTAACTTTCCTTGACTCATGGCGGCATAACTCCAAACCCCATCTCCATCTCCAGGAAGCCTCTCCCTGTGCGCCTCTGTCCTTTTCTTTTGAGAGCACTACTCATTGGATTGAGGGCCCACCCTAAATCCAGGATAATCTCATCTCAAGATCTTTAACTAGGACAGGGATTGTAGCTCAGTGGTAGAGCACTCACTTAGCACGTGTGAGGCACTAGGTTTGATCCTCAGAACCACATAAAAATAAATAAATAAAATAAAGCTATTTTTTAAAGATCCTTAATTAATTACCCCCGCAAAGACTCAACTTGCAAATAGGCATGTATTCTAAAGTTCTGGGGGGAGTTTTTGGAGGGTCACTAGTCAGCCCACTACAGCAACTTAAACTGTCCCAAACCAAACTCCTAATTTCCCGACACAAGCTCACTTCTCCCTTTAGTCTTTCTTCTTGGAATCGGCCTTGCTTCCTCTTGCCTCACCCCCTCCCCACTCCCCCCTACTCCCACCCCGCTTCCAGACTACAGGTAATCCCCATTGGCTGTGCCTCCACAGTACATCCAGAACCTGACACTTCATCTCCACCACTCCAGCCCAAACTCCAGACAGCCGTCTAACTGGTTGCCCACTCTTCTGGCTGTTCCCCTGAAGTTAATACTTGATACTACAATGATCCTTTGAAGATATAAGTCAGATCAAGTCCCTCTGACACTTAAAACCTCCTATGGCTTCATTTGGAGTAAAAGCCAAAAGTCATCAGTCCAGGGGCCCACAAGGCCCTTCAGAGTCTGTCTGCCGTGACTTCCCTTGTGGCTCAGACATGGCACAGAGGTTCTGCCTGTGGCCCTGTGGACTTGTTATTCCCTTCATCTGAAATTCTTTTCCTCTAGGTAACCACATGGCATCTTGCTCCCTGCCTTTCTCCAGGTCTTTGCTCCAATGTCAGCTTCTCACAGAAGGTGTTCTGACCACCCTGTCTAAAGTCACCATCTCCACCATCTCCTCCTGTTTCCCATTCTTCCCTGCTTTTTTCGTGTCTGAACCATGACCTGAATACGTTATATTTCCCATATTAATCTGTTGATGGACCACCTCCTCCCATACACACTAAATGTGAACTCCATGAGGTCAAGTTCAGTCTACTCTGTTCACTGTGCCTTCTCCAGACCTACAGTGGTCTCAGGCCCATAGCAGGCAAGCAATAAACACTGAATGGTGGAATCCGGTTCAACCATCTGATCTGAAAAACAAGGTGATGAGAACTCGCCTTATCTCGCAATGGGTTATAGAACTGAGACCTGTTTTTCTGTTAGATGATTAGTGCTCATTAAGCACATTAGTAAGACATGCCAATAACAAGTTACCCCTTCCCAGGCAAAGAATTGCATTTTTAAGAGGAACCCTTTTAAGACAGGTATCCAGATCCAAAGAAGTGAAGCAGATAATGGAAATGTGAATACTATGAGGCATTTTGGGAGCAGGCACAGGCTTCAGCACAATGTCAGACCAGAATTCCCTGCAGTTGAGCCAGGGAATAGAACTGGCTCCTGACCCACAATGTTTACCCTTGCTCCCTGCCCAGCTCAAACCCTTTCCTCCTGCTTCTGCTTTTTCTCCGGAAAAGAATTGTTTATCTGAGTTTAAAAGTTGCCCCAAAATAAATAAATAAATAAAAGTTGCCTATTAGGCACATGTCTCAGCACTCAGGAAGCTGAGGTAGGAGGATTACCTGAAGCCAGGAGTTCAAGACCAGCCTGGGCAACAGAGCTAGACTCCCTGCCCCATTTCATTTTTTTCCCTTGTTCTTCCTCTTTTCCCATTTTCTACTCCCAATATCCCTTAAGAAATAGAGGCTCTGTGGCTGGGAGGGGGTTGGTGTGGCTCTGCGGTACAGTGTTTGCTGAGCATGTACTAGGCCCTGGGTTCAATCGATGGGGGGGGGGGGAGGAAGGAAAGGAAGGAAGGAAGGAGGGGAGGGGAGGGGAGGGGAGGGGAGGGAGAGGAGGGGAAGGAAGGGGACAGAAGGCTTCTGGATGAAGACTTAACATGCTTTCCTGCAGATGCAAGTATCTATGATCTTGATATGCAACCAATGCTTGTTCTAGTTTGCAACTTTCCATCTGAACCATCTTGTCTAATTCCAACTTAAATTTCTTTTAAATGCACCTGACTCTAAACTTGGTTCTCCTCTGTCTTAACCCATTTACTTTTCCCTTTCTCCTTTTCTATGCCTTTTCTTTTTTTTTTTTTTCCTATGCTGTTTTCTGGTCACATTAACAACCAGCCACTCCTACTACTTCTGCATTCATTTATTCTTTCATGCATTGATTTGACCAGTTATTTATTTCACTTTTTAATCAACAGAGAACTGTGACAGGTCCTGCATATATTGAGTGTTTGAGGCAAAAAGTGTTCCAGGTAGACACAGAGGGCCAGAGCAAAACAGTCCTGCTCCCCCACTGCCCTCTTCCCCACGTCTGAGAGGATGAGGACTATTAGATAAGCTACTGACACCAAACTATGATGGACAATTCCTCATGCAGAACCTCAGAGCTTTGATAGGTACTTAATAATGCTCCAGGGAGCACTCAGAGGTGGAAGTAATAATATGGTGGTCAGATTTCTTATCTTTTGCATGCCTGGCTGGCGGTGTCGGTGGAGAACCACAGCCCCTGCTCTGCACCATAAGGCATTCCAGGGGCACCTTCCAAACTAGCCACTATAGGCAAAAGGTGGAAACAACCCAGATGCCCATCAACAGACCAATGAATCAACAAAAGGTGGTACAGCCCCACAATGGACCAGTACTCAACCATAAAAAAAGAAATAAATTTTTCACAGGTGCTATCACGCAGATGACCTATGCAAAAGGTCAGACACAAAAGGCCACATATTGTATGACCCCACTCACATGAGATTCCTAGAATAGGCAAATCCTAGATGCAAAAAGCAGAAGACAGGGAATCTGGGCTGCAGGGACCAATGGCGGGCAGCCCCATTGGTCAGTGGTTAAAGAGGTTTGATTTGGGATGAGAAGGTACTGCAGGTGGAGAGTGGAGGTGACTGCTCGATGCTGTGCGTACACTTCGTGCCACAGAACTGTACATTGAAAAGTGGGCGGGATGGCGAAAAGTATGTCATGTATATTTTGCCACAACTAAAAACTTTAAAAAGTTAAAAAAAATAAAAAAATAAAAAACTAGCTGGCCATGAGCCCAGCAAGTGAGCAGGACAGCACGCACTCAGCTGCTCCATATCTCACTGGAGGCTGAAGGTGGCACCCGAGGAGACAGGACTCGCCTGCAGGGGAATGAGAAAAAGACAGGTACTTCTCTACCAGTGGCCTCTCCCACAAATGGAAGGAAGGAGACAATCATGGAAAGGAATGTCCCCTGGGGCTGGGGTTGTGGCTCAGTGGTAAAGCACTTGCCTAGCAAGTGTGAGGCCCTGGGTTTGATCCTCAGCACCACATAAAAATAAATAAAATAAAGGTCCATTAAACTATAAATAAATAAATAAATAAATAAATAAATAGTAATGTCCCCTGTCTGACCACAAGGGCCCACATTGACAGGTTCCAGAGGCCTCGTCATTTTCCCCAAGGACTCTGAGAAACACCATGGTGGAAGGACATGGCAGAGGAAAGCTGCTCAGCTCTTGGCAGTCAGAGGTGGGGGCGGGAGAGGGCAGTAGCCATTCAAATTATTAATCCATGAAATGGGTTCACCCACTGATGAGGGTGTAGTTTTCACGACCCAATCATTTCACCTCTGAACATTCCTACATTGCCTAACACATGAGCTGTGCAGGAGACACCTCATATCCGGATCATTACAAAGGCAAACTTCTGAAGAACTAAGGAAGAAGACGTGGACAACCCCTAACGGACATAATGTCTATGAACACACTTTCCTATAGTGGACAATGTATATGTACCGTCCACCCTATAATACGTTGTCATTTTGCAGCTGGTCCCAAATGTCAATAGAACAGGTGTGTCAAAACTAAGATCTGGAGAAAACCTAAGACAGTTGAGGCAGTTACGGGAAATACCTGGGAAGAAGAGTTAGGAAGAGAAGCAAATTCATTATGAATTTCCTGAGAAAAGCAGGAGGGTGAAACATCTGAGAATGAAGGCGGAACTGAAGTGTGTGGAACATTCTTGAAATAATTGTTCTGAAAAATTCGATAATGAAAGAAGCACAATAAAAAGTCATTGCAATTTTTAAAAATTCTATTTCACTGCTTTTATGCCAGTACTGTATCGGATTTTAAAACTTTTTTGAAAATTTTAATGGACACATAATTGTACATACTTATGGGATACAGTGCAATTTTAATTAGCATGTTATTGGAAACGCTTTAGTCCTAGACAAATAATGATGATCCCACCAAGGACAGGGAACAGAGGTATGTAAGCCTGTGATGAGAGCTGGTGGCCAAGGGAGGTGCTCCAGGGCCTGCCAGCCTGGGGTCCCAGGCAATGTTTACGGGTGCTAGGATGGCAAGTGCGGGGGAGAACGGAAATGCTGGCTCAGGGTGCCCACACTGAGTCCAAATGTAGGAAAGTGAAAACAGGAGACGGATGCACTGGACAACTAGAAAGGGGTAAAAAGGGAAAAGTTGCCGGGCACAGTGGTGTGTGCCTGTAATCCCAGCAGCTCGGGAGGCTGAGGCAGGAGGATCATGAGTTCAAAGCCAGCCTCAGCAAAAGCGAAGCACTAATCAACTCAGTGAGACCCTGTCTCTAAATAAAATACAAAATAGGGCTGGGGATGGGGCACAGAGGTCAAGTGCCCTTGAGTTCAATCCCAGGTACCTGCCACCTCCCCAAAAAGCAAAGGATGGCCAAAAGGACAGACCAAAGACTGTGAGTAAACGGTGGGGTTGAAGCGCAAGACTTTGGTGAAAGTGGGAAGTTGAAGGCTGCAGGTGGTGTAGGAAGTCCACAGAATAACAAGAGGTGGTTATAAGCCCCCTGAGTCCAGAGTTCAGTCCTGAATCCTGGTTGTCTAAACATGTTTCTCCTCTTTCAACAGTGAGAAAATATTTAGCGGTAGTGGACAAAATAAGATCTGTTAAAACCAGTGCTTCAAACTATTAAAAAATTCTAATTTATTTTGCTTCTCTGATTGCAAGCACAGCAGATGGAATGAAATTTATTTTGAACTATCCATATCACTGGGACCTATGCTGACACCTTCATAGCAGCTGACGGAAGAAGGCCAGAAAATACTGCAAGACTCTCACCTGAGGCCAGGTAAAGGACTCGCCCAGTTCTTTTATAATACTGTTTGGTGCAGTAAAACTGAAATACCCTAAGGGAATACTTGCTTATTGCCTTTTTGAAGTGCTGGGACTCTCTAACCATACACAAATACTACATTTTGAGAAACTACCTGTAAAGATGATGACACAAAAACAAGTCATACAGGGGCAGGGGTTGTGGCTCAGTGGTAGAGCACTCGCCTAGCGTGGGTGAGGGACTGGGTTCAATCCTCAGCACCACATAAAAATAAATAAACAAAAATAAAGGCATTGTGTCCGCTTACAACTACAAAAAAATATTAAAAAATAAACAAGTCATACAGTGACTGGAGGTGTAGCTTGAAGGTTGTACACTTGCCAAGCATGCACAAGGCTTGGGTTCGATCCCCAGATCACATACACACAAAAACTGTCACACATACACACATTTATACACATTTCAATAATCCAGTAACCAGAAATTGTTCCAACAAAGCAGTTTTATACTTTTATACCATTATTTCTCTAACTAAAAATGAAGATTCAACTGTAGCTAAGAGAAACTCATTGGCTTATACAAAAAAAAAAAAAAAAAAAAAAAAAAAAACCACCCTCCACTGAGTCTATTTGTACAACACTAGGGTCATGGAATTTGCCCATTCTTGAGAGCTGAGATGATATCCACACAACTCTGGGAGTTCAAAGGATGTGATGACTAGCTCTGTTCCTGCTTCGATATGACCGATGCTCATTTGTCAATGCTAATTCTGCAGCCCACTACACTTGGTGGTATCATGTACACAAAAAGGAGTTCCTCTAGGTTTCCTCTCATCATTTAAAGATGCAACTACAGAAGCAGCTTCCACCTTCCATCTAGAGAAGTGTCAGGAAGTTCCACTACTTCTAAACTTCTTAATGACCCTCAGTCACCTACAGAATTTGTTCTGTTTTGAACTTATAAAATTAAAGCCAAGGGATCCCTTACGGCAACTTATGCTATTTACCTCATGCTGCTCCTCCAACACTTGAGACAGAAAAGTCTCTGAAAATCTATAGGTGAGTGTTTTGCTTCTTTTTCAGCTTCACATATTACCGCAAAATGGTCTTTGCCAGATGGAGAGAGCAGCAGGTATACTTTGGTGTTTTCTTCCAGTTGTCCTGAGAACAATGGTGAAGGCGATTTTCTTCATTTTGACAATGAAAACCATAAGCATACACCACAGTGCCAGGTTGTAATCAAACAATGGGAATTCCAGTCAAAAAGGCACATTTCTGGAGAAACTTGGATATAGTCATTGTCAATGGATGGTTTAGAACAAAAAACATTGTTTTGATAGAACAGGAATATAATCCTGTCCCCCCTGAAAATAACCAGAGTTATTTTTAATAGCCCTACCTGGTTCTACTGAACCTGGGTAGCTTTTGTCTCACCAACATCAGCGAAAGAAAGAAAGAGAGAGAGGGAGGGAGGGAGGGAGGGAGGGAAAGAGAGAAAGAGAGAGAAAGAGAGAGAGAGAAAGAAAGAAAAAGAAAGAAAGAAAGAGAGAGACACAGAAATGGCCAATGAGCAACAAATTCATTAGAGCAGTTATTATCCAAAGACAAAAACTAACAAATACTGGTGAAGAGGTAGAGAAACTGGAAACCTTGTGTACTACTGGTGGGAATGTAAATGGTACAGTCACTAAGAAAAATAGTTTGGCAGGTAGTCAAAAAGTCAAACACTGGGGTTGTAGCTCAGTGGTAAAGCACTTGCTTAGCATGTGTGAGGCACTGGGTTTGATTCTCAGCACTGCATATAAATAAACAAAGACAATAAAGGTCTATCAACAACTAAAAAAATATGTTTAAAAAATGTCAAACACACTTGGGCATGGTGGCACAACTCTGTAATTTTAGCAACTCAAGAGGCTGAGGCAAGAGCATTACAAGTTCGAGACCAGTCTCAGTAACTTATCAAGACCCTGTCTCAAAAAATAAAAAAGACTGGGAATGTAGCTCAGTGGCAAAAACACCCCTGATCAATCCCCAGTTCAAAAAAAAAAAATTAAACAGAATTACTATATGATCCAGCAATTCATGTCTAAGTATATATCCGAAAGAGTAGAAAGCAGGATTCCAACACGCTTAGACACCAATGTTCATAGCACCCAAAGGTGGAAATGTCCACCAAGAGATGAATAGATTTTTTTAAAGATGTGTTATAAATGTATAGTGGGGTATTATTCATCAATAGAAAGGAATAAAGGCCTAACACATGCTACAACAAGAATAAACCTTGAAAATATGTGAAGTAAATACCCAAAAGGGAAAATATTGTATGAACCTACTTAAATGAGCTTCCTAGCAATAGATAGTAGGACAGAGATTATGGCAATAGGAGGAATGGGAGGAATGGGAGGTACTGTCTTATGGGTCCAGAGTGTCATTCTGGGATGATAAAAAAGTGCTAGAAGACTGGGGATATAGCTCCGTTGGTAGAGTGCTTGCCTCACATGTACAAGGCCCTGGGTTCAATCCCCAGCACCACACACACACACACACAAAGTGTTAGAGATGGTGGGTGGCGATGGGCTCAATATTTTGAATGTCCTTCATGCCAGTGAACTGTACACTTAAAATGGTCAAAATGGTGTCATGTTATACATACTTCATCACAATGAAAAAATGGTTTTAATCACTTGAAGGAAGAAAAAAAACAATAATAAAAGAAATTCAGATATAATAAACAAACCAAATACCAACCCGTCCTGCTAGTCCATGTCCAAACAGAATTTCCTTTCTTCTTTCCCTACCCATTTCCTTCCTTGCTTTCTTAAGTTTCATATGAAATAACTAAACATTCTGAGAAAGATAGATACATGGGGAAATTATGATGCGAATTTAATTTTTAAAAGATAAATCCCATCACAAGAGGGACCATCAGGATGAGGTAAGGCAGATCAGGGAATGTAAACAACAGCTGAACCAAAGACCCAGGAGGCCCTTCTATCTTCAGCAGAAGAGAAAATGAAGAAAGAACAGAAATACATTTGCAAGCCCCAAACCTGTAAGTCATGCAGTCCTGTAACAACTTCTTGCAACTGTCTTTAAGGATGAGATGAATTAAATAATTCATGCCGGGCTAGTTTCACTGGCTGTGAACTACTAGCCAAGGAGACAGATCGACATGGCCTGGATTCGGTGCCAGCAAGAGGCCAGGGATTACAGCCACCAGCGCTCCATCTGGCTTCCCCACACTGGGACACCACGTTAGGGAAACCGATTCATAACCCCCTATGGATGAGCCTCTGTGGATGGTAAATCCAATTCATCCCACCTCATATCTCACACACAGAACAAGTCACTTTTAAGCACACCCTTCTGCTGATGATAACTGCTCAACTCTTGCACATCACCAAGAAAAAAGGCTAAGGGCCAAACACAAATGTTTGCCTTCCAAAGTCTTTCATGTGACTCCAGAAGAATCATCTATAAACCAAAACTGTAAGACCTCAGGCTAGACCCAGCTTATTAATGATTCTTTTAAATAATCATAATGACACTGTTATGATTATAACAGGCAGACTGGTCTCCTAAGATGCATTCCAATTGTAATTAAAACCGGGCAGTCCCATAGCTCCCACTTAATTTTAATTTATATTAAAATAACTTAGAAGAGCTCTTGGATACATTGAACAACTGCCTTCAATCCAGCTGGTTAAATGTTGGCAACTTCCTCTTCCACGAACCACATGATTTTTAGATGAATAATGCACTGGGGGAAAGAGGTGGGATCCAAATTACCAATATGAGTGGCATTTTTTCTCACGACTGTTTTCTAAAATGAGGTGATGCTATACTTAGTGAAGCTATTTAAAAGATGTAGTGCTAAAAAGACTCTGCCCAGCAACCATCATATTGGTGGAACTCATCGAAACTATTAATGTCTACTTCGAAATTGATTTTAATCAATTTGAAGAGATTGAACTCCCATAGCTTTTTACTTAGCTAGATTTATAATTGTAGACCAGGAAGAATTTCCAAATATTCCCACGGCTTCTTCAGTTTCATTCAAATCTCTCTGGACTGCTCTACCTGGAAACAGCACTACATTTTAATCCACGTACTCAGCTTTACTTTCTTTATGGCATTTATCATTACCTGACAGCATGCGGTATACTTCTATGATAAATAAATAATTTGTGATGGTTCACAGTCTCTCCCCCAAAGATGTCATCTCCTAATGCAGGACCTGTATCAGCACACACAGCAGGGCTAGGCACTGGATAAGCGTCACCTACCCTTTTCCCTTCCACATGTGACACTTGAGGCCCCAGGGAGTGGAGTGACTTGTCCAAGGTCACGAGGCTAATCAGAGGCAAAGCTGGGCCTTAGAACTAGGTCTCTTAACTCCCAGCCATCCTTCCAGACTCCCCACTCCTAAAAATGCCAACACTTATCATCAGTTCAGACTGCTGTATCCAAAGTCCATACACTAAGTGGCTTATAAACAACAGAAACGTACTTGTCACAGTTTGGAGGCTGGGAAGTGCAAGATCAAGGTGCTGACAGGTCTGTCTTGTGGAACCTGCATCGTCATTTACAGATGGCACCTTCTTGCTGTGCCCCGCTCAGTAGAAGGGGCAAGGGGTGTCCCTTTGCTGTCTCTTTTATAAGGGCACTGATCTCATGAACGAGGGCTCCACTTCATAACCACTGTAATCATCTTCCGAACGCTCCACTTCACAGTTCCATTACCTTAATTGGGATCTCAATATTTAAACTTTGGGGAAACATCAACATCGCACTAGAGCACTCTCTGACCTTTCAAATCTCTCTGTTTTTCTTGATCCACTTTCCTAGACTTCTCTCCTGCCACTTCTTTGCGTGCCCAATGTTTTTGGCTCCCTCTGTTCCCCACCTTGGTAATACCTCTCAGTCCTCTTCCCATCTGTTAATTTCTGCTCATCCTTCAAAATCCAGCTTCATATCACTTCTTCTGTGAGATATCTCTCATTCTTTCCTCTTTCTACCAGAAAAATCACCCCTTCTTTCAATGTATCAAAGCACTATGACCTTCTACCTAGCACACTTACTATTCTGCCTTGTCTTCTATACCACATTGTGACTTCTTTTTTTAAAAAATTTTTTTAGTTGTAGGTGGACACAATACCTTTATTTATTTTTATGTGGTGCTGAGGATCGAACCCAGGGCCTCACATGTGCTAGGCAAGCACTCTAACACTGAGCCATGGCTCTTCCCAGATTGTGACTTCTCTATTTTTATATGCACTAGCAACTCCACAATGCCCGGAATAAACAGCTGGAACAGGCAGGAGAAAAGGGGACACAAGGGACATGTGCCACCTTTCCAGGTTTAACCCGACTCCCAATATCCAAACTGCCTGCCCCAATGACCCTAAGGAGAGAATCTGCTATTGCTAGAAAGGGGTTACACCATTAAATGTGACAGCATGCAAATTTGGATGCTAATGGATTGTGAACTATAAATGGTATCTGTTCTACACCAACATAAAGATGCAACATTTTTTTTTCCAAGTTGGAAAAACAACAACAGTTCTGAATACTTTGAGCTGAGGTCTAACATGGTCACATTCAAGTTATCTGTGGTTCTCTGCATGCTGTGCTCCTGGTGCTCAGCACATAGTATATGTTCAGTACAAGGCTTGGTCCCATCAGTTCAAATGGGTTGACAATGACTGGCTGAATGGGCTGTGGCTGACCAGAGTATTTTTCATTAAACTTCCTAACACAGGACATGGTTACTTAATTTCCCTACGTGAAGATAACCCTTCAGACTGCTGCCTTGTTTTGTTTCTCTGTACCTAGGATCAAACAGGTTGTTTGTGACAGACCAAATACACAGAAAACTGAGAGGCCATTATCATTTATATATACCACTATTCTGGTAGTAATGACATCTCTCCTTATGGCCTCTGCTGCCCCTTTACATGGACAAATTCATGAACATCAATAGCTAGTCTGGATCATGAGATTAACTGAAGTATCAAGAGTTCCCTGACCAAACTATTTTTCACTAATTGTGAATACTTGTCACTGGGCCACTGGAAACAAATTAAGTCCCTCAGAACTCTGCATGGGCAAAAAAAAAAAAAAAAAAAAAAAAAAAGATAGTAATATTGTAAATAAAATATTACAGTCACATCTTAACTGCCTGTGTTGGCTGAAGGTGGGGGGAAAACTAAAAATAACACAACAAATTTAGTCACAAGGTTTTCCTCCTTCTTATCCTTGCCAATTTAGAACCATTATTTTCAACAAAACTGACAGGAAGACCACATTCTGGAGCCATGACTTTGCACAAGCAAATCGTGGCTCTTTCTTCCTCCCTGGGAACAACAGGGGCATAAGAGATAGGAACTATCAGCTCAGAAGCTCTTTCTTCAGCACACACAGAACCCTTCACTTCAGCTCTCCCCCTCGCAAAAGGGTTTCAACCCAGAGTATTGCTGCTTCGTCCCTCAAGGTTCACTCACGCTATCTGCAATCCTCTTTGTAAGAAAAATACATTTTAAAATATGCTTGAATGAGCACTGAATCTATTTATCCCAGGGTTACAACTGTTAATGTCTAAGATCTTAATATGCTTTTCTCAGAACTAAATAAAGCTGCCAGGCCTCTGACCTACATAGGAAGGTAAAATAGCCAAAATAGTAACATTGTAAACAAAATAAAGTCCCCCCACCCCAAGTACCTGCGCACATTATGTGTGAACAACTAGCATAATGTATAAATACATGAGCACTCACAAACAAGTCAAGAGGCCCAATATGTGAGGACTCAGGCACAGATCTTACAACTTACAACTGCATGCATTAAATGGTCCTCTGGTGGTTTGAGGTTCCTGCTTTTCTGCACACCTACCCTATTAGCAGGGAGAGTTATAGGCAATGGAAAACCCGGCTCAGTTACTTAACCTCTGAACCTTACCTTTCTCAGTTAAATGAGGGGTTGGTCTAGATCAGCATTTCCCCACAGAAATATAATGTGAACCAACATGCAAGCCATACATGCAATTTTAAAATTTCTAGTAGACAGACTAAAAAACATAAAAATCAACTGTAATGTTATTTAATCCATCATAGCCAAAATGTTGCTATTTTGATATGTAATTAACATTTTAAAATTACCAGTGACATATTTTAGTGCATTTTCTCATCTCAAATGTTTGAAATTTGGTACAATTTTAAATTGATAGCACATCTCAATTTGGAATGGCCACTCGGGACCAGTGGGATTGTATAGGAGAGAAGAGGTAAGATGATCTCTGACATTTCTCTCAACCCTTGAAATTATTTTAATAAAGGAAACAACAGGTTTTCAGATTTAAGTATACTTAGAAAAACTGTAATGTGTTTCCCCTGGACATTGTTTATTCTCATTCAAAATGGTATTTATTTTTTTTTAACCTTTATTCTTTAATTCAGTGGACTTGGATCTGTAAACTAATAAATGGTTTGATCTACTAGGCTTAGCCTGACCCTGTTCTTACTACTATAGTCACTGTCCTACAAACCTTGGAGGGAGATTTCTAAGGACATTGAGGACAACGTGTAACTGCTGAATGAGAGAGACACCCAACCAATCCTAACTAGAAAGATAACTGGTAAAATGAGTTCCATAGAAATGATGGAGAAATACATCTGATAACCATGCTATCGTCCACAGATTCAGATAAGGCTGTGAAGCACAAATCTGCATATGATTTGGAATCATCTCTCTAATTACTCAATGTCTTCAGAGAGAGTTCTGCGGCTCCTCCCACACAGTCTTGCTTATTAGTCCCTTTGTGATCAACGATCTGCCTTGGCCAGATGGCTGGTCTGGGTTAAGAGCACAATATGAGATCAGAGAACAAAGCGAAGAAAGGGGCCTTCCCAGCAACTGAACCTAGGATCCTGACCTCATTAACTTAGGAAACAGTTAACCCGTCACAAGCATGGGCAGCCCCGTGATAAATAAATCCAGAAAAACCCACTGCATCTGTCACCCTGGCCGTCTGGGAGAGGAAAAGAATCACTCAAGACGTGCTAAGAACTTTTCAGAGGAGAAAGAGACATTTACCAGCTTTGAACATTGCATAATACAGGCATGTATCAAAACATCACATGGTACCCCATAAATATGTATAATTTTATGTTTTCATGTCAGTCAAAAGAAAAAAAGAAATTTTAAAGATTTTTTTTTAAATTTAAAAAAATTGTCTTTTCTTTTTTAGAACTGGGGATCAAACCCAGGGCTTTGTTACATTCCAGCCAAACTTTTAAAGTTGAGAAATCATAATAAAAAAGGGCTTTTCAAAATATAAAAGAAATTCTAAATGCAATGATTTAGGGCAACCTGGAATTCATCAGTAGTATATCAGTAGTCTTGGCTCCGTCGGGCACCAGACTCCCATATATTGACGGTGACCTCCTGTGGAGCCGGTAAATGGCTTTGGCCACAGGGTTAGGAGTAATAAAAAGATTCCTCTTTAAAAACAGTGATCTTGGGACTCTCCTCTCTCCAATTTACTTCTCCCAAGTAAGCCATGGGTTAACCACTATATACAAGAATCCAGCTTATCCTACCTAAATAATAACCAAGTTTTCAGGTAACCCTGTTTCACCCTGCAGTGTCCCTATACCTCCCTCTCAGATGAGTGTGGAGGCCGCTGGGCCTGATGGTGGGGTTGATCTTACTGCCCCAGCCCAATACCTTTTTAGCAAGTTGTCCTTCTCTTTCTTATAACTGGGAATCATTTCTCTTAGCAGTCACTACCAGCTCTTAAATTCTGTTTGAACAACCCGTGTCTAGTGAGAGAAGTGCTGACTTCTGATTTAAATATTTCCCAAAGTATCTCAGGGATTCAGGGATTCAGTGCCTGTGTCTTCTCCTCCTTAAACTCTTAATATTTAATATAGCACTAGTTTTAGAAACAAACTTATTGAAATTTCCTCTTAACTCCTAAAGTATGCCACTTAATAAATCCCACAAATATCTAGAGGAGCTGAAACTTTTAGACTTGTTCAAAAATATATATGCTTTTCAGTTTTGTTTTTTATTGCTGTTGCTATTGTTTTGGTACCAGGGACTGAACTCAGGGGTACTTGACCACTGAGCCACACCTCCAGCCCTATTTTGTATTTTATTTAGAGACAGGGTCTCACTGAGTTGTTTAGCACCTTGCCATTGCTGAAACTGGCTTTGACCTTGCCATCCTCCTGCAGAGACAGACATGAGCCACCATGGCTGGCTGCTTTTCAGTTTTGACATTTTAAATTGTATCACCTTTTCACATATAGACTTGATTGAATATAAAAGTTTATATACAACTTGTGTTCTATTTGGCTTCTTCACTATGTCTGATAACATGTGACTATAAAAATATCCTTTTAAGGGTCTTTTATTTTCACAAAATTACTTAATCTTTCCACACATCCCATTACAATGCCAGCGACTCAGGAGGCTGAGGCAGGGGCATCACAAGTTCAAGTCTAGCCTCAGCAATTTAGCAAGACCCTGTCTCAAAATAATAAAAAGGACTAGGGATGTAGCTCATAGACCACCCTAGGTTCAAACAGAAAAAAAAAGTTACTTAATTTTTTTTTTAACTGATGGATTAAGAGTTTATAATCTTGGAGCTGGGGGATTGTAGCTCAGTGGTCGAGCATTTGCCTAGCATGTGAAAGGCACTGGGTTCAATCCTCAGCATCACATAAAAATAAATAAAATAAAAGTATTGTGTCCATTTACAATTAAAAATTTTTTAAAGAGTTTATAATCTTGTACTTCTCATATGTATGGATATCTTAGATCTAAACCTAAAATATTCATATGTATCTTCCTCACTTACATGTTAGTACAAATAAATATCTAAATTGATTTAGCTTTGATTGCTAAGAATTTTCACATTAAGAATAAAAGAAACACAAATAATGGTAACCACTTTGCTTATCTACTTGAACATACAAATTACAGTGACAGTGACTATTCAGTAGCTAGAATGTTTGTTTGTTTGTTTGTTTCTTTCTTTGATACCAGGGATTGAACTCAGGGTGCTCAACCAGTGAATTACATCCCCAGCCCTTTTTATTTTTTATTAGACAGGGTCTTACTAAGTTGCTTAGGGTCTTGCTAAATGGGTGTGGCTGTCTTTGAACCTGCGATTCTCCTGCCTTGGTCTCCTGAGTCTGTGGGATTACAGGTGTGCACCAGGGTGCCCAGCTAGAATGTTTCATTTTTACAAAAACTATAACAATCCATTAAGGGTCAGGTGTTAGACAAAAGGAATAAGTTAATAAAATAAGCACAAAACATTAGTTTACCACAAGAGTTCACAATTTCAATAGCGGCAAAAAGACTTTTGAGGGCCAACTTAAAGATGAAATCTCGTGTTTAACAATAAATGCAATTATGTATTCACTTTAAGGAAAAAATGAGACTGAAAAACAAAAATATGTGGATTTTCAGTTTAATGCTTTATAAGGAAAGTGAGGCTTTGGTTAAATTATTTGCCACATAAATCATGAAACTGCTGCTTTATCTAATATATCAATCATTGTGTTTACATTAATTCTGATTTTAAAATTGTCATCTTTGAAAAGACTAACCTTAATTCAACAAATAAACTGCTTAAATATATGATTAGAAAGTTAGCCAGGCACAGTGGCTCCGGCCTGTGATCCCAGCTAGACAGGAGGTTGAAGCAGAAGGATCAGGAGTTCTAAGCCAGGCTGGGCAATTTGGTGACCCTGGCTTAAAACAAAAAGGGCTGAGTAGCTCAGTGGTAGAGCACTTGCCAAACATGCAATGGAATGCCCTGCATTCCATACCCAGTACCACAAAAGACAGACAAAAAGTTTTACGCTCCATACAAAGAAGCATCCAAAGCTATAATGCAGAAGTAAGTTTCTATACCTTTAAGCACCTCTTATCATTTTATTTACAAGGTACATTTCAACATGTAGACTGCAATAATGCAAACCATAGGAGTTTGAATCTGTAAGATGTAAGTGTAAACAGTGAAATTTGCTTTTCCATTATTGTTTTAAATTATCTCTGCATATTCTATGTACTATTTTTAAATAATATTCCTTAAAAACTGTTTTAATTATTCTGATAATATTTTTTAGGTGTAGATGGACACAATGCTT
The DNA here is from genome assembly GCF_964194105.1 of Spermophilus citellus. Taxonomy (NCBI): domain Eukaryota; kingdom Metazoa; phylum Chordata; class Mammalia; order Rodentia; family Sciuridae; genus Spermophilus; species Spermophilus citellus. Next base: position 43,198,494 of record NC_138189.1, on the reverse strand, counting down.
TTATTTTTATGTGGTGCTAAGGATGGAAACTGGGTCCCGCCCATGCTCGCGAGCGCTCTACTGCTGAGCCACAATCCCAGCCCCTCTGATAATATTTTTAAGAGGAGGAAAGTCCCAGAAATACCACAATATTAAAATTAAAATGCTGTTACAAATGTAAAGAACTGAAACACAAATATATGTATATATTTGGTGATTTCTTACAAGTACTTTATAAATACTGCCTTGTGATTTTGAGACCAATCAAATACTATAAAGCATCCTTTGTAGCTCTTAAGTCTTCGTTTGGTGCCTAACAGCCGACATTCATTTGTAATGAAGTCTTTTTATAGTCACACAGCTATTTCATGTCCCTTTTGTAGACACATTAAAACTTTGAGTACTCCATAAAAATGACCAATTAATTGGCTCTATCATGAAAACCTGAAAAGCTGCACCAAAATATTTACATCAAAGACCAGCTAAAGCTAGAATGAATTACCAGTCCCCTCAGTAAGCTTCCTTACTTCACCAAGTTGAAAACTGACTTCGAGTCCTTTCAAAAGAAACCACAAATAGGACCAGAGTGGGCAAATTCTCAATTTAAACATAAGAAGGAATGAGGTATCTTCAGGAATCACCATGAGGGGACATCAGAACTGAGCACTGGGGCTAAGAGGGCAGACAAGCTTTGGGGTCCAGCGGAACTCAGTTTAAATCCTTGCCCCATTCCTCACCTAACTCTAGGACCTTGGGCAAAGTTAAGAAAAAGCTCCCTGAGTCTTAGTTTCTGTTATCAAATGGACACACAACGCCTCCCAACAGGGCTGTTGTGAGAACTACATTAGAGAATATGTATGAGAGACTGCTGAGCACAGAACTTTGACCAACTGTGAATCTCAACTAGCAGTTTTTAAATAAAATAGAGTATAAGACCACATTGCCCATAGACAATCTAACCATTATTATCACAAATTTTTTGAAAAAATTACACATATTTATAATGTGTCTATTTAATAGGCATCTCTCTTACTGTGTTCCCCTTCCCCAAATTAAATCCAGTACTCAGTTTGTGCTAGACATTATGCTAAGTACATACAGACATTATACACACAAAAATCTATAAGGGAAATACTATTACCTCCCCTATTTCACAGATGAGGAAACTGGGCTTTGATGAAATTACTTGCTAAGGATAAAGCATTAGTAACCAGTAAACCCAGGGTTCAAATTCTGCCACCTAATTCCAGACCTTGCTCATTTTACCCACTTCAGAAAGTACTAGGTGGTAAAATATAACTTTCCTTTATATAAAAATTACCCAAAGCCAGGAAAGTGGCACATCCCTATAATCCCAGTGACTGAGGAGGCTGAGGCAGTAGGATCCCAAGTTCAAGGCCAGCCTGGGCAACTTGGTGAGACCCTGTCTCAAAATCAAAAATGAAAAAGGCTAGGGATAAAGGCTAGTGGTAAAGTTTCCCTGAATTTAATCTCTCATACCAAAAGTTTTTAAGATAAATAAATGAATAAACAAAAAAAGTTATGAAAAATGTAGACCTTTTCAGGCAGTCTAATTGGAGTAAGGTATGCCAGGAAGCAGCATATCATGGAGAACGGTGTGATTAAGAGTTGTAAAAGCACTGGTGTGATTGTTGCTTTAGTGGCATGGAGATGGCAAGTCATTTAACCCCACTGTGTCTGGATTTCCTCACCTACAAAATGAGAATGATAGTATCTGTCCTGCCTCCTCACAGGTCATTATGAGAAAATATAAAAACAAATAAAGTTCTAGTGTCCTACTCAGTTTTAGGAGATGATCATTAAAACCACCCTATTCCTCATAGAAACACATAGCAATTATGATCCAAAAAGAGGCTTCCAGGCTTTTATGAACTACACATGGCAGCACCCGGCACAGTTCCTAGCACATAGTAGGCCTTCAGTAAATGCTCATTAAACTAAAAGAAATAAACCAGTTCTACCTATATGAACCTTTTATCCATTTTCACTTTATTTTTCATTTGTTCATTCTTTCTTAATTATTGAATACCTACTGTGTGCCAGACTAGAAATATGGGCTACAAAAAAATGATTACAGGACCATTCCTTGCCCCAAAGAATTCCATATTAATTTCAACTAATTATTCCAATATTGTGTAAGAGAAGATGTAACATCTAGCTTCCTCATCTAGCAATAACAACAACTTACATTATTATAGTACAGTCCCTTTTATTCTTAGACCAATTGTCTAAACCTTTCAAGTAGGTATTATATTCAGGACTCCAAATTCAGTACTCTGTGGGTGCTGCAAAGTCTTGAGAGTCAAAGTTTCTCAATTATTAGAGATGACTATAATAAACATAAGCCTTTGAATCAATTACATTTTAAAGAATCAATATTAGAAACAAAATTAATAGCATGTTTTTTTTCTTGCATATTTCTGAGCTAAAATAATCCATAATGTAACCCCATACCTATATATGGCACATTTTCCAAAAGATTTCTTTAAAAAAATATTGCCTTGGAGAAAATTTTTTACAGGCAATTGTCTCTTGAAGACACTAAACTAGGATTCTTTTCTCAAAGAATAAAGGAAGTAGTAGTGAAGGTGTCTTCTCTTTGTTGACTTTTTCAAAATTACTCAAAATTGACTGTTGTGTTCCTGAGTCACAAACAATGCCAAATAACTGTTAGCTATATTATATATAATGCAACCACTACAACAGATGATTTTTACAGGGGAACACTGATGTAACTGACAACTTAATGAATTGAAAATCTGCCATAGGATTATTTACTAATAACCTAACAAAATTCCCTTATCCTTTGAATTCTGACCACTCCCTCTCCACCACCGCCACCCCCAACACACACACACACACACACACACACACACCCTCACTTACACCAGATCAGTTTCCCGGCCATTATTCATAAAACCATATTAAAATTTCACAACACATGGTCATAGTTACTAGGTTCCCCCTCCCCCTCCACTGAATCAATTGAAAAAAAAATGGCTATAATGCAAAGATCTACTATAAAATTTAATCGACTGCTCTTCTGTTTACTAATAATCATGAAGAAGAAGAAAAAGCCCTACCCCACCCACCGTGTCCGTAGGGTTAGGAGGTCCAGTCTCTCCACTACAGAGCTCTGCAAGAAAGGACGGTTATAGTACCAGGAAAACCGTCGCAACCAGCCCCGGGAGGAGATAAGGCAACACATTTTACACACTGGCAGCGTGCGGACCCCGGCTCCAGCGCTTGCTAAACAGGGGAAACCTTTGTCTCGCCTCAGCCATCAAACTGGTGGCTCATCAGAATTGGGGCCACAAGAGTTTGTGCGAAACGGTTTGGCAGAGGTTAAACAAAGCAATGCAGCTCTAGGGGAAGAGGGCTGAGCCGGGTCCGCGTCCCAGCTCCCGGACGGCGAGCTCGGGCTCTGCTCGCGCCGCAGCGGGGTCCCCGGGACGCGATGCCGGGGCGCGGGAAGGGGAGAGAATGAAAGGTCCCACGCTCTCGCCAAGTTCCCGGGGCGCAGCCCATCGGCAGGTTCCCTCGCGGGGATCCAAAGGCGCGCGCACAGCGCGCAGGTTGCTTGGGGAGGGTCCGAGCCCCGCAGCCAGGGACACCGCCCCGAGTCCTCGGCCAACCGTGCTAGCCCCTGCCCGGGCAAGGTCGGCAATCCCGGGGCTCCGCGGGGGACGGCCCGGAGGGCGCGAGCGGAGGGGAGAAGCCCGCCCGCTGCCCCCATTGTCTGGCTCCAGCCGCGAGCCGAGTAGTCGCTCACCTGCGGTCCCCAACTGGCGCCCCGGCTCGCAGAGCGGCTGGCGGGCGACGCGCGGTCCTGGAGGGCGCAGCGGCACAGCCCGCGGAGCCTCCGCAGCAGCAGCAGCAGCAGCAGCAGTCGCAGCAGCAGCCCGGCAGCGCACCCGCCTCTCAGGCGCCCGCGGCCTCCATTGCTCTCCCCGCCGCCGCCACCGCGCGGCACTGCACGCCCAGCCCCGCGCGGCGTGGTCACATGCTCCGCCAGCGCTCCGGGCGCTCGGACCCGCGCCGCCGCCCCGCCCGGCTGCCCCCAGGACAGCCACGGTCTGTCGCCGGTCACCAGGAGCGCGTGTTCCCTCCTGCGCCCAGCTGTGCTGGAAGGGCGCTCACCAAACGACACCCTGGGGGTGCCCAGAAACCCCGAGCCGGCCCCAATAAAGGGCGTGGGACTGATCACTGCCCTGACCACTACTCCAGGGGATGACCGGAGGGAGGCTGAACACGTGGCCTCACAGGTTACTGTAGTGGGCTCACGGCGAAGTGCACCTTGCCTGGGTTAAGAACCCAAGACCATCAGTCACCACTTCACGGGACGCAAATCGGCCCCTGGTACTCACTTGAGCCACAGACTAAAGAGCAATGTGCTTCCCAGAGGCAGTTTGGACCTCCATAATCCCAACCATTAGAATGGCACTGAGAGTCCTACAAGTTGATAGATGACCTTCCACCCCCGAAATAGCAAGACTAGAAATGGTATTGCAGAGTCGCTGTACATCCAAAAAGAGTGATATTGTCATCGAGTATTATTACCCCCCACCGTCATAATGAAATTAAATACTGACTTTGCTGTTTTAAGGAAAATAGTTCCTTATCTTTTCCTTTTAAGGATGAAGCAGAAGCACTGGATATCTTTCCTCCATACATTTTGCTTCGGCTATTTCAATGGAATCATTTAAAATCTAGTGGTCTTTTTTAGTTGCTATACTTGCAAAGCTGCTTTAAAAATAATTTAGTGTCTTTTTAAATAGAAAATTTAAATCAAAGCAAAAATCTTTTGTCTGCGACAAAAAGTAGAGAAGATGGAAGATAATCTAAATATGTACTGGATATTGAGGCAAATGTCCCAATGCCAAAAATAAGACAAATAACTTTAATGCAGGTACATGACTTAGGAGGAGCAAAGTTGATCCTGGAAGAATGTAGTGCATTTTGCCCCATCTAATTGTTTTTTTTTTCCTAGTAAATACTTTAATTAACAGTATAAAAATAGGTTGTTTATTTTTGTGAACATAGATATCTTTCAGTTATTCAATGCTTGCCTATCCTAAACTATGTCCGCTTTGTTCCAAATAAGAATAATAAAGAATTATAGAAAGAGTTGAGCAAGTTCCTTTTGACTTGATTTAATAGCACTAGAAGTTCCCAGGAGCCAAAACTCCAATCTGTGCAGAACATGTAATTGGGTTCTTGTAGTCTTGCCAACTACATGAGAACTATCCTCTACAAATTCAAATTCACATAAGTCAAGTATAGGTCGACTGTCTTTTTGTTTTGCAGAACATCCAAAAAATCAAATCTGTGCAGAACATGTAACTGAGGTATTTTTCTTGATTATTGTAGTCTTGCCAACCACATAAGAACTACTCTACTAATTCATGGCAGGGACTACTACTGGGCGTGTAGTGAGCAGAAGCCAGAGATACTGTGAAATACACTGCAATACTCAGGACACAACCAAGAATTATCTGTCATGTCCAAAATACCCATAGTGGCAGAGTTACTAAGTGCTGAATTAGACTAAGAACTTCAAAGTCTTTTGAGTCTATAATCCACCATGTCTGGGGATGATCCCTTTCCTGTGTGTATCCACTTTGAATTTTAGAACTTTGGAAAGGAGTACATTCTTTGGATGAGAGATAGGCTAGAGAACTGAGTGAGACAAAAAATAATTGTATGAATAAAATCATATCAACAAATAAGAAAAGAGGAAAAAGCTGAAGTAATGGGAATATTGTGTGTGATGTATCTTAACTGTGCCTTGCAACTTCTTCATAATGTGCCTACATCAAAAATGAGAAAACTGACATATAGCCTTTTTGAAAGTTTCCATTAATCTGGCATAAAGCTTGTAATTCCTTGCTGACTCTGCCAGTGTTGTTGGGAATATTCAGAGTCCAAGATGAGTGAGGGGGCTTATGTAAATGGCTCAGAAGACAAGCAGTATTTCCTGAGATGGGTGAGAAGCAGAGCACCTCTCCTTTTCCTATCTGTGGTACTAACTTTATGTCCCTAAGGACAGGACCATAGCTCATTCACTTAACTAAGGATATCTTGGGACATTTCTTCAAATCTATAAAATGAGGGAAACTGTTATATATCACACATGTTGTTGTTGATGTACCAGCAACTAATGCAGGATCTTGTTCATGTTAAGCAAGCACTCTACCCCTGAGCAAATCCCCAACCCCACAACCTACTTCAAAATTACAAAGTTATTATTGCATCTGAAAATAAAGTAATGGAAAATATAGTAGGCAAATACTAGAGGAAGAAAATATGTAGGCCCTGGCCTGATGGAACATGCCTAAAATCCCAGTGACTCCAGAGGCTGAAGCAGGAGAAGTGACAAGTTCAAAGCCATCCTGGGCAACTTAGCAAGACACTGTCTCAAAATTAAAAAGAAAAAAAGGAAAGAAGGGAGGAAGGAAAGGAGGGAGGGAGAGAAGGTTGGGAATGTAGTTCAGTGACAGAACTCCTCTGGGTTCAATCTCCTAGTAAACACACACACACACACACACACACACACACACACACACACAAATAATTACAAAGAGCCTGTGGGGGTTACAGCCCAAGAGATTCTCAATGAAAATCTGTAGGCTTTAATGCATAAATTGGAAAACAAGAAAAGTCAAAAATAAGCTAAATATAATCAAGAACATAGATGAATAAAAGAGAGAGAAGAAATAAGGAAGGAACGAAAGCAAAAAGTAATGAGATAGAAAATAAACAGTAGATATGAACATCAAAGTTAAAAATATAAGTTGATTTTTGGAAAAAAAATGATGCTCTAGCTTTAATCAGTCAGGAGACATAAAAATAGAAAGACACAAGAAAATAGGAAATATAGGAAGATTTTTTTTAAATTAGATAAAATAGAGCATTTCCAGAAAAAAAATAATTAGCAAACTTAAGAAGGGGAAGAAATTTTGATTCGTAGAAGCAGCTGAAAAGGTGGTGGATGTTTTCCTCTGAGAGCGACACCTGCCTAGATGATGTAATGAGTCCGGCTCCAACAAAGTCTCAAAAGAGCTAATGACGTCCATAGAATGCAAAAGATTTCAGAATGTGGGGCTAGGGATATAGCTCAGTTGGTAGAGTCTTTACCTCGCATGCATAAGCCCTGGGTTCAATCCCCAACACCACCAAAAAACAAAAAACAAACAAACAAAAAAAAACAACCCAGGATTCCAGAACATGGGGAAAGAGGAATTCCCAACTCAGTCTAGGAAGCTAGGATACTATGAGGACAGAGGGGAGCTTGCTCTGGGCCAGACTCACAGGTGAGCATCAATAAAGAATCCAAATAAAATACCAGACACTCAGAATCAATAGTGCTTTGAAAATAATAGTGTAGTTCAGGAAATGCATAGTTGCAATAGTGGCACAACATTGTGAATGGACTTAATGCCACTGAATTGTGCATCCAAAATATAGTAAACTGTATCTTTTACCACAATAGAGAAAATAACATTTCAGGTGTTGGGAGGCAATTCTCCAAAAATCTCCTTTCTGCACATCTTTTCTCCAACTTAAAAGTGCCAGAGAGGATTATCACCATCAAGAAAGGGCTACAAGTAGAGATCCACTATAGGACAAATTCCTTGTCATCTGTCCCTAGTGAGTAAGCCAGGAGTTGACATGAGTGCCTCTATACTCTGATTTTACAACTTTCATGATATAGACGAGGTGCTGTTGGTAAGCAAATCAGAAGCCTTAGCTTCAGAGACTAGACAGGGTGTCTTATCCTTCTGCCAGCGAAACTGGCTGGTGACTCCAGGGATATTAGGAGGCCTGCTAGCACTAAGTGTCATTTCTTTGTCCTGTTGGGCAGATTTATAATGCACCCAAGGAGACAGACCATCAAAAAGGAAGCTCTGCTCACTATTGGACTTTTTGGTACTGAAGACAGAATGTGCCTCACTTGGGCATTCTGTTTGGTCTTTTATATCAGCTAACCCCACGAATCAGCATTCTTTGAGTGGGGCCAAACCAATAGCACTGAATACTCTCTTCGTCCCTTGGATCCTACACTGCAGTTTGGCAACATGTCGTATGGTTTGCCTGAGTCAAGAAATTGCAGCAGCTGGCAATCTAACCTGATGCCATTATCTCTCATCCCTGTGTGCTATGAAAAAGAGACTCTCATGGGCACGGCTGTTCCTGAATCAATTGTTCTACCTAATGCTACAGTGCAAGCTCCCAAACATGGACTCCACCTTGCACAGGTACAAACACACAGATTGGCACTACCTTTTTTTTTTTTTAAAGAGAGAGTGTGGGGGGGGGGACAGAGAAAGAGAGAATTTTAATATTTTATTTATTTTTTCTTAGTTCTTGGTGGACACAACATCTTTGTTGGTATGTGGTGCTGAGGATCGAACCCGGGCCGCACGCAAGCCAGGCGAGCACGCTACCGCTTGAGCCACATCCCCAGCCCGGCACTACCTTTTTTTCAGTCTGGCTGGTACTAACTCATCTGCTTCTCCTGACTGCTGAGCAGCCTTGCAAGGCCATGTAGGGCTATCAGGGCTATCAGTGGCCCAGCCCATTTGATGATCCAGACAATGTAAATGATGGTCCAAATCAAGTTTAACAACAAAACTGAAACTGGAGAACTTTGTGACCCTATGTGTTAGACATTTGTATGTGAGAGAGCCACCAACTGTCTTGTCCATTGGGGATGAGGGTTGCTTTCTTGCTCATTTATCACCTCCCGCCCTTGGTGGTGACACCAGAGATTAGCAGGTCAGCCTAAACTGTATGTCATACAAGTCAACACATTAGCTTCAGACCACATCCTGGATTTCCAAATAACACCCACCGCTGCTCCCCATGATAGTCGATTGTGTTTGGGATCCTGGGAGGTGTGATTTCAGCTGCTACTAACCTTTCTATTGCTGACTAACTTCTTCTTGCTGCTTGGGTTTCTTGCTGTTTGGGTTTTGTTGTTGATTGAAATTAGCTTTAATCAGTATTGAATGAGATAAATTGAACAGGTTTTGGTCCTAGCCTGTGTTGGCCAGATTAAGCAGGGTAGCTAACGGAGTGGGATACTTAGATGAAGATGCAAGTTTGGCTACAGTCTGCCCAGGTCATTTCTCAGCATTGTGTTTTCAGTGAGCAACCTTATGGCTTGAGGCACTGTCCACTGGGGCAAAGAGCAGGCTTACTTATTGCCTGCAATGAAAGCGGTGGATCCACTAAGCTCAGTGTTTCTGGGGGCAACCTCAGCATACTTAGCATTCATCTGTGCCTCTCTCCACTGCCTCATAGGGTTTAGTGGTCAAAAGGCACCAATGCAAACATTGCCGCTTATGCTACTTGCTGTGCCATGCGTAATAAAGGCCTTTACATCTGACCCTGCCGTTTCCTTGTTTCTGCCAGCATTCATGAAACATTGATATGCTAACTCAATAGCTTATGAGTAAAATAAAATCAAACCCTAGACCCACTCTCTTGCAATTTCTTTACCATATATTGTTCTAGTTGAAGTCTACAGTATTTCTTGTTCTGAATTTCAGCATTTTAAATTTTATCAAAACGTATGCATTTCATCTGTTGTATTAGCATATTATCATTCTTCATATTTTTGTATTCTTGGTATCTGATGCATGGGTGTCTCCCTCCTCCTTTTGTTTTGAATTTTATTTTTTCTTGATGAGCCTTGTTTCAAAAAGTTTATTAATCTTTTTAAAGAGTCAATTCTTAGTTGTGCTCATCTTGATTTTTTGGTTGGTGGTAATTGTTCCTTATTTATTTATTTATTTATTTATTTTTGGTCCTTTACTGATTTCATTATGTATTAGTGGGCAGCAGGGGGTGCTGTGCTCTTTTCTAACCTTTTGAGTTAAATGCTGCTTATTTGTTAAGTTTTTATTTCTTGGCTAACAAATGTAAGTCATATGTTTTCCTCCCATTAGGCCATTTTTGTGCTTCACAATTTTGATTCTTCTGCTTTCATCATAATTTTTTTTTAAATTTTAATATTTATTTATTTTAGTTTTTGGCGGACACAACATCTTTGTTTGTATGTGGTGCTGAGGATCGAACCCGGGCCGCACGCATGCCAGGCGAGCGCACTACCGCTTGATCCATATCCCCAGCCCCTTTCATCATCATTCAATTAACATTTCTAAATTATTGCATGTCCCTTATGAATTCCATTTTTACCCAAGAGCGATTAAGAAAGAAGTTTCCAAACACATCAAAGTTTTACATTTTAAAAGTTTACACATTGTGGTCAGAAAAATAGTTAACAGTTTTAATCCTTTTTAATCTAAGGCTTCCTTTGTGGTCTAATGATTTACTATTATTACAACTTTTTGGAGTGCTAGGAATTGAGCTCAGAGCATCATGCATGACAGGCAGAAGCTCTGCCCCAAACCAAACTCCCAAACTTATAGCCTATTTTTTTTTTTTTTTTTTTTTGAGACAGGATCTCACTATGTCGGTTCAGGTTGGGCCTTGAACCTGTGATCCTCTACCTGAGTCTCCCAAGTGGCTGGGTCTGAAGGCATATGAACCTGGCTGTATGTTCTGTTTTTTAGATATAAGAGATATGCTTGGGGGAAAAAATTAGTTTGTTTGGTGTGGAGTTTATATGTGTATATATGCAAGTAAAGCCATATCCTTATGATAGTGACAACTTGTCCAATTGTTATTTTTACCAGTGTAAAACACCTTTTAGTCCCTTTTTTCCCCCTAAAATTCTATCTTGTCAGAATAATGAAAGATTGGTACTTGAGCTTTCCCTTTGTTCCCCCATTTGCCTAGTGAATCTTTTATTTTCAAAATTCCTTAGCCTTGTATTTCAAGTTTCTCTCTTGTAGTTGACATTATTTTTAAAATCCAATCTGAGCCAGGTATATTGGTGTACACCTGTAATCCCAGCAACTCGGGAGGCTGAGGCAGAAGGATCGCAAATTTGAAGCCAGCCTCAGCAATTAGTGAGCCCCCGTGTCAAAAAGTTAAAAAAAATCCAATTTGATTCTTTCAATTGGCAAGTTTTACCCCCACTTATATAGTTACTTTTATATAAGGATTTATTTCTGCCCTTGTTTCATGTTTTCCATTTATCATACTTTCAATTTCCTTTATTTTTTTTTCTGCTTTCCACTGCAGAGATTAAGTTTTCTTCTGCTGGTTTGAAGTTAAATCTCTTTAAAATTGTCTAAAAGTGACTTCATTACTAGTGAATGGGCAGCCTATTTAACTTCTCTTGCCTGTGTGTTTACCTTTAAAATTAGGAGACTAAAGATAACAATATGCTTATTATGGAAATTAAACAAGTTAATATGCATAAAACTCTCAGAATAGTGCCTAGAAGAACAAAGCTCTGTGCATTATGATGGTCACTCTTAGGACCCATATAGTGTTATTGCTGGCTATCGATTTCTGAAACTCAGGATCTGTAGTCTCCCAAGAAGACAGTGTTTTACTTTATATGACTTTGCTTTTTCCTTCCCAGTATCAAGTATCTAGGTTTTTGGTCTGAATTATTATGAATATACTTTATCCACTTCTTTTCTGGTCACAAATAGATGGAAATAGTCAGAGGGTAGATATAGTTCATAGTGCAATAGAAAGAAAGGAAATTGTACGGATATAGATACATTTTAATGGATTTGGAGAGTTTCCATTTTCTCCATTGGGCGGGAAAGGTAAAAGAAAAAAAGAAAATCCAAAAGCTGAGAGGAGGGAGATTTAAAGGTCTGAATAAAGAGGTGTGAAATACTTGGGGAGAAATTAAGTGTGGATTGATTAGAAAAATGTCTAAGAATTGACAGTGCTGAGTCCTTGATTTTAAGGGCCAGGAATTTGAAAAGACCTGGATGGTCATGTTTTTCCAGTTCCATCCACCAGCTTAGGTATACATGCAGAGCAGCTAGAGGAATTGAGTATAAACAAGATTCAAGTTTTCACTCCAAAGGGACAAGAAAATTTAGGGTATATACAAGGACCATGATGTTTATACAAAATAAAAAAGGGAGGGTGATGGAATCCGTTTTGTAGAGATCTAGTAATATCATACATGTTTGGGAAAGGTGTAACAGAGTGATATAGATAAAGGGGTGAGTAGGATGCTAGGAATTGAGGGTTTGTTTTTGAGAAAAGGTCTGCCTGTTTCCCAGGCTGGCCTTCTAGGTAGCTGGTACTATAGGCACACACTACCACACCTGGGTATAAATTGAGACTTTGAAGGTAATAAACAAGATCAAGAGCAGTGTTCTTCAAAACTACAGATTGGTCCATTCATGGGTCATGAAATCAATTTGGTGGGTCAATTTCTTAAAGCAGCACTGTTAACCATGGCACTGTTAGAATCTAGAGAATCTAAAGCAATATGGAGATTCCTTTGAAAACTAGAAATGGAACGACCATATGACCCATCTACCTCACTCTTTGGTATATTTACAAAGGATCTAAAATCAGCATGCAATAGGCATGCAGCCACATCAATGTTTATAGCAGCACAATTCAAATAGCCAAGCTATGGAACCAACCTAGGTGCCTGCCAGTAGATGAATAGATTTAAAAAACTGGTGTAGATACACAATGGAGTATTACTTGGCTATAAAAAAGAATTACAACAATTGCCAATAAATGGATGGAAATGGAGGCCATTAAACTAAGTGAAATAAACCAGACCTAGAAAGTCAAAGGCAGAATGTTTTCTCTGATATCTAGAAACTAGTCCAAAATAAGGGAAGAAAAAGAAAAGTATGTGTGAAGCGGGGGACTTCCTTATCAAAACAGAAGATCAATGGAGTAGAGGAAGGGGATTGAAGACAGGGCGGAGGAACACAGTAAGAGAAGAAGAGTGGAAAGAATCTGACCTAACTTTTCCTATGTACATATATGACTATATAGCACAGTAAATCTCACCTACATGTATATCCACAAGGCACTAATTAAGATAGAGGGCAGGTACCATAGTCTAATGGTAGTTAATGTTCTTAACAAAAGCATTTGCAAGTAGAAAAAATTTACATCTATTCACAATATATGCACATTTGTTTATGCAATTTGTTGACAGATTATTAACAAATTTTGACTTCATTTCTTCTATTTTGAACTAACTGGATAATAAATGAAAGTCCTTAAAAGGAAAAAAAGGTGCCTGGCACCTAGTTCAGGGATATCATAATATGATGAAATTTGATTTGAATAAATTTTATTTAATTTTAGATTTAAGAACATTGCTAAAAGTTTTTAAATATTTATAAGAACAAGAAAAATAAATCGACTGGAATGTTTATTGGTAAATCTGTCAAGCTCCATAATTTAAAATTATTTAAAACAAAATTTAAAATATCTGTAAAATGTCAGAACATTCAGTATTTAAGATAAAATAAATTTTTAAAATAAATTGTAGGATCATGGTTATGAAAACAATTTTATGGCAAGCTATACAATTTTAAATTATAGAAAACTAAAAGTGAAATATCTAACAAAATATGTCATGCTACTGCTTTGGGGGAAAAGGTGGGGACAATGTTTTTCATTTTATTTACATATATTTATTAAAAGATTTTCCATGACATTGAAAATAGTTCCCACTTCCCTTGTATTTTGCTATAATACATGGATGCAAAGGAGATAGGCTACATAAAATTACAAAGATTGTGTGAAAGTAGGCCACCTTATGCCTGAAAAACACTGAAGTACTGCAAAGGGCACACCCTGAACACACACAGCACACAGGTTAAGAAAAAGCGCACTGCCAACCTCCAGTACACATGTGAACTCCACTTCATTAAACCAGCAAGGAAACAAAATACATCATAAATAAATGATCTTTCACTTTCCTTTCATTAGTTTTTATGTTCTTTTTCAATCATAATGAAATCTGCTAGAATAGGATTTTATTCAGATGCGTACAGTTTAAACACGATTCATTTTTGTATCTGACATTCTATTTTGTATTTTTTTATTAACATATGCATATACCTAAATTCCTTTAAATTACAACCTTGAAAATGAATTGTAAAAAGCTGTTTCAATTTCTATGCCAAAGGGTCGTGTTTATATACTATTCTGGAAGACTGGTAAGTTACAACATCAAGAATAGAAACGAAAATTAATATCATTGAATACATATTGGAAGTTTAACAAAATATTTTACTGTACTTACTTTTATATTCTGAAATACCAAGGAATTTTATACACTGGAAAAAAGTCCCAAATTTCTGTTGTATTGTTTTACAAAATTCTGAATATAGCTTTTAGCTTGATTTTGATAGAATCTACATTATATGAAGAGCCCATGTGACAATCAAAATAATTCAATATTGTATATAATATACAAATTTATAATTCCCATCACAATTCTTCTGGTTGGCAATAATTAATGACACATGGTAATTATTTTATCAAGACCTCTGATATTAAGATGAGATTTGAATATATTCCCCTTGATGACAGCAAATATGTGAATAATTAATTTTACATTCAGAAAGAAAAAGCTTGACAGCACAGAATCAAAATGATAATTCTTTGTGAGTAGATTAAGGTATTGGTTATAAACAGAGGCATGAAAACTAAAAACACTTTAAAAATAAGTACTGTAAAATATTTACACACATATATCATGGCTCATTTAGAAATAGATTATTAAAGCATAATGTGAACAATACATTATATTAATTCACAGTACAAACACATTTTAAGGAGTAATTTAAGTCAGGAATAATAAAAATATACATATCACATCAGTTAAGCACTATTAATACATATTTTGTTTTGTCATACATATGAAAATATACAGAGTTCTTTTCAACCAAACTTTTTACATAAATATTCAGTGATTTAAATAAAAGTTGCCAGAGGTAGAATTTGTGTCAATGCTCATGATTTACAGGAACAAGTACTTCAAATATTTCATTACTGTTGTGTTCTTTTAAATATCCATAAAGAAACTCATGGAAAATCATTATTCTGAAAAGAGTAGGAGAGAAGGTGGGTTAAGAGATATATAATAAACAAGTTTATTCAATATATCCATAAAAAAACTGAAATTCAATTATGTTTTAAAAATATAGTCTCCAAATAAAACCTTATGCCCCAAATCCAGATTATATATAAAGTACTGTTCTACTTCTTCAAATTAAAAAGTGCTATTCTATACTTTAAAAGAGTGATTTTGATTTCCTTATTCATCTTTTCTGAATTTTACATTTTCTCAGCATATGTGACAGTGTGATATAAGAAGAAACACATATTTGGTCTCTATCCCTGCTTTTTGGCAGATGGCTCCTTAAAATCTCCAGAGCGATAGTAGTGTCTTCTCTATGGTAATGAAATGACTGTGGCTGAGGGGCTCCTAAATAGCTTCTGAATAGGGGCCAGTCACCAGGAAGACCAAGGCATGATCTGGGAAGGAAAAAGCATTGAAGGTTGAGTTGATCTAATCATTCACAGCTATGTAATGAAGACTCCATAAAAACACAAATGGACTAGGTTGGGAAGCTTCCAGAAGCTGAACACCTGGAGGTGTCTGGAGTTGATCCTGGAAAAGTCATAGAAATTCTACATCCCTTCCCTGGTACCTTGTCCTTCCACCTGCCTGTATCCTTTGTAATAGGTAAAAATAAGCAAAGTGTGTCCCCAGAGTTCTGTGAGCCATCTAGTAAATTAACTGAATTTAGGGAGAAGGCTGTGGGAAAGTGGACTTACAGTAGGTAGGTTAGAAGCTCAGGTTACAACCTAGGGCTTACAACTGGTATCTAAAGTGGGAGAAAGGAATCTTGTGGGACTGAACTTCTTCCCAATGGGATCTGACACTATTTCCAGGTAAAAAGAGTAAGAAGGAAATGACAAGACACCCAGTTAGTGTACAACAGAGAACGTGGTGTCAAAAGTGTTGCGCCGAGAGTGTATAAAAGTAGGAAAAATATTTTAGTTTTTTTCTATCTCAAATATCATATACCAGTGGCTGGGGCTCAGTGGTAGAGTGCTTGCCTAGCATGTGTGAGGCACTGGGTTCGATTCTCAGCACTGGATATAAATAAATAAAATAAAGGTCCATTGACAACTAAGAAATACTTTTTAAAAATCATGTATCAGGGCTGGGGATGTGGCTCAAGCGGTAGTGTGCTCACCTGGCATGCGTGGGGCGCTGGGTTCGAACCTCAGCACCACATACAAATAAAATAAAGATGTTGAATCCACCAAAAACTAAAAAATATTAAAAAATTCTCAGGGCTGGGGATCTGGCTCAAGCGGTAGCGCGCTCGCCTGGCATGCGTGCGGCCCGGGTTCGATCCTCAGCACCACATACAAACAAAGATGTTGTGTCCGCCGAAAACTAAAAGAATAAATAAATATATATTTTTAAAAAAATTCTCAAAAAAATCATGTATCAGGGCTGGGGATGTGGCTCAAGTGGTAGCGCACTCGCCTGGCATGCGTGCGGCCCGGGTTCGATCCTCAGCACCACATACAAACAAAGATGTTGTGTCTGCCGATAACTAAAAAATAAATATTTTTTAAAAAAATCATGTATCAGATACAACAGTCAAAAAAGTAAGAAAATTAGATTGTATATTTTAATTACTTAAGAGAAACAATAGTCTAAAAAATCATTTCATGGCCGAGCACTTCAATTCTGAGTGCACATGGGGGAATTCTTTAAAATTAGTTTTGGTGACAATATTTAGAAAATGTGAATAAGAATGGATTATTAGTCAAAAATCTCATTAGGATACTTTGAAAATCAATTGTGAATTATTACCATATTTAAAACTGTGAATTTGTTAACGGTTGTGAAAGTTTTCTAATCCACATGCAATAGGACAGTTAAAAGGAAAAAAATAACAAGTATTAATGAGACTGTGGAGAAAGGAAACCTTTGTATAGTGATCATGGGAACATAAAATAGTGCAGCAATGTGGGAAACAGTTTGGCAGCTCCTAGGAGGTTAAACAGAGTTATTGTGTAAACCAGCAATTCTACTCTTGGGTATACTCCAAGAAATTTGAAAATGAAGAAAAACAGACACTAGCACACCAATGTGCACAGCAGCATTATTTACAATAGCCATAATGTAGAAACACTGATTAAAAGGTAAAAATAAAATGTGGTATCCTGTAAGATGGATGAACCTTGAAAACATCCTAAGCAGAATAAGCCAGGCATAAAGGAAAATGTTGTATTATTTCAGTTATATAAAAATTTACAATAGGTAGATTCATAGAGATAGCAAAGTAGGTTAGAAGTTACCAGGGGCTGAGAAAGTGAAGATGTAAAAAAGTAAAGAGTTACTGCTTAATGAGTACGGGAATTTCTAAAAGGTTTTAGAAATGGTGATGGCCAAATAGCATTGTGAAGGTAATTAATGCCACTGAGTTATATACTTAAAAAAGTTAAAGTGGATGGGGCTGGGGATGTGGCTCAAGTGGTAGTGCGCTTGCCTAGCATGCATGAGGCACTAGGTTAGATTCTCAGCACCACATAAAAATAAAATAAAGATATTGTGTCCACCTAAAACTAAAAAATAAATATAAAAAAAAGTTAAAATGGGAATTCATGTTATGTTTTATAGCCATTTAAAAAAAAAAAGTTTTCTAATTGATCTCAGCTTGAGGGATTGCAAGATTCCACCATGTTCTCTATCAGTGGTTCTGAAAGTCTGTGGATTCCTGAGATTTCCCAAGATTCTTTTAGGGGGTCTACGAGGGCAGGCCTTGTAGAGGAATTATTTGCCTTTTCATGATTATGTCCTCACAGGTTATGAGTGAGTTCCCAGAGGTGACATGATGTGAAAGGCTAGGGTGTAATTTTAGACTTGTAGGTCATAGGTTCTACTCAACGCTGCTGCTGGAGAAAAGTATTCTCAGTTTGTAAACCATGGCTATGCACTAATAAAGCTTAATTTACAAAAGCAGGCAGTGGGATGGATTTGGGCTGCAGACTCTAGGTTGCCAGCTTCTAATCAAAATTATAACTGTCAATCAAGCATGAGAAAACATCTATCACACTGTACAATGCTTTATAGTAAGAAGGTGAACTGTTGCCTAACCACATTCAAAGTAACACAGCAACTTAGAAGTTGTGGGAACACAGAACTCGGAATGAGTGAGAGAGGAAAATAAATGTTTTAACCAAATAAACATAAAAGCAATCAATCAGGAATTATTTAAACCTAGGCCCTATAAACACAGGGGTGTCAGCATGTTATGTTAAAGCACAGCACATAACTAAGTTCATAATAAGGATTCTGAGTCCTCAAGCAAATATCAATTATCTTCTACATATAGTACTTCTATTAAAAGGAGGCAAACAAACACATCAACTTAAAAAAGACTGATGTAACTATTTTTGTCAGTGAGTCTGCATTATTCACAGTCACTACTTGTCAAACTCTGGATCTGACTCATGCTTCTTTCCCATTCATTCCAATTTCCAATGAATTAGCATATCCCTTTGACCCTCAGTCAAATGTATCCTAACTTGTCTTTACAACTACTTTGGAAAATAGTTTTGCCATAACTACTAAAGTTTGAGCATATGCATATTCAGTGAGCCAACAATTTTAAGAGGTATACCCAGAGCACTTGGTAAAAGTCCATGCTGGGAACTATACCATTGTCAGAATGAATAAATGAACTGTGGCAAGTTCACAGAAGGGTATTTCATTCTACAGCAACAAGACTGAATGATTTACAAGTTCACATAATTGGATGGACAAATCTCACAAATATGTTGTAGAGGAGAAGAAGCCAGAAATCTATGTTTTCATTTATAAAGTGCCCAAAACAGGCAAAAAGAATATATGTGACAGTGAAGACACTTTTAGAGCAGAGCTAGTGCCTATAAGACAGTACAAGAGGTAATATTTTGTTTGTTGATCTGAGTTAGGTAGGCTCAGTTTGAAAATTCATTGAGCTGTATTGATATGGTGTCTTGTTCTAAGTATGTTACAATTTACTTTAAAAATTCTACCCTAGCTTTCAATGTTATAATACTGATTCTAAACTGCTTACACTAATCTTTTTCAAACCTCTTACATATCTCCTTACCTCTAGTTTCTATCCTTTCCAATATGGCTCAAACATGGCTGTGACGTTAATCCACTAAAAACAATTCTTACATCTTTTTAAAAAAAATATTTATTTTTTTAGTTGTAGTTGGACACAATACTTTTATTTCACTTACTTATTTTTATGTGGTGCTGAGGATCGAACCCAGGGCCTCATGTGTGCTAGGTAAGCACTCTACCTCTAAGTCACAACCCCAGCCCTAATTCTTATATCTTATCCCCTTTTTGGTGCCCATTTTATAGACAGAAGGACCTTTAATGGCTCCCCTGACTTACAGAATAAAGTCTACAATCTCTAGTCTTCACATTCAATATATTTTGTATACTCTGACTCTACTTTCCAAACTTTCCTCCTCCCTCATTATCTCTCCACAACCAGACATTCCAGCCAAGGTGAATATACCATACCACGTACAATTATGTGCCTTTGCGTACACTTCTACCAGTTACTATTAGCATCTTGAACGTTGTACTTTATCAAATACCTTCCTATAATGCCTCATATTATTATCTTGCATTTTTGCTGCTTTGTTTATCTCTATTTTTTGCTGTGGTAGGGATTAAACACAGGGCCTTGTGCATGCAAGGTAAGTAATCTACCACTGAGCTATATGACATAAAATAAAATGCATGTGCCATGAATGTTTGGTTTAATGAGTGCAATTGTAGATACTGATAGAACCACCCCCACCAAAACAGAATATTTCCTATTATTCCAGGAAGCTCCCCTGAACACCTTTCCAGGCAATCTCCCCTCCCGTGACAAAGAAAACTACCTGAATTTTTACAACCTAGATAAGTTTTGCCTGACCTTGGTGTTAGATACCTACTTTTCTAATAACTATACACTTATATGTTCAGGAGACTGTAAAGGAGACTTCAGAGTAGAACTAAGGGGTGGTGTAGGAAGACCATGTCGACGCATCTCTTGGACTGCTCGTTCTCTGTGGGAAAAGAACAAATAAGACAGATTATATTCAAGCACTATGAAAACTCAAAAAGTGGAACATGCAAACATCAGATGCTTTTGGTGTTTTTAATTAATTGATGCTTTCTTCTTTTTTTTTTTTTTTTTTTGTGGTAGTGGAGAATGAATCCAGGAAGCTAGGCAATCCATATTTGAATCCACATGCTAGGCAAGTGCTCTACCACTCTGCTATATCCCTATCCCTAATTAATTAGTATTTCTATTAAATTTATTTTATTTTATTTTTGTTTGGTCCTGCTGGTCTTGAACTTGTGGGTTCAAGTGATCCTTCCACTTCAGCCTCCCAAATAGGTGAGACTACACCACTGCACCTTGCCCTAGCATTTCTACTAAATTTGAATCCTATGTCTTTGTAGGATTTTTACGCACTAGGTAAAATATTTCAATTAAAAATAATATGCATTGTAAGAGACTTTCAAAGCAATTATACTATAATCATGTTGTATTAATAGGACATCATTAAAATAATATTTTAGAAATAGAATGCTCATGAAATAGTTACCAAAAAAAGAATACTAAGTTTACATTCAGACAGACACACATAGGCACATACACAAACACATGACTAAAAATGCTAATAGTGGAAGGGAGAAGTTATGACTTGACCTTTCTGTGGGATTTGTTAACCACTCTTGGCTTTCCTGACACTACCATCTCCCGATTCTCCTTCTAACCTACACATTTATTTTTCAGTTCTTTTACTGAATCCTTTTCTTCTGCCTATATTTCACATGGTGGTGCTCTTTGGGCTAGGTTTACATTCTCTTTTCCTAAGCTTTTATGTGCCAGTACTCTCCTATGCTTTGGATCCACATACAAGTTTCTGTTGGATATTCCACACATTAGTGCACACAAGTTAATACTGATTTTAATTCTTAAAGCAGATCTCATATGTTTATAACATTTGGGGATTGAATTTTTCAACATAAAGAGGATGAACCAAAATAGTAGTATGAAAATGACTAAGGTATAAGGAATATAAATTGTTGAGCACAGTCTTTAGAATTGGACCAATACTCCTGCATTTTAGTGTTGGCTCTGTCACTTACAACCGTTTGACCACAGGTTGCTATAATACAGGCAAAAAAGGCTGTTAGTAAGATTTACAGACAAACACATTCCACAGGTACCCAACACTTCCAACATACCCTAAATTGACCCTTGCTTACTGATGTAGGCTAGGACAGATTTCATTTCCCAGTGGGTCAATCAAATCCTATACTCACTTCTATACCTGCAATTACATAATGTCTATATACAAGTGTGTCTCCCTCATTATAATGGGCTCCCTGAGAATCAGTTATTCATCTGAGTTCCCTATTTAATTGGTATTCTTAGCAGGTGGTATAGTGCCTAGCCTATAATGGAAACAATGATATCAAGTTCTTTTTTTATCTTATAGTGAACTACTATAAGATGAATTCAGAAGGACAGGAACACTAAAATATATTCAGTTCCAGTCTATCAGATCACCCTTACGTGGCAAATTACCTCCTGTTTTTAGGTATATAAACCCAACCTTCTCATTACTTTAAAAAACAACCATTTAAACTTTTGTGTAAGGGAAATCGTATATTATCTGCACTTCACTAATTTCTCACTTAAGCCCTAGAACTATGCTTGCTCCTCAGAGGAAAGAGCTTCCAAGCTGTTTCCTCCGCAGTGGCTTCCTTTCCCATCTCTCAATGCACACAAATCTAGCCCTCTTCCTTCTTCCTGCCTCAGAATTCCCATTGTCAGAAATGAAATTTTCTCTGATTCTGGGTTTGCCCCCTCCACCCCCACCCCCCAGCAAGCATCATGATTATGCTGTCATTTCCTTTGTGGGCTATTCAGAGTCTGTGGCCAAGACCTCAAGTCTATGCCTTGAGTTCTTTGGTATCCAGGATTTCCACCTAGCTCAGTGTTTCTCAAACTTTTTTCATCACTATTCTCTCAAAGGAATTTTCTTAGACTTTTCTCCCTCAGATTATCCTGTTACCCTTGAAATTTTAGTACACACAAGTTAATACTGATTTTAATTCTTAAAGTAGATCTCATTTGTTTATATCATTTGGGGATTGATTTTTTTCAACATAAAGCAAATGAACCAAAATAGGAGTATGAAAATGATTAAGATGTAAGGAATATAAATTGTAGAGCTTAAGAGCACAGTCTTTAGAATTGGACCAATACTCCTGCATTTTAGTGTTGGCTCTGTCACTTACAACTGTGTAACCAGTTTGCTATAAAAGGCTTAACAGACACACACATAGTGGCCTGCAAACATTTGTTAATTGCTCTTATGATGATGATCATCATCACATTCATGATTAGTAATTATTCAACCTGGACTATACTTAGGGGGCTCTTGGAGGGGTTGCTGTTGACTATCTATCTATACCCTCTGAAATACTGCTCTACTTTTGCCCTGTGGAACACTACAGGAAACAATAATACAACATTTGCTATTTTATTTACTGCAGGTTGTTATCTTTCACATTACTTGTTGCCTTTTTAGGAAGAATTACCAAGGGAGTTTACTTTATATAGTAACGTGATAACAAAATTTGTTGTTTGCAAGCCATATTAAATCCTTTTTGGAACAGAACAGAGAATACATAAAAGCACTGGTGCTAGCTGGGTGCGAGAGCGCACACTTGTAATTCCAATGGTTCAGAGGGCTGACGAAGGAGGATGGCTGATTGCCAGCCTCAGCAAAAGAGAGGTGCTGAGCAACTCAATGAGACTTTGTCTTTAAATAAAATACAAACTAGGGCTGGGGATGTGGCTCAGTGGTAGAGTGCCCTTGAATTCAACCCCCGGTACCAAAACAAAACAAAACAAAAAAACCTCAAAACAACCACCAAAAAAAAACCTCACTGGGACTTAAAATTATTTTCTTACCGTTCATATCTTTCAGTTGAAATCTGCCTTTTCATAGTATCATAATCTGTTTGTAACTGTGTCACTTTAGATCGGAGCATGGCATTTTCCCGGCTTTGACTAGTTCTTAAAAATAAATTTAAAGATCACAGAAATAAAAAACAAAAGTTTCATTTTGTTGGGTCAAGTGCTATAGGTTTTTTTCTAAAATCAATAAACACAAATGGAGGTGATTCTTAAGGATAGGAAAATATAAGATCAAGACTTTTCTATAATAATTCTCTAAACTTCTAACACAAAGTTTTTTTTTTTTTCATTCATTTAGTTTACTTATCATTTACTGAGCTTCTAATATCTGTCAGGTACTGCAGTAAATGCTGGAAAACAAATTTGAACAACACATAAACTATAACCCAAGACAAAAAGTATCTTCATTGGCTCTTTCTTGCTTCTTGCCTCATGAAAAGATTTTAAACTTATTTTAAAAGCCCATTCTTCTACTTGCACTCTCAACTCTGGATTTCCTCCCCTCTCCCAACAAACATGCCCAAAACTTTCCATCTAAAATGAGGTCATTATCAGTCTCCCCAACGGTAATCAATGCACTTAACAAGTGTCAAATCCCTTCTTTTTTGTCTTTTTCTCATCCATGGCTGAGACACAGACCCATCTTCCTGTCCCGACACACGCTTTCCTCTACTGACTCCTCTCTCTATTCCTCACATTTGGGCATTTACCTGAAGTTTACCCTCTCGCTCACTCTCACCAGGTACCACCTTGGCAGTGAAGATACCCAAGCCTACATTTCTAAACATAATCTCCCCTGAGCTACTCTTCTGAATTTCCAAAGCAGGAGACAGATACATCAAATATTTTGGTTTCGTACCACCATTCACACTCTCACACTTTACTCTTCTTCCCCCAAATTAAAAAAATTATATTTAACAAGTATTTTTCTCATCTAGGTTGATTTATGACACTTACACTTTGCTTTCTGAAAGGGTTAACTTCTCCTTAAGTAGCTGAATTTCTGTATCCTTCTCGTGAGAGGTTAAATGAGTATGAAATTCTTTATCTCTATTTGTAGCCAACAATGATTCAAGGTTTTTAATCGTGTGTCTCTCACTTGACAGTTGTTTTTTTAACAGCTCTGATTCTGACTTCATATTTTCTAATTCTACCACAGCCTACGGAAAAGCAAAGATTAATTCAGTATAATTTTAGACTTTGAAAAATTATCTGACAATATAGCTCTGCAGAACTATTTACCCATCCTTTGCTTCATTTGGGGTATTGGTTAAATATTTTAAACCATTTTTTCAATTATAAGAACATCTCATTTTAAAATAATCTTTGCTACTCTAAGGACTTATTTAGTTAAAAGATATTCTCCAACCCTCAAGCAGTTCTCACTCATATTTCGTTGTCAAGAGAGGGTCTTTAACATAAAATCCTAAAATATACCCGCACCATCAGCATGAGGTCCTCTGGTTTACCAAATATACTGACTACATAGTCAAACCAGAACCTGAAAACACACTACTAGATGAGTAAAAATTGAGAACACTCATGTTTGAAAACATATCCTAGGGTATTTAAAGTAACACCTTGGTTTGGAATGGGAAGTTTTAGCAAAGTAAATTTGTTAATTAAATGAAGACTTAAATGCCTTGAGATTTTTATCAGAAAAAATATTTCACTTAGGAAGCAATGAATTACTCAATCTTTTGTTGAAGTCTAACTTTAAACAAAGAAAAATTGGGATATGTTTCTAATCTATAGTGAGAAAATTCATAATCTCTAAGCACCCACCCATTCCAAAACAGAGAATACCTAATTTGATTACCATGTTGGCCAAAGAAATCTTGGTAAAGAATCCTGGAGTCAACATTCTATCATCAGGTGGGTATGGTGGCTCACACCTATAATCCCCAGTAACTCAAGAGGCCGAGACAGGAGGATCACAAATTCAAGGCCAGCCTTACCAAGACCCTAAGCAATTTAGTGAGACCCTGTCTCAAAAACAAAAAAACCCCAAAACAACATCCTGTCATCAAAAGTAACTGCTATGAAGGGGAACAAATATATTGGGTAGTAAATGGAAAGTAAAACAACTAGAGTTAGCCAATCCCCAAAAAACAAATGCTGAATGTCTTCTCTGATATAAGGGGTGACTCAAAATGGGGTTGGGAGGAAGATTACCTCTAGATAGGGAATAGTGATGGGAGGGAAAGGGAGGGTGAAGGGGAATAGCATGGATGGTGAAAGGAGACCCTCATCACTATACAAAATACATGTATGAAGATGTGAATTTGGTGTCAACATACCTGAAATATATAATATATAATCAGAGATATAATAAATTATGATATAATGGTGTATTAAGAATTATAATGCAAAAATAAATAAATAAATAAATAAATAAATAAATAAAGTAAAACAATTAGAATAGGACTCCAGAAAACAATGCGCCAAGACAACTTCTCTTTAGTTCTTACCCTCTCCAAGTCAAGGCTTTTGGAATTCAATTGTTGGGTCATAACATCTTTGCCTGAATCAAGTTTAATGCAAAGTTCCCTAAGAGAAGACAAGTCACTTAATACTGCTGCTTTCTCATTTTCTTGATGTCTCAGCTCGTCTTCTAATCTAGACATGGCTTTTGCCATTGATGAGATTTGAGATTCATAAGCATGATGTGCATTTACGTGCTGAAGAAAGAAAACAAAATAGGCAAAAAAAGTAATTCAGTAATTTAAAGGGACTGACTCTGTACAGCTACAACTTCACTTTAGAAAAATGTGACAGCCAATTTTTGCATATTTTAAAACATTCCCAGGAAGCAGTCTGCTATTAAAAGATGGCCTATTTAATGCATAAAAGGAATTAAGTATAATTATTAATCATGACAACTAAGTACCTCATGTATATATTTGGAAGGTGTAAATATGAAAATTATTGTCAGGGTGTTGTAAATATCAGGGATTCTTATAAGTTATATAAATTTTTCCTTTTTTGCTATAATATTGCCTTTTCCTCGAAAAGTAACATATATACTTATCATTCCCCAAACATCGATGTGAAAAAACAGGGTTTACTTTAAAATTAAATACCTCAGAAAAAGAATGATTTTAATTCCTTTTTTAAAAATATTTTTTAGTTGTAGATGAACACAATATCTTTATTTAATTTATTTATTTTTATGTGGTGCTGAGAATCAAACCTAGTGTCTCACATGTGCTAGGCAAGAGCTCTACCACAGAGCCATAACCCCAGCCCCAATTCCTTTTGATTTAAATACATAATTTTATAAGATTTTAATAACTTTGAAATGTCCAAAATTGAAATACTGATAAAACATTCTACCCAGAATAATCCACATTTTAAATTTCTCACAATTTAAATTTTAAATACAAACTAATTTTATGTTTTGGGAAGACTCCACATTTGAAAAATGATTTTAACAGATGTCACTGAAATGAATCAACATTAAAAATCTAATGTTATGCTATGAAGATTTAATAAATATCAATAGGTACAGAAAAGTAAACATTTGAATTTTCAAATATTAACAAATTCAGTAAATAAAAATTTCCCCAAACAAGTCAAATATAAACACAAAAAGCCAATAAAAACAATGACAAAGAATAAAAGAAATATCTTCTGAGAAATTCTTTTGGGGGGTTGAAAAGCATTACTTTAGTTACTATATTCTTCTTAATAGAACGTGTAGAGATAGTATATTAGTTTCCTAGGGCTTCCACTATCAAATCATGGTAAACCAATTTATTCCCACACAGATCTGGAGGCCAGAAGTCCACATTTCATTTAATGGAGTTGACTCCTGGAGACTCTGAAGCAAAATTTGTTCATGCCTCTTTCCTAGCTTCTGGTGGTTGTGACGATACTTGGTGCACACTGCCTTGTAGACATTTCATCCCAAATCTCTACCTTTATCTTCATACAAAGTCGTCTGTGTTGTCTGTGTCCACATCTCTCTCATAAGGACAATAGTCATTTATTAGGTGACAGCCTGCCCTAATGCAGCAATAATCTCACCTGAATTTGAATGTATTGCAAAGACCCTATTTCCAAATAAGGTCACATTTATAGGTACTGGGAGTTAGGAATTCATTGTATTCTGTGGTGGGATGAGGGGGGGAAACAGGGACCAGGGATTGAACTCAGGGGCACTCAACCACTAAGCCACATCCCCAGCCCTGTTTTTGTATTTTATTTAGAGATAGGCTCTCACTGAGTTGCTTAGCACCTCACTTTTGCTGAGGCTGGCTTTGAACTTGAGATCCTTCTGCCTCAGCCTTCAGAGTCACTGGGATTACAGGTATGCACCACCATATCCGGCTTTATTGTATCTTTTTGACAAACACAATCCTACCTACTCTCTGGCCCCCCAAATTCATGTACTTTTCATGTACAAAATATCTACTCCATTACAAAACAAAACAAAAACCCACAAAACATTCTAGCATCAAAATCTCATTGAGACATCATCTGAATCAGTTTTGGGTGAGACTGAGTATGGTCCAACTTGGGGCAAAATTCTTCTCCATCTACACACTAAGATAATAGAAAATAAGTCATCTGTTTCCAAACTACAATGGTGGTACAGGTACAGAACAGACAGTCCTATTCCAAAAGGGGAAAGTATAGAAGGAATAAATCTAAAGTAAGCTTGGAACCATCACACTTCAATGTCCAATAATCACCATCTGTGGCTCTGATGTTCTTTTCTCTAGGTCTGCCAGAGCAGTCCCACCCTATTGGCCCTCAGGGGTGGTGGCCCTGCCCTCTGGAATTAAGGAGACAGTGGCCCCATCCCCTTGGTCAATGCCCACTAGATTTGTGGTCACAGCAGAAGCCACACCAGCCTCTGTGTTGCCCTTGGCAGCTCTGCTGGGCTTTCAGCCATCCTTAAGAGTCATTTTTCCTTTTCTTTCTTTTCTTTCTTTTTTCTTTTGGTACTAGGGATTGAATCCAGGTGCACTTAAACACTGAGCCACATCCCCAGCCCTTTTAATATTTTATTTAGAGACAGGGTCTTGCTAAATTGCTTAAGGCCTTGCTATGTCACTGAGGCTGGCTTTGAACTTGCGATCCTCCTGCCTCAGCCTCCTAAGCCACTGGGATTACAGGCATGTACTATCTCACCCAGCTGATTCTTCCCTTTTCTTAAAGGTGAACATATGTTTGCAGCCATTTTATATCAGTGAGATCCCAGAAGTCCAACAGCCTTTCTTAATTTTGTTCCATTTCTGACCTTTTCAAAGCTGGTAACATTTCTGTTGAGATTACTGAGTCACATAACCTACTTTCTCCATCAAAAATTTTGTCTAGCCACACTCTTGATCCTTTCTCCAAAGAATACTTACCTGGACAGCCTAAGTATTATTTCAAAACCATCAAGCTTTGGTTCCTTTTTTGCTTAGTAGTTCCTTCTTCAATTTCTACTTTTCCTGTCACATTTTACTGTAAGCAGCAAGGAAAAATTAGGTAGCCCCTTCCATACTTTGCTTGGAAATCTCCTCAGTTAAATGTCCAAGTTCAATACTTCCAAGTTTGATTTCCTTCCCAACAGTAAACCATAAGTTTGTCAAGTTTTCTGCCACTTTATAACAAGATTTACCTCTTTTTCAGAATCTAATAACATCTTCCTTAATTCAATTTGAGCCTTCATGTATTCTATAAATGACAGAAGTTCTCACCAGAGCTGCCATATTCTTCAAGACAATCTAGGCTTTTTTCTGTTAAGTACCTCAAAACTCTTTCAGTCTCTACCCATTACTCAATCCCAGAGCTACTTTCATACTTTTAGATGTTATAGCAGCGATCTATTTCCTGGCACCAAAATCTATATTTGTTTCCCAGGACTTAAACTTTAATTGCTACAAACTGAGTGACTTTTAACAACAGAAATGTATTCTCTTATAGTTCTAGAAGCTGGTAGTCCAAAATTCAGGTGTAGGCAGAGTTGGTTCAGTATGGAGACTCCGTGTCAGTCTCCTAGGTTCTAGTGGATACTGGCAATTCTTAGTATTAACTTGGAGATGTATCACTCCAATCTCCTCACGTCTGCCTTCACATGTCCAAATCTCCCTTATTTTATAAGGACACTGGTCCTTGGTTAAGCTTCTAATCTAGTCTAGTATGACTTCCTTTTAACTTGATTATATCTGCAAATATATTATTTCCAGATAAGAGACTGGGATTTAGGAATTAAACATGCCTTTTAGAGATTTTAACCCTATCCTTTACAGAGAGCTATCCTTTCTCCTGAAATAAGAAAACTTTAAAAACTATATCAACAAAACAAAATATAAACTAGTCTACATTTATCTAACTCAAGAGTCCTTGTAGTTTAAATGAATCCAAAATTATTATTATCAGATTTTTGTCTGTTTTTATTTTGGGGGTGGGGGTGGGGAGTACAGTACTGGGGATTGAAACTAGGGCCTCAAACATGCTAGGCAAGCACTCTACCATTGAGATACACCCCCCAGTCCTTTTAGTTTTGTTTTGACATGGTACCTTGCTACATTGCCTAGGTTAGCCTCAAACTCAATCCCTCTGCTCAACTTCTTAAGTAGCTGGGATTACAAGTGTATGTGACCATGCCTACCTGGCTTAGACTGTCTTTATGACAAAAGTTTATTTAAATCTACATGCAAGAATGATATTGGATGTATACCATATATCATATACAAAAATTAACTCAAAATGGATCAAAGACCTAAACTTAAGATCGAAAGCTGTAAAATTCTTTCAAGAAAAATTAAAGGAAAAGCCTTATATATGACATGGAATTTAGGAATGATTTCTTGGACATGACACCAAAATTATAAGCAACAAACGAAAAGCATAGTCAAGCCCAGTGGTACATGTGTATAATCCCAGGTACACAGGAGGCAGGAGGATCACAAGTTCAAGTTCAGTCTCAGCAATGTAGCAAGAATGTCTCTTTTTTTAATATAAAAAATAAAATATAAAGAGCTAGGGATGTAACTCTGTGGTAGAATGATCCTGGGTTCAATTCCCAATACTGCAATAAATAAATAAGGAAGAAAGGAAAGGAAGGAAGGAGAAAGGGAGGAGGAAATGGGAAAAAATAGATAAATTGAACTTCATCAAAATTAAAGTCTTTTAGGCATCAAAAAGTCAGATAAAGGATCTAAATGTAAAATCTGAAACTATGAAACCACTAGAAGAAAACAGAAAAAAAACTTTAGTTGTTGGTTTAGGCAAAGATTTCTTAGATAACTAGACCCCCTAAAACACAGGCAAACAAAGCAAAATTAGATAAACAGAATAATATCAAACTAAGAAGTTTTTGCAGAGCAAAACAACCAACCAACAGAGTGAAGAGATAATTTGAAGAATGGGAGAAAGTATTTTCAAACTATCCTTCAGACAAGTGATTAATATCCAGAATATATGAGGAATCAAACACTCAATAGTAAGAAAAGAAAACGAAAAAACAACAAAAAATGGGGCTGGGGTTGTAGCTCAGTGGTAGAGCACTTGCCTGGCACACGTGAGGCACTAGGTTTATCCTCAGCACCACATAAAAATAAATAAATAAAATAAAGGTATTGTGTCCATCTACAACTAAAAATATTCTTTAAAAAAATCCACCTAAATAATTCAATTTAAAAATGGACAAAAGATCTAAACACGTATTTCTCAAGAAAACTTACACTCAGCCCATAGTATATGAAAAAATGACTATTACCAGAGAGACAAAAACAAAAACAAAAACAAAAACACATCACGGTGGTGAGGATATAGAGAAAGGGGAACTTATAACTGTTAATGGGAATATAAGTACAGACATTATGGAAAATAAAATGAAGGTTCCTCAAAAAACTGAAAACAGAACTACTATATGATCCAATAATCCCACTACTGGGAAAATATCAAAAGGAAATTAAATCATTACATCAAAGAAATATTTGTAAACCCATATTTATTATAGCACTATTCATAATAACCAAGATATGGAATCAACAGAGTATCCATTGATGGATAAATGGATAAATCAATTATATATATATATATGGAATATTATTCAGCCATAGAAAAGTTTGAAACCCTCTCATTTGCAGCAATGGATGGAACTGGAGGAAATTATATTAAATGAAATCGCTAGGCACAGAAAGACAAATACCACATGTTTTCACTCATTGGTGAAAATTTAAGAAGTTGATCTCATCGAAGTAAATAAAACAGTGATCGCTAGAGGCTAGGAAGAGAGAAAGGTCGGATAATGGATATCAAAATACTAGAAGATAGGAGGAATTGGTTCTAATATTCTATAGTACACAGGGTGATTATAATAATCTATAGCAATTATTTTATATTTTAAAATAATTAGAGAAGAAATGGTTCCAACAGAAATGATAATATTTCAGGAGATAGAAATACCAATTACCCTGATTTGATCATTGTATCCATGTATCAAATTATCATCTTGCACCCCCTAAATAGGTAAGTCATTAAAAACCAACCTATCAATGAAGTAAAAAATAACCAAAAAGAAATATCTGCAAATCACATATTTTGTAATCACATATTTCTTCAAAATATATAAAGGACTCCTGTAAGTCAACAAGAACAAAAACTGATTTAAAAATGGACAAATATTTAAATAGGCATTTCTCCAAAGACATACAAATGGTCAGTAAGCACACGAAAAGATGCTCAATAAGACAATATAGAGCTGTGGAAGTAGCTCAGAGGTAGAGTGCTTGCACAGATGCATGAGACCCTGAGCTCAATCCTCAGCACTTAAAGAAAAAAAAAAAAATGCAAATCAAAACCACAACGAAATATAGCTTCACTCTCATTAGGATGACTATTTTATCCAAAAAATTTTAAAAAGAAAGAAAATAATAAGTATTAGAATGGATAAATTAGAATCCTAGTACTGCTGGTAGAAATGCAAAATGTTGTAGCCTTATGGAAAACCCTTGGTTGTTCCTTAACAGGTAAACATAAAATTACCATATGATCCAGCAATTCTACTTCTGAGTATATACCCAAAAGAATTAAAAGAAAGAATTTAAACAGATATTTGTAAACCCATTCAGGCTTAAAATGAAGTGAAATTCTGATACCATGCTACCACATGGATGATCTTGTGATAAAGTAAATCTCAAGGCTAAGTGGAATAAGCTAGGCACAAAAGGACAAATACATCATTACACTTACACAAGGGGTAATTGCCAGGGGCTGAGGGTAGGGAATAATGGGGGATTACTGTTTTATGGGTACAGAGTTTCAGCCGGAGAAGGGGAGACAGATGATGATGATAGGTGTACAAATCTGTGAATGTACTTTAATGCCATAAAACTATACATTTAAAAATGGTTAAAATGGCTGGGTTTGATGGTCCATACCTGTAATCCCAGTGACTCTAGAGGCTAAGGCAGGAGGACTGCAATTTCAAAATCAATCTCAGCAACTTAGTAAGGCCCTAAGCAACTTAAAGAGACCCTGTCTCAATATAAAAAATAAAAAGGGCTGGGGATATGGCTCAGTGGTTAAGAGCCCCTGGGTTCAATCCCTGGTACCCCCCCCCCCAAAAAAAAAGATTGAAATGGTGAATTTGACATTATCATCTTTTACTATAGTAAAAAAAGTAATGGGGTTCCTATGAAAGTTATCAGAATTAATGACAAATATTTATAACCTCACCTTAATAAAGTATCTTTGAATGTTTTGTTTTACTAAATAATGCTTTTACTAGACCAATGAATGTAATTACCTCCTGAATTTCTTTTTCTAGTAGCTCGACTCTTTCTCGAAGGTGTCTCCTTTCTGTATCAATAGAGAGAAGTTCCAGTCGAACTGAGCTGCTTTCTCCTTCTGCTTGATGGGCTTTGACTTCCCAGTCTTCAGCACGGCTATGAAGCATCTGAAATCTATCTAACAAATCTTGATTTTCTTGTTCCTGTTTTAAGCATAATTAAATTGTTTCTAAATTAGTTAACTGTCACTAATTGGAACACACATACACACTAGGAATTCTGTTCTAAAATTGGGAGCATCAGATATCTGTGTACTATACTAAAATCTATGGGAAAATATAAAAAGAAGGTAAGATCTTAACTCTCAACTGTTTAACAAATAATAGTATGGACAAAACAGACAAACACGAAAAAGTTTTTTAAAAAATCATTGTGAAATCCAACATAAACAATGTTTTTCACCTTAGCAGCCATTAAACTCTCACATCGTGACACCTCAGTTATATAATTATGCACTCTACTCTTCATTTCTTCCTTTTCTTGCATTGCTGCTTCCAATTCCAATGAGATTGCCTATAAATCAGAAATTGAAGACAAATCTAAAGTGAACACGGTACCAAATGAGTTCTATTTATATTCAAATAGTTTCTTTGGAATAAGAGTTCAGGGCAAAAGTAATTGTCACATATATTTCCTGACTGATCTTGGATGTAAGAAACACCAAATTTTTTAAAAAATATTTTTTTTTCAGTTGAGATGAACACAATACCTTTATTTATTTATCTTTATGTGGTGCTCAGAGCCTCACACATGCTAGGAGAGCACTGTACCAATGAGCCACGAACCCCGCCCAGAAACACCAAATTTTACCACACATCTCCCATAACATTCCTCACCATGTAATCTGACTTTTACACTAAGGGCTAGTTATGGTTAGAGCTTGACCTTTTTAAGAAATTCATAATTCTTATAAACGAATACAAAAACAATATAACTCCACATCACAAATGACCATAATAATTATAACAAGTTATAATTACTCTATGTATGCATAATGTGTCAAAATATACTCTACTACCATGTATATCTAGAAAGAACAATTACAACATGACCAACTTAAAAAAAAGAAATTCATATATCAGCAATATGCTTTATGAATAATACTGAAAGTAATTTAAAAAAAATTTTTTAGTTGTAGATGGAAACAATATATTTATTTATTTTTATGTAGTGCTGAGGATCAAACTCAGTGCCTCACACATGCAAAGCAGGCACTCTACCACTGAGCCACAGCCACAGCCCCCTGAAAGTAATTTTTAAAAAACAGAGTATTTAAAACAGGAAATCATTGGTCTCTTTGTATAATCTTTTAATAAACCAGCAATAATAAAAATTCTCTCAGCACTTGACATTTTAAAATACTCATTAATTTATTTTTAATTAATTAATTAATTTATTTATTTATTTTAGAAAGGAGAGAGCCTCACTATGTTGTTTAGGCTGGTGTTGAACTTCTGGGCTTAAGTGATTCTCTTGCCTCAGTCCCCTGATTAAGAGAGCCTACAAGCAAGTGCCATCATGGCAGGGTAAACTACATTTTTTTATTAGCCTGATAGATGAAATTCTCCTTAAAAAATTACCTATGTTGCTTTACCATTTAGCAAACAACAAATAGGTACTCTGAAACCACCAACATTTATGCACCGTGTGTTCATACTTGGTTTTCTCTTGCCATTGTACTCAGATCATCTTGTAATCGTCTGTTTTCCTTAAAAGCTATTTCTCTAGCTCTTCCCACTTCATCAAGTTCTTTGTGACATGCATCAACCTGGCGTCGAAGGCTGCTTATCTCCCTTTCTCGATTAGTCAATGCTTCCTTTAGCTGGCTGTTAAATGAAGAAATAATGAAGCTTTTTAGAAAATTGTAGTTCATTTAAAAGAAAACTACTGTAGTCTGAATTAAATATTCTAAGAATATAGGAAACTAGACTGCTTCATTAAGATACTGATTAAGTAAAGCAGGTATTTTAGATTTCTACCAGTCATATCTGCAAATAAATCCACAAAACAGATTTATTATTCCAAAAACCAAGTAAATACAGAACCAAAGCGTTTACTCTAAGTGTTAAGAACCAAACATAAGAGATTCAATTGGCAAATATCTATTAAATGTTTACTCGTCCACTATTTTTTTTTAAGTTGTAAGTAGACACAACACCTTTATTTTTATTTATTTATATGTGGTGCTAAGGATTGAACCCAGGGCCTCACACGTGCTAGACAAGTGCTCTACTGCTGAGCCACAACCCCAGCCCTACTCTCCCACTATTACATGAAATTAAAGGTATGTAAAATAAATATACTGAGTGACTTGACTTTAAGCCCCTTTTACTCTTTCTGGGGAGACTAGACATAAAATGTAAATTTTGCAACTGTTTAAGATAAATTTAGATAGAGAAAAAATTCAAAATTGATACTAAAGTAATCAACATTTAAAAATTTTAAAATGGTAATGAATTATAATGAATAGAGACTGAACAAGGTAATTATAGTAAAAACAGAGTTCAGTAGGAAATGTTAAAGAATAATTAATAAGATACAAATGTTTAAATGGATGACAGGAAGAAATAATTAAAGAGGATAACATTCTCAAGCAGGAGACTGAGAAAATGATGCCACTGGCAAAAAATGGGGAAATTATCTTACTGCTGATGGCTACTAAATAGATAAAAACTATTCACCAAAAATTTCTTAAAAAGCTGTGTGTCACCTGATTAATTACTTACTTCTTGGATAATTCATACTCTGAGATAGTTTTCTTCATCTGAGCAATAGCTTTCTCCTACAGAAATTGTAAAAATATATAAGATTCTAAATCATTCATATAGAAATGTTTTTAGCTAGATTCATATAATTTGTCACATTTATATAGTTAAGTACATAGTTCAATTATATAAATTATGTATAAAATGTGTAACCGATGTGATTCTGCAATCTGTATACAGGGTAAAAATGGGAGTTCATAACCCACTTGAATCAAATGTATGAAATATGATATGTCAAGAACTATGTAATGTTTTGAACAACCAATAATAAAAATTTTAAAAAAAACTATGCATAAAAGAGAAAGTTCCAAGTAAACATATTTCCACGTCTCAATTATACTTCACATATTGGCATGTTTCTTCCCACCCTAGGAACTTGAAAGGTTTCTTTAAAAAGTTTGCTTAATAATATCTGATAAAATCACATTCTAACAATAGATAAAATCATATTTTGAAGATCCAAATTATTGAGATAAAATGCCCTGGGTCTTGAGATAAGAACTATGTATGAATCTGAAACAGAATAAGATAATCCTCTCTATTCAGATATTGGAAAATGATATTTAACAGTTATATACTTTATTTTCTAGGTTTTCTTGTAAGTCTGCAAGCTTTTCTGTCTTCTCATCTACAGTCTCCTGAAGAAAGTCTTTTTCTTTATCAATAACACCAATGGTCTTTTTCATTACATGAGCTGCCTCATTCTGTGAAGTCATCTTAAGGTTTAGTTCATCTATAAATGAAAAGAAATGTTTGTTAGACAAAGTAAATCATGATTAGCAAAGACAAAATTTAAATCACTTACCTATTTTTCCCTCCAGTATTTTAATTTGTTCTTGGGCTGATTCAAGTTCACCTCTTTTTAAGGAAAGTCGGTGCTGATACTCATCAAGTGACCGCTGTAGCTGGTCATTTACTATCCTAAAGAAGCAGTAGACAAAAACAAATGGTATTCTTTATCTCTCTTAGAAATAATTTTTTAAAATGAGATGTCTTAAAAATAGTTTTTCTTATTTTTAAGTTTCTTTTATTCATTTTAAAGCTCTTCCAGTATAAAAAATGGCCTTATATTATTTCTTGCTGTCCACCATTCTTCTCCAAAAATAATACAAAAATCAAATTAATTGTATACTCTTTTCTAGAGTCTTCTTGATAGTTTTTAAAGATCTCAGTTTCCTAATATCAACACCCTCTCCCTTAAAATCTATTTCCAATAGTGGAGGCACACACACACACACAAAAAAGGTGCTGTTCTTACAGTATGGCCTAGCTAGCACTTCAGACAGAGTATGCTCCATGAATCCTGACCATCCTGACTAGTGTGAGCTTCTACTTTTTGGATGGCTAGTCAATGGAGGTCATAGTAAATAGGGAAGGCAGGCATTCTTTATAGTGCAATAGGAATTTAAGACTAAAGACTGGTTTCAGGGAGCAAAAGAAAGGATGCCTAGAAGACATCTCAATAAAGACAATAATTTCAAAGGTGTCTATTACTGATCAGTAATTATTTTTCAGAAATAATATCCCTAGAAACTCAACAGCAAAAATTTGCTCTCTTGGCAAATCTCAGAATGCTCTTAGCCATGGCCTGGGAGTCTTACTCTGCCTGGCTGGAAAGACACATCTGTCACCCCAGGTTATTTGTCAGGAATAGGCGTCTTTAGAGGATAAAATAGAGAAGAAGATACTAAGGGTTGCTTAGCTTAGAACTGCCTAATGGAGGAGGCTTGGATTGTACACCTCTAGTAAAATAGGACAACAAAAAAAATTTACTAGCAATACAAAGAAGTATTATGTAAAATAAAAGTGATTATGTTAACTTTTCTATTAGCAAGTTAATCATGACCCAGAAATAGGGAGGAGCTGGGTGCAATGGTGCATTCCTATAATTCCAGCAGCTCCAGAGGCTGAAACAGGATGATTGAGAGTTCAAAGCCAGCCTCAGCAACAGTGAGGCGCTGAGCAACTAGGTGAGTATCAGTATCCCCGCCTCCACAAAAAATAAGGAGGAAAGTTACTTAGAACTGCACAACCAAACCAAACCATGTCAGAAAGTCACTAGGTTCAAGCAGAATGACTTCATAAAATTACAAAATTAGATCCAGGTGGCTAATCAAGATCTTCCTTTTTATTATATGGGATATAACAACACAAGGCGATACTATCCAAGTTTTACAGAAACAACTAATAACTTGCCCAAGGTCACAAAGTCAGTAAAGGCAAAGAAAAGATGCAAATCTAGGCTAATCTAACATGACATCAATGTTCTTCTACTATATCCTATTGCTTCAATATGCAGAATATAGGGAGACAAATCCTCTACATGGAAAAAGTCTGTCAGGAAGCCATACAAAGTCCTTTCAAAAATTAAAATGGGTGAGAAAAGGGAAATTGCATGGAAATGAAGGGAGACCCTCATTGCTATACAAAACTACATACAAGAGGTTGTGAGGGAATGGGAAAATAAACAAGGAGAGAAATGAATTACAGTAGATGGGGTAGAGAGAGAAGTTGGGAGGGGAGGGGAGGGGGGATAGTAGGGGATAGGAAAGGTAGCAGAATACAACAATGACCAATAGGACATTATGTAAAATTGTGGAAGTGTAACCGATGTGACTCTGCAATCTGCATTTGGGGTAAAATTGGGAGTTCATAACCCACTTCAGTCCATTGTGTGAAGTATGTTATATCAAGAGCTTTGTAATGTTGTGTACAACCAATAAAAAAAAAAAAAAAAATTAAAATGGGCGGTGGGTGTTGGGGTTGTGGCTCAGTGGTAGCGCACTTGTCTAGCATTTGTGGGGCACTGGGTTCAATTCTCAGTAGCAAATATAAATAAATAAAATACAGGTCCATCAACATCTAAAAAATAAAATAAAATAAAATGGCCCCCAGAGTTCCATCCTTAATAAAGGACGCCAAGTGAGTGACTGTGCTTGAAATTCTAGGCAAAAATGTAACAATCTCTTTGCATTTAATTTCATAGGTAGGGTAATTTGCTGATGAAAGCAGAGTTGATAAAGGAAAGCAAGATAACAAACATCTTGATTAATATTCACATAAAGGAAGCCCTTGGGAGAGTCCTAATAATAGCTTTGCTTTTTTATATTCTCATGTAGAAAGAAAAATAGACAACTAAGACTGTATACCAGATCCTAGAAGTAACTTCTGACTGAACTTAGTACTAAGATAAAGGTCTTCTTAATGAAAGAAGTGAGGCAGAAAGTTCCTAAGAAAGAATACCTTAGTGATTGCCATATTATTTGTTCATAAGGGTGCTTGTTTCCCAGAAGTCTATGGTTATAGCCCAACACTCAATGAGAAAGATTATTACTAAGTATTGCCTGTTGGTACACCAGAGAGGGAAGAGGGATTAACTTTTTTTTTTTTTTTTAATTTTAGGCTTCTGCAAGGGGATGATAACTGGTGGCCGTAGTTCCCTTAGTTCTTTCAATTCTAGTTTCACAAGCTCAGCTATCCCATTAAGAGCCCTGCTCATCTTTCTGTCTTGGAAGAACATTGGGAATACTCAGAAGAGTTTCTTGACATCCAAGATAATCTATGAGCCTTCTTTCCCTTATCTAAAATGATATTTAATTCCCTTAGCAAATAAACACTTTTCAAAGGAGACCTGTTACATTGGCTTTCCAAATGTATCTAAAAAATCTTAGTAAAACATATCTGTTGGTATAACTTTATGTCTGATTAGAGTTTATGGACTGTTTTCAGGAAAATCTGCTATACCATTTATTTGACTGGATAACTGCATAGCTTGCTATTTATTTATTTACAGTACTGGGGATTGAACCCACGTCCTTGCACATGTAGGCAAGTACTCACTAAAGCTATAATTTCAGTCCTTTGAGATAAGGTCTTACTAAGTTGCCAAGATGACCCTGAACTTTCGATCTCCTGCTTCAGCCTCCCATGTGTGCACCATCATGGCTGGCAACTTTCAGGTATTGAACATGCAAAGACAAAAAGCTAAGGTAAATTGAAAAAAGCACTATTTAGTTGTAAGGATCAAGGATATTTGCCAATGGGTTAAGAAGTTAGTTGTCTAACTAGGCTAGGAACAATTTATCCTTGAGTAGGACTGACAAACTACAGTCTGCTGTTTATTTTTGGAAGAACTGAGATGTACAAATGGGTTTATAAATGCTTAAGTAATTGAAGAATACTGACTCTCTATAGAAAATTTGCTAACTTTGGTTCTAGAGCTTGGCTAGCAAGCTCTGAGGAGGCAGTAGGCATCTTTTCTATGTACAGAAATGTTCCCTATTAATAGCGTTATGAAGTTTTGATAAAATACCACATCTCATTACATACTGCAATTTGAGGGGGACAAAAGTCATTTGTTTAATTTTGAAGAGTGGGAATAAAATTTCTTATTCATTCATTCATTTAGTGGTATTGGGGAATGAACCCAGGGGTATTCTACCATTGAACTATATCTCCAGCCCTTTTTATTTTCCACTTTAAAGACATAGTCTCACTACGTTGTCCAGGCTGGTCTTGAACATGCAATCCTTCTGCCTTAGCTTCCTAAGTAGCTGGGATTATAGGTATGCATCACTATGCCCAGCTAAAAGTGGGATTTTATAGTATATCCTCTGATTTACCCCAACAGCTAGACAAAAGGCATTTTATTTGGATAACTAAGAGATTGTACCTGATAAAGAAAATCCTGTTTGGTGACACCTTAATTTGGTGGAAAAAAAAAGCCTCATGAGGTGGATGGGAAGGAACAAGGGCCTCATTTATCTGAGAATCTGATTCTTAAACATGTTCCTATCAAGGAAAAGAGAGGTTGATGTGATTAAAAGAACAGCAAGAGTGCTCTTCTCTATTAAACATATTAAAAATGGCACAAGGTTTGGACAACATGCCTTTGTTTTGATAGGTATTATGGTTTGTACTGAGTTTAGCTTTGTATTTGGAACTAACAGATTGAACTCATGGTTCTAATAATGCTTACTAATGTGGAGAATGTGAATGGCACAATAGCCTCAAAGATAAGATATGTCATAGTTTTCTGTCAGAGCGAAATGAAGTTATAAAATAATGTGATATCCCCAGATTATATAAGGTAGAGAGAAAAATTCTCAGTCCCCTCCTGTAGCACATTGATTAGATTACCCCTAAGAAAGGAAACAGGCAAATTGCATCCAAGAAAAAGGGATTTTAGTCTAAGAACAAAAACCCTAAAGGAGCTACAGACTAGGGTGTTCAAGAGAGGGTACTGAAAGCTCTACCTTCTGAACTTTCTGTGAGAAAAGAAAAGGGGTGTCGCTACAATCAGAAGGAAAAGCAAAATGGATTAAATGCCAGATCCTGTCAGATGGATAGAGTGAAAAGGATATACTAATAATTCTGAGAGACAAACACACAACATATTTGTATTTCGGAGATTAAGACAGACACAAACCAGAAGAGGAGCTGGGCCATTCAGCTGTCCTTCATAGAATATAGGTAGTGCTTGCAAAAAGAGAATGAAGCAAAAAGTAGTATATGCATTAGTTTTTTCTAAAGTCAACCTTATAAAGACTGCAGTCAATCAGTAAAAGAGCAAAATGAAGATGCTCTAAATAAGTGGCAAACAGTATTCCTTAACTGACCAGGTAACCAGTTCTTGGACTTATTTCCTTAAGCTATTTCATATATCAGGGAACCCTATGAACAATAGTCTCAGGTTTTTCTTTTCCTAATTATTCCTTTGATTCTCACCTTTGCTCTGTTTTTTCCACTATATACTTCTGTGATTCTTGGTTTTTGTAATATTGGATCTGTGTCTTAAAAAAAAAAAAAAAAAAAAAAAAGTTGTCCCCACCACCTCATCCTTTCTTATTGTCCTGAGTTCTGGGTAAATTTCTTGACTCTATTTTCTATTTCAGCTCATTTTCTGCAACAGCCAATATACTATTGAGTAATCCTTCAGTTTTAACTTGTTAATCTTTTTTAAAATCATGACGAAAATCCTTTCTGATCGAGTTATTATTGGTTTACATCTGTAAAACTGATTTAGTTTTACCGGTGTAATGATTTTAAAATCTATTCCTGATCCTTATTATAGATATAGTTTATAGACAGATTTCCTGACTCTTCAGAGTAATGCCTTGCTGACCTTCAAAATCTTTCTACTTATGGAAGTTACCCAATCCAGACAAAAAACTAACATTTGTTTGCTTTTTGTTTCCCTGAACCTTCTGTGTTAAAAATTGAGTAACTGCTGACAAGCTACACATTCTGCATTCTTTTCTTTTTTTTTAACCTTTATTTTATTTATTTATTTTTAATGTGGTGCTGAGGATCAAACCCTGGACACCATGCTAGGCGAGCAGCACTCTACCACTGAGCCACAACCCCAGTCCTATTTTATCTTCTTTTTGTAACTGTATAAGTCATTAGGTCTTTTGGTTTTATGTACAAAACATTTCTTAGATACAAAGCCTCTGTTCTCCAAGTTCATTGCCAGGTTTCAGTCTAGACCTTTGGTGTCCACTGTATGCCATCAAGTCTCTAAGACTTCAAATCCACGTTCCATATTTCTACCAGAGTTAGCTTTCTAAGAAGCATGCTACTCATGTACACCCTCCTTCGTTAAAGATGTCTGCTTTTTAGTCAGAAAGGGTTCAAAATAGAAGATACATATTCAGATTTTACATTTACTTCCTTGAAAGAGGCAAGAAAAAGAAGGAAAATGGCATAGGTAGCAAAAAATTCTATCCTTTTCAGCAGTCCTACCCTACAGATTCAGAAACTTGTTTACAATCATATTAATTTATAAACATTAAAAAAAAATACAGATACCCATCTGGAGGCAGTTGCTCATGCCCCTAATCCCAGTGGCTCAGAGAGAGGAGGATTGTTAAATTCCAGGTCAGCCTCAGCAATTTAGTGAGGTCATATGCAACTTAGTGAGATCCTATCTAAAAATGAAAAAATAAAAAGGGCTGGTGATGTTATTCAATGGTTAAGTACACCTGGGTTCAATTCCCAACACTAAAAACCAAAATCCAAAACCACATACCTAAAATCTATTGAGATTTACTCAGCAAATTTAAAGCCAGAGAGACAGGCCCTAAATTCATACTTTTCAAAAGCTCCAGGTGATTCTGCTTATAGGCCAACTGTGGAGAGTGGTGATTTAAATCATGGTCTTTTTGACTCCCTCATGGCTGTGTTTGTACTGGGACCTACCTGTGTGAAAGTACAGGTTGAGATGGCCCAGTTGCTATGGTGCTGCAGCCTGAGAAAACTGTGCAAATGCTCAGAGTTATCAGTTGGGACTTTGAGCTCAGGCACCATCTCCGAGGGTCAGAGAATTTTGAGCAAAATAAAATGACCCTAATGTCTTGTCAGACCTGTGTCCTTGTAGATTGTCTGCTTTGTTACAACTTTTCTATAAATAATCTTTTGGTTTTTTGAATTTTTTTTTAGTTGTAGTTGGACACAGTATTGTCAGACAACTCAATATTTCTAAGCTACACATTCTGCATTCTTTTCTTTTTTTAACCTTATTTTATTTATTTATTTTTAATGTGGTGCTGAGGATCAAACCCAGTGCGTCGCAAGTGCTAGGCGAACGCTCTACTACTGAGCCACAACCCCAGCCCCAATAAATAGCCTTTTGGTGATTAAACCTATATAATAAACATGCTGAGCTAGCTCTGGGTCACTGTATCTCCACCAGAGAGCAGTGTCCCACTTGGCCCCACCTTTCTCTGTGTATCTGTCTTTTCTTCATCCTCCATGGCTCCTACTTGTCCAGTGTCTTTCCCTGAATTAATGACCGTTGCTGAGAACAAAAATGAGAGGGCCCAGGCAGTTGGTGCCCAAACAGGGACTGGACACAGGGGATCTTCTTCAATGGTCAGATGGGGGGATGCTTCCTTCTGAGGCCAAGGTAGCAAAGAAAAGTGAGAAGCAAGTTTATAGGTGGGTCTAAAACCATGAAACAACTGGGAGCCAAAGAAAGGGATCTCTATTTTGCAATGCTTAAGATTATGCTTTCTTAGTTTATGCTAGATCTCTTTCTCTCTTAGGCTTTCATTTACAAAGTAAACTGCAAAAACTGGTTTGAGACCAAAGGAAAAAAAATGTCACTTTTAAATTCAACCTGCTGTGGTGGGCTGTCTTGTTTTTTCTGGCACCCTGCCACCTTGCTTTCTTAACAAGTTCCTCCCTAAGACTACAGCACAGGGAGACATTGAAATGATTTCCTTTATACAATTTTCTTTTGCTTAAAAATCTTTCTTGAGGATTTCAGGACTCTAAGCCAAGAGTAAACTCTGATCTGTTAATTACTGTTAGCTACATTTGTCTGATATCTTGTTTTTTTGTTTTTAGTATTTTTTTTTAGTTGTCAATAGACTTTTATTTTATTTATTTATATATGGTGTTGAGAACTGAACCTGGTGCCTCACATATGCTATGCAAGCACTCTGCCACTGAGCCACAACCCCAGCTCTGATATCTTGGTTTTTGTAGTTAAAA
Source organism: Spermophilus citellus (assembly GCF_964194105.1). Classification (NCBI taxonomy): domain Eukaryota; kingdom Metazoa; phylum Chordata; class Mammalia; order Rodentia; family Sciuridae; genus Spermophilus; species Spermophilus citellus. Next base: position 43,154,487 of record NC_138189.1, on the reverse strand, counting down.
ATGAGTAAATTAGGTTTAACATCAGTGGGATTTAATCATAAATCTGTTAAAGGAGACATCTGATTAATTTACAAAGTTGGGGTGCTAAACATCAACTGCTAAATATAAAATCAACTACTCTTGATTTCTTTAATTCCATAAGGTAATAACATTAAATGTGTTTTCATAAATTGGTAAATGGAAAAAGTTTGAGATTGCTTTGTATCTGGGTCTTCACTAAAACAAGGTTACCAGAGCTAAGATTTTATCAAGTATAATTTATAAACCATAGTTTAAAAGGTTTCAATTAAATTACCTAAAAAAGTATCTTATTAAAGTGTAATAATTTGTCTAAATTCATCAGTTTCACAGATTGTTTCAAAATGTAAATTTAAAAGGAGGGTAACAGATGTAAGAAGGTTTGTGAAGGGAAAGAGATATAGAAGGTTCTAGGTATGAAAATAAAAAGTAGAAGGAAAAAGGAAATATTTCTGGATAAGAATGTCTTTTGTGGGGGGGGGGACTGAGGTTGTGGCTCAGCGGTAGAACGCTCGTCTAGCACGTGCAAGACTCTGGGTTCGATCCTCAGCACCATATAAAAATAAATAAAATAAAGGTATTGTGTCCAACTACAACTAAATACACACACACACACACACACACATATAAAAGGAAGTCTTTGTGTGGTAAAGTAAAAAGTTGTATAATGTCTAAGTGACAAAATGTTTGTGTAAGTCACAGAAGGTTTATAAAAAGGTTGTGTGTAGCTAAATTGGTTATACATAATTAGCACAATTAGTTAAAGTTATTCAAGGTTTTTCTTAAGCTCAAATATCAATGTACTGATATAAACCAAAATTTAATCCTGCATATGTTAAAATAATTAGGATTTCTTAAAACATTAATCTTCTCTTATCTATCAAGATAATTTCTTAGTTCTTGTACTTCCTGATAAAAGAAAAAATTGTTGGTTACTATCATATTCATTTATTTTGTATTAATCTCATTGTAGTACTCATGTCTTTTTGTTTCTCTCCTAGAAGCACCCACCTCCCAGATTACTTTACAACTTGTTCTTTCCAAACCAGAATTTTGCCATGGATCCCTCAACTGACCAAAACATTCCTTGGTGGGAGAGGAACCCAAACTTCTTGCTCTATGTCAGCCTGAAGCAGTTAGAGGTCATTGCCCATTTCCCCTTACAGCAGTAGAGGTTCCCTTACTTAGAGGGAAAACAAAGGACAGTTAACTGTAAGCTTGTCTAATCCCAGTTCCAGCACTTCTGAGTAGACATACATTGGTTATGTTTAAAAAATAAAAGAGAGGGACATGTGGAGAGCAGTGATTTGAATAATGGTCTGACTGCCTCACTGCATTGTGCTTAGAACTTCTTGAGTGAAGGTGCAGGTTAAGATGGCCCAATTGCTATGGTGATGTTAGCCAGAGGAGGCTAAGGCACACAGCAATATCAGTTGATACCTTGAGTTCAAGCACCAGCTCCCAGGGATAGAATTCTGAGCAAAACAAGATGACCCTAATGTCTCACCAGTCCTGCATTCTTCAGATTGTCTGCTGTGCTAAAACTTTCCCACAAATAACTTTTTGATCATGAAACCCATATAATAAATGTGCTGAACTAGCTCTGGGTCACTGGTTCTCCATCAGAGAGCAATGGCCCACCTGGCCCCACCTTTTTCTCTGTGTGTCTTTTTTTTTTTTGCCGTTTATAACTTTAATAAATCTTAAGCATACACACATACACAGATGCATATATTTTTTCTTAGAAGTTTGAGCTTTTTGATGAAGATCATTATTCTGCCTTATCATTATCTTCTATAAAGATCATTATTCTGCCTTATCATTATCTAAAATGAATTTTACAATGTTTTTTCACATGGCTTCCTCAGATGGTTTCTATTCACTAATTAAAGAAAAGGAACTTTACTTCATCTGTGTGTCTGTTTGTCTTTTCTTCATCCCCTAAACCCCTCATTTAGTTCTTGAATTAATGGCCATGGCTGAGAGTAGAGATGGGGCCATGGCATCTGTGGAAACTACTGTTTGGAAATAGTTTGGAAACTACTGTTCAAAGGCACAATCTGAAATGCCATGGTTGTAAATCTTATATAATCAGAAACATGTTCCCAGGAGTGAAATTAAAAAAAAAGTTCCAATAAACTTACCTAAGGGAATTCATCTCTGTTTTCTGATGAGATGAGTCACCAGGCACATGGCCAATTTGGCTTATTTGTTGAGCTTGAAATTTTGATTTGTTCTCTAATGACTCTATTTTTTCTTTCATTAGGAACACTTTCGATTGTAATTCATATTTTTCACTTTCAAGCTATAATTTAAATTTAAAAAATTAATAGGCATATGTCTTAATGTTTCAATTTTATTTTTCATAGGCACTCTTTATAATAATAAAATAGTAAAAAACTAAGGAAATAAATTACATGTTTTTTAAACCATAAAAGTTATGTGCATATTAGGTTATAGATTTCAGAACTGGCATACCCATTTATGTCTGCTTCTCACTATCACCAAAATGAAAGAAAAGATACAAACAAACAAACAAACAATAAAGAAAGAACAAATCCATAACCTCAATGAAACAGAAAGGGAAAACACTGGCAAAATGAAAAATTGGAGGAACTTTTAAAAAAACAGAAAGTAGGACTGAATTAAGGAAAATCCAGAAAAGAAAATGCTGTAATCCAAACACAAAATGGGAAAGATTTATACGAGAAAACAAAAATTTTCTTGAAGGGCACAAAATGTAACCTGGCTTGATATACAGACAACCATGTTATTTCGTAAATAATAAAAATATCCAATGAAATTCTAATAAAATTCCTAACTGAACCTTTTTAAAAAGAGGGTGGCTTAGATGTTATTCTAAAATTCATTTAGGAAAAAAGAAAGCTATGAGATAGCAAAACCAGAAAGCTACTATAATTAAGAGTGTGAATACCACAGAAATGGACAATATATCTTGTTTATCAAGGGAGTGGGAGAGTTTGGTTTGTATATCCACCATATGGCTTTAAGAATACCATCTAAATCTTTGAAACTACTGTGGGCAGTCCCCAAACACATCTTCTACCCACTGCCCACAGTAACCACTATTCTGTATCTTATGTTTCTCATTTCTTGTTTTTGCTTTGAGATGAGGTTTTACTACATTGCCCAGGCTGATCTTGAACTCTCCTTCTGCCTCAGCCTCCCTAGTAATTGGGACTATAGAAATTAATGTTAGTACCCCACTTCTTGCTTTTCTTTGGTATACTACATTAGCATGAAAACCTCAACAATATACTGGTTAGTTTTACAAATCATGTTTTTGAACTTCACATTAGTGGAATCATCCTGCATGCTTTCTGCAACAATTCACTTTCTTTTCTTTTCTTTTTTTTTTTTTTTAGGTGTCAATGGACCTTTATTTTAATTCATTTATGTGAGGTGCTGATAATCAAACCCAGTGCTTCACACATGCTAGGCAAGCACTCTACCACTGTCCAATCCCAACTCCAGCAATTTGCTTTTTTGGTGTAACTTTTGTACGTGCTGTAACTTTAGGTGTAAAATTTGTACACATTCACCATTAGTAGCTATTGTTTATTTCTGCTTCTCTGTGACACTCCACTGAATGAATTACAACCATTTATCCATTTTCCTCAAAATTGACAACTAGATTGTTTCTTCTATCCTATCAGAGAATAATATTTGAGGCTTTGTGGGCCCGAAAGTCTGTTACCACTACTCCACTGAAAGACGAAAGCAGCCACAAACAATACAGAAATAAATAATCAAATGTGATATGATAAAAACTGAATTTATAAAAACAGACTGGATGGGTTGAATTGGTCCATGGGTCATAATTTGCTGATCCCCACCTAGAGTACATATTTAGAGATGGAACTGGTTATATAACATGCCTTTGCTAGATAATGCCAAATTATTTTATAAAGAGTTAACTAATTTGCACTCTCAGGAACTACATATACTTGCAAATACTTGTCACAATTTGTTAATTTCTAATGACCTGATTTATAAGATGATTTTACTATAGTTTTACTTTGTATTTCTCCTACCATTGAGGTAGGACATCTTCTAACATTTATCAGTAATTTGCAATTTCTTCCTTCATGAAATATCTATTCACACTTGATTTTTCCCCCTAGTACTAGGGATGGCTCTCAGGGCCTCATCCATGAGGAAAGAGCTCTACTACTGAGCCACATTTCCAGCTATATCTGTTGAATTTTGTGTGTGTGTGTGTGTGTGGGGGGGTGTCTGGCAAAAGTGCCAAACATGTAGCAATTTGTTTTCTGAATTAGTAGTTTGTCTTTTCATTTTATGGTTAGCAGTTAAACAAAGTCTGTTTTGTTAATGTACTTATCTATGTTTTCCTTTAAGGAATTAACTTATGTCTTATTTCACAGCACACACTCTGGACCAGATACCTGCTAGCTATGTGATCTTGGGCAAGTTTTCCTTCTATTTGTTTTCTTATCTATGAAATAAAGTTAATATAGCATTTACTACATATAGTTGTTTTGAGAATTATTACCTATATATACATATTACATATGTATCTGTGTATGTATATATGTGTACGTAGATATGCCTGTGTGTATCACATTGAAAAATGTGCCTGACACAAAGTAAATGCTATGTAAATGACTGCTCTTATTTCCCCCAAGGTCAAGAGTTTCTCCTGCATTTCTTTAATAAATGTGGTTTGTTTTGGATATTCAAATAGACTTGAAATGACTTTTTAAAAATATTTTAGTGTTTAATTTTTTAGTGCTAGGTGGACACAATATCTTTATTTTATTTTTATGTGGTGTTGAGGATCGAACCCAGCGCCCTGCGCATGCCAGCGAGCATGCTACCACTGGAGCCACATCCCCAAACGTTGAAATGACTTTTTGGGTACGGTGTATCTGAGATAAAATACAATTTCTTTTTCTTATTTTAATATAAGAAGCTACTGTCCCAGAAACAATTACAAAGTTACGAAATAATCATTCCTATCCTCACTGATCTGAATTAGTTTATGTATCAATTCATTGTGCATTTTGAATCAGAGGACTTCTGTGTTTTCACAATATCTAAATAATGTCATTATCTCTTTGAATACTGCTTCTCTCAAATATCGTATTACAATCTCCTCAAGTTGTGACACATACCAGACCTTTTCACTCTATTCTCTAACATTTTAACTTCTTTTCTATTTTCTATCTCTCAGTCTCTTTCCAAGGACTTCCAGTACTTTCTTCAGATATATTTTCTAGTTTATTTATTTTATTTTTTTTTAAAGAGAGAGTGAGAGAGGAGAGAGAGAGAGAGAGAGAGAGAGAGAGAGAGAGAGAGAATTTTTAATATTTATTTTTTAGTTCTCGGCGGACACAACATCTTTGTTGGTATGTGGTGCTGAGGATCGAACCCGGGCAGCACGCATGCCAGGCGAGCGCGCTACCGCTTGAGCCACATCCCCAGCCCTATTTTCTAGTTTATTAATTCCTGCTTCTGGTCATGCTGGAGTGATAAGAATCAGACTTTCCTGCTTGAAATAAATAAAAATTGGACTAAATGTAGGAAACAATGGTTTTCAAGATACCGGGAAAAAAGCAATGATAGACAGAAACCGCTGAGAGAGAGAGAGAGATGAGTTTTTTATGATCACTCCAGCTTATTGCCTGGAGAATTTCTAGGCCATAGCATAGAAAACAGTAGCCAGGTAGAACCCTGTGGACCCCTCTAAATTCAGAAGACAGGACTTAAAAGTCAAAGCAGCTGTAGTCTGCAGGACAGTTACTGAAGAACTGCACTGAGTGAAAACTCCAGAAATCTGTAAGGGGTGCCCCTTGAATCTTAAGCTAAGTAGAGCTCAGTATAGAAAACTAGCCAAGGCTAGGGAAGAACCATCAAGAAGTGACAATACTTGGGCTGGGGATTGTGGCTCAGCGGTGAAGCACTTGCCTAGCAAGTGTGACACACTGGGTTCAATTCTCAGCACCATATAAAAATAAATAAATAAAATAAAGGTATTGTGTCCAACTAAAAATATATTTAAAAAAAAAGTGACAATACTTGAGAAGCATAGCCTCTGGGACAGAAGTCCCTTGTTGTTCTCCTTTGTTATCAAAGCAATAAATCTTTTTTCCTCTTTCAAAAAAAAAAAAAAAAAAAGAAGAAGAAGAAGAAGAAGAAGAGGAGGAAGTGACAATACAAGACCAGGAATAGTTCCTGTTCTTATTAGTCATTTGAAAACCTTATAATTCACAGAGCAACACATAGCATATTCATTTATTTATTTATTTAAAAATTTGTAGTTGTAGACAGAATGCCTTTATTTTATTTATTTTTATGTGGTACTGAGGATGGAACCCAGTACCTCACGTGTGCTAGGCAAATGCTCTGCCATTGAGCTACAGCCCCTAGCCCCATAGCATACTTAACAGAGTTTTATCTCAGTAGTGAAAACAAAATTAGCTCAAGACTAAATGCTACTTTGGTTCCACCTAATGAAGCTTAAAATGAAGACTGAATAGAACAAGTTATTTTGCTTATGATTTAACTGCATCTTAGAACAAACCACAAGAGTATTGATTCTACAAACTATTTAGCAACCAAGAGAATAAAATCAATAATGTGTGGCATCCAATCTAAAATTACAAGGTATGCAAAAAACAAACAAACAAACAAACATACACCCAGGAAAATATAATCCATGATAAGGAGAAAAGTCAACTGACCCAAATGACAGAATTAGAAGGCAAATAAATAAAAACAGTGAAAACAGTAATAGAACTTAATTGAAATGAAACAGAAGATTGTTGGGAACACACCAAATTGTTAAAAATCCTATCTCTAGAGAGAGTACAGTTGGTCTTCTGTATCCATGGGTTCCACATTCACAGACTCAGCGAACCATAGACTGAATATGATGGTTGGATCTGTACTGAATATGTACAGCCTTCTCTATTCATTATTCACTAAGCAAGAGAGTATAACAACTACTCATATAGCATTTACATTGTATTAGGCATTATAAATTATCTAGAGATGATTTAAAGTATATGATAGAATGTGCATAGATTATTTGCAAGAATTATGTCATTTTATATAGGGTACTTTAGCATCTTCAGATTATGGTATATGAATGGATATACCCTGGGGATATTAAGAGATGACTGTAATGAACAGCAAGGGTGAATTTCACTTTTTACTCTATGACTGTATTATATAATTATTTTTATAAGACCAAAACCACAATAATCATAACTAACAACTAACAAATGCTTACACTCTGCTTCTTTTGGGGATTGAAACCAGGGGCACTTAACCACTGACCCACATCCCCAGCCATTTTTATTTTGAGAGAGGGTCTCATTAAGTTGCTTAGAGTCTCATTAAGTTGCTGAGGCTGGCTTTAAAGTTGCCATCCTCTTGTCTCAACCAAATGAGTTGCTGAGATTGTAGGCATGCGCCACCACACCTGGCCCAAGTACGCTTCTAAATTCTTCATATGTATTATTAATCCATTTAATTTTCACAAAAACCCTAAGAAGTACTAACACTACTCCTACATTTTAAAGAAATTGAGGGACATACAGGTCAAGTAACTTGTCTATAGGTAATAGGAGACAAAGGAAGATTTGAACCCAAGTAATCAGCCTTGAGTGTACATATTCCTATTCCCTGCTACACAACATTACTAGCATATTACTTTGTAATTTTAAAAACATATTGTATTAAAACCATAATTGAGGGCTGGGGTTGTGGCTCAGTGGTAGAGCACTTGCCTAGCACACGTGAGGCACTGGGTTTGATTCTCAGCACCACATAAAAATAAATAAAGGTACTGTATCCATCTATAACTAAAAAAATACTTTAAAAAAACATAATTGACATAGGCATTAATACATAGTGTACCCCAATTTGCTTGGTTTGATAAATTACCTGATGATTAACACATGTCAAATGTTCAATAGTTTTCTCTAATTCTGTTTTGCCAAAAACATTCATTTCCTGGATATTCTGAAAGAGAATTTTATAGAAAATGTTCATTTATATCAGACAATAAAGCAAAACAACCAAAGTATGTAATGTAAGTCTACATGTTATTATATTTATCTTTTGATAAAACAGAAATGTTTTAGAAACAAAATCATTAGATAGTTTACAAAAACCATGCTTTTGGTTTTTTAAAAAAAAAAAGCCTGACAGCTGGAAGTGATATTGGCCAAATTATATTGTTACATTGTGTGCATGTATGAATATGTAAGAACAAATCCCATTAATATGTACAACTATAATGCATCAATAAAAAGTATAGGAAGAAAAAAAGCATAATAGGTTCTCATGTTTTTACATTATCTACCTCCATACATGATTGCACCAGAAGACACAGACTGGTATGGGTTCATTCATAAAGACTTACACAAGTCAATCTATATTAGCACAACTATGAAGGGAAAAGTCCAGTAGGTTAAGTAACAAGCTTAAGAATATACCCTATAAGAGATGTAAGCAAAACAGGGTATGAAGGAAAAAAAATACAAGAACAGAAAGACAGGAAATAGAATACAACACCAGACAGAAGATCAGAGTTTCAAGAGTAGGCTGGTCAACAATATAAACACAGGGCTAGTTTTCAAAAATTTATTTATTTTTGTTCTTTATACATGGAGTATAATTTATTTTAATTAGTATCCTTTTCTTGTTGTGCATGATATGGAGCTTCACTGGCTGTATATTCATATATGAACATAGGAGAGTTATGTCCGATTCATTCTGTGTTTCCTATTCCCATCCGCCCCCCTCCCCTTCATCCCCCTTTGTCTAACCCAATGAGCTTCTGTTCTTCATTCCCCCTTTATTGTGTGTTAGCATCTGCATATCAGAGAGAACATTCAGCCTTTGATTTTTTGGGGATTGGCTTATTTTGCTTAGCATGATAGTCTCCAGTTCATCCATTTACCGGTAAATGCCATAATTTCATTCTTTTTTAAGACTGATATTCCATTGTGTATATACACCACATTTCTTTTATCTATTTGTCTATTAAAAGGCACCTGGGTTGGCTTCATAGCTTAGTTATTGTGAATTGAGCTGCTGTAAACATTGATGTGGCCAGAACTATATGCTCATATATCAAAAAAGAATCTAATGTCTATGTTCTTTTTTTGTCTGAATAATGACATTTAATCTGAAAATAATGATGAATAAGAACTAGCTAGACAAAGGAATTGGAAGGGGTGAAGGAATCTTTCATATGGAAGGTTAGAAGCAAAAAAAGTCTATTAAGTCTGGAACATTAAGAAAAGTGAGGCAAACAGCAGAGGTGAGTATGTAGAAAAGAAGCTAGGGCCAAATACTGAAAATATTTTTAATTTATTATTAAGAAAATATGCTCCCCTTCCCTACCCCACTATGAATCAGCCTCCTTATAGCAGAGAAAACATTTGGCATTGTTTTCAGGGGAATTGGCTAACTTCACTTAGCATTATCTTCTCTGACGCCATCCATTTACCCACAAATGTCATACTTTTATTCTCTTTTATTGCTGAGTAATATTCCATTGTGTATATATGCCATATATTTTTAATCTATTCATCTACCGAAGGATATCTAGGTTGGTTCCACAGTTTAGCTATTGTGAATTGTGCTGCTATAAACATTGATGTGGCTGTGACCCTGTAGTATGCTGTTTTTAAGTCTTTTGGATATAGATCAAGGAGAGGGATAGCTGGGTCAAATGGTGGTTCCATTCCCAATGTTCCAAGAAATCTCCATACTGCTTTCCATATTGGCTGCCCCAATTTGCAGTCCCACCAGCAGTGTATGAGTGTACATTTCCCCCCACAGTCTTGCCAACGTTTACTGTTGTCATAATAGCTGCCATTCTGATTGGAGTGAGATGAAATCTTAGAGTAGTTTTGATTTGCATTTGTCTAATTGCTAGAGATGATCAATATTTTTTCATATATATGTTGATTGATTGTATATCCTCTTCTGAGAAGTGTCTGTTCAGGTCCTTGGCCCATTTGTTGATTGGGTTATTTGTTTATTTGGTGCTTTGCTTTTTGAGTTCTTTATATACCCTAGAGATTAGTGTTCTATCTGATGTGTGAGGGGTAAAAATTTGCTCCTAAGATATATTCTCTCTATTCACCTCACAGATTATTTCTTTTGCTGAGAAGAAACTTTTTAGTTTGATTCCATCCCATTTATTGACTCTTGGTTTTAATTCTTGTGCTACAGAAGTCTTATTAAGGAAGCTGGGGCCTAATCCCACATGATGAAGATTAGGGCCTACTTTTTCTTTTATTAGATGCAGAATTTCTGGTTTAATTCCTAGGTCCTTGATCCACTTTGAGTTTTGTGCATGGTGAGAGATATGGAAAAAGGTACACTCATACATTGTTAGTGTGACTGCAAATTAGTGTAGCCAATCTGGAAAGCAGTATGGAGATTCCTTGGAAATCTGGAATGGAACCACCATTTGACCCAGCTATCTCTCTCCTCGGTTTATACCCAAAAGACTTAAAAACAGAATATTATAGGGACACAGCCACATCAATGTTTATAGCAGCACAATTCACAATAGCTAAACAGTGGAGCCAACCTAGATGTCCTTCAGTGGATGAATGGATAAAAAAAAAATGTGGCATACATACATAATGGAATTTTACTCAGAAATAAGAGAATAAAATCATGGCATTTGCAGGTAAATGGATGGCACTGGAGAAGATAATGCTAAGTGAAATTAGCCAATCCCCAAAAAACAAATGCTGAATGTTTTCTCTGATATAAGGAGGCTGATTCATAGTGGGGTACGGAGGGGGAGCATGAGAGGAATAGATGAATTCTAAATAGGGCAGAGGGGTGGGAGGGAAAGGGAGAGGGCTGGGGATTAGCAAGGATGGTTGAATGTGATAGACATCATTATCCGAAGTACATGTATGAAGATATCAATTGGTGTCAACATACTTTATATTTCATATAAAGAGATATGAAAAATTGTGCTGTATATGTGTAATAAGAATTGTAATGCATTTTACTGTCATTGATTTTTTTTTAAAAATCAACAAAAATAAATAAAATAATTTTGCCAATCAAACAAAAGATTTACTGAGATAGTTCATATAAAAAGCATTTGGAACAGAATCTCCCACATGGGGAAAGGCTTACTAAATATTTAACATTATTTAAGAGGTAGCACTGATAGGACTTGGTTATTAACTGAAATACAAGAGATTTCAGGGAGAGCTTAGTAAAGTTGCCTGGATTTGACAAATGAGTGAGTAGTAGAATAACACAAAGATACTAGAGGAAGCTCAAGGATTGAGATTATTAGTTCAGTTTTTAAGTAAAAGATCTACCATAAAATCACCAAATACTGTTTCCCACAACCCAGAAGTATTCTGGTAATTTGAATATTGCTTTTTTCCAGTTTCCAGTACTGCACTTTTTAAATCATATTTTTAAATTCCTTGAGCATCAACAGATATGGAAAAGAGTGAGTGAGTAGCTTGTGCTAAAAGCTGCCATATTGCACAGAAGTTTTTTATTTGGTAATTTTAACACTTTTTTTTTTATAAGAGAACAATTTCTGGAAGGCAGTATTCCAAAAGATCCCAATTAGAAGCATTCTTAAACTGTATTTTTGGAGTAAAAAAATTAACTGAAAATTTGTGACATAAAGACTACCTTTAAAATGCTTGCTTTTATTCCTGATTTTAACTGCTATTTTCAGAGTATTAATTTCATAATATTAATTGCTAGAAAACTATGGATTCCATAATAACAACATTTAGAACTTACAATATGCTGAGCACCATTATGTGCTTTACAGGTATTAGTAAATATGTTTTGGGGAGATAATAGGAAATACAAAATATTGCCTCTAGATATGACACCAAATGCACAATAAAATAATAAATTGAACCTCATCAAAATTAAAAATTTTTGTGCTTCAAAGATACCATATTAAGAAAGTAAAAGGGGGCTGAGGTTGTGGCTCAGCAGTGGAGTGCTTGCCTAGCATGTGCGAGGCCCTGGGTTTGATCCTCAGCACCACAGAAAAGTAAATAAAATAAAGGTACTTTGTCCAACTGCAACTTAAAAAAAAAGTAAAAGGATGACCCACAGAATGGGGGAATGTTTTGCAAACCACAAATCTATTGGAGCTGTTATCAAAAATTTATAAAGAACTCTTAGAAGCTGATATGAGGCAAAAAAAAAAGATTAAAAAATGGTAAATAAGCACATGAAAAGATGCTCAACATCATTAGCCACAGGGGAAATGCAAATAAAAACCATAATGGATACTTCACTCCCATTAAGAATATAAAATTAAAAAAAGACAACAAGTATTAGTGAGAATGTGGAGAAATTAGAACCCTTAATCATTACTGGTGGGATATAAAATGGTATAGTCAACTTTGGAAAACAGCCTGGCCTCTCAATGGTTAAAGACAAACTTAGCAAATCACGCAGAGTTACCATATGACCAGGTACATACATAAGACAAATGAAAACATACATCCACAGAAAAAGTTGTATACAAATGTTCATAACAGCATCATTCTTGATGAACCTTGAAAACATCATGCCCATGAGAGAAGTCAGACCTAAAAACTTACTTATTTGGATTGGGGATTTAGTGTCTATGCAATATGGTAGCTTTTAGCACAAGCACTTATCTTTTTGGTATCTGTTGAAATGACCAAGTGGTGGAGTGCAAAGGTCACTGCAAAAATATACACATATAATAATAATAAATATTTAAAAATTCATATATGCCATTATTTAATTTATATGGAACATCGTAGTAGGCAAATGCACAGAGACAGATAATGAATTAGTGGTTGCCTATGACTAAGGAACCTTGGGAGAAATAGGATGTGATGTTAATGGGTATGAAGGTTTCTTACTGTGGTGGTGATAAATTTCTAAAATTTATTGTGGTAATGGTCATGCAAATCTGTCAATAAAATAAAAACCACTGAATTGTACATTTTAAATGGGTGAACTGTATAGTATTAAAAAACTCCATAAAATTGTTATTAAAAAAAAGATGTCCACCTTCATATGAAAAATTTCCTTTTGATTTCTGATAATAAAAAAACCAGACACCAAATATTTTAGGCTTTATAGCCAAATGTCTCTGTTGCAGTTTCTTACCTCTGCCATTGTGGCACAAAAAAGCTTTAAACAATATGTAAATAAATTTCAGTACTACATTATAAACAAAGTTCTTTTGATTTGATTTTTTCAGTACTTAGGACTGAACCAGGGGCACTCTACCACTGAGCTACATCTTCAGCCTTTGATTTTTTTTGACAGGGTTTCAGCTTACTGGCCACAGCTGGACACATATTTTCTATTCTTCTACCTTAGCCTCTCAAGTAGCTGGGATTACAGGAGTGTACCACCACACCTGGCATTTTTCAACAATTTTAAAAATGCAAAAACACTTTTTAGCTATAGGCCATACATACACAAACAAGGTGGCCTGAATTTGGCCAGCATGACTATAATTTGTCAACCACATTTTAATTATATATTCAAAATTGTAACTTCACAGAATATATGAAGAAAAAATATTTTTCTTAATAAGTTACCTTTCAAAAAAATTTAATTTTACTACTTACTTTTAATTTTTCTTTTAAAGCTTCCTTTTCTTCCATAATTCTTCTTAAGTCAGATAATGCAAGTTCTTTTTCCTTTTCCATAAGACTAAGGAGATTATTTGGCCCTGTGCTTTGAGTGGATTCCTGTTTTAGTGCAGATAATTCTTCCTGAGCCTTAAAGAATTAAAAGATATAAATAAAAAACACTTGGGATATGTTCCCTGTTTTTAAAAAAGGCATACTGAACACATGGTACTTTTACTCTCTTCCCAAATCCCAACAAAATGAGAGCAAAAGGATCAAAATTAAATAAAATCAAAAACAACAAAAGAACAAGAAGATTGATAGGTTGCAGCCACAAAATGTTGGAAACTAGATTGCAGACAAATAGGAATTAACTAAGTTGACCAAGAAAGCTAAAATCCATGCCAGCTGCAAGGAAATAATAGAAGTAGATCAATTTATACTACTAAATCCTAAAAAAAGATCAAAAAGTGAAAATAGCTCTTTTAAGTGGACCTTTTAACTTACATGTCTTCTCTTCCTGTAAAAGCAGCAACAAGACTTCATAGGTATTGGTATTGGAAAAATTTTGACGATAGACTACAGGCTTTGTTCAGCCTCACCTTGCCCTCTGACAAATTAGGCTTTGTAATGGGGCCAAGTTATACCAATTTTCTCTTCCCTCGAGCGGTTTCTTCACTTGAGGTTAAGTCTTTAATAGCCAATATTTCAAATAGTGATGCTACCCAAGTTTAACCCTGGGATGCATGCTGGGGCACATATGAATCCCAGGGATAAATTTTGCTCAGAGTCAGGCTAAGACTTGCTCAGGTAGTTTTAGAAGGAGGCTATCTCTAATTGACCATACACATAAATAGGCTAGAAAAGAGCAAGAATGTAAACAAAGAAGGAAATCTCTGCTTTGAGAACACAATTGACAATAGAAGTATAAATCTAATCATGAAGGAAGTCCATATGTTACAGAAATCTGAAGAATACATATACATTCCATTAAAGTTAGCTAGTTCTAAATAATCTATTGGTTTAATTACAGTAAACTTCTTACTTTATTATATAAGACACTTAGTTTATCTCTTTCTGCTGTCAATAATTTAACATTGGACTGTATATCTTCCATATATTTTTCAAATCTTTCTAGCATACGCTGAAGTTCATCTCTTTCTCTTGCAATCAGATGAATATCTGAATTATAATCACCCTGAAACATAATTAAAATACAGAAATTATTATTTGTTATAATCATCATTATTACATGGTTGTCATAAAGATGCTGGCGATGAGACTGACTAAAAGAAGCTAACAGACAACAAGAACATAAGTTCCTTTAATGTAACTAAGGAACACAATTGTTTTTTAATCTATAATGAGAGTAGATGAAGGGAATGACAGTACGGGGCAAATTTCTTGGCCTTTAGGTTTCCAGCAAAGGACCCAATTGCCAATGATTCTACTTGATCAGATTCCATCAGATGTTTTGACAATCATTTAGATGCTTTGACAAATATCTACTAGAGATGTTCATATTAGTGGTACTTAAAGTATAACTCTGTATGAGGCCCCTGTGTTCAATCTCAACTACATTAAAAAAAAAAAAAAACTACAGAATAACCTTAGACCAGAAGCATCAGCAGCATATAAAAATTCACTATACTTACAAACTTTGAAACCTATCCCAAACTTACCATTAGTTATAAAGAATCCTTTCCTCTCCAGGGAAGGGATAAGGGAGGTATTATTATATGTGCTTATTCACCCAGTACAAGTGATTTTAACAGACTAGTGTATTCCTCAGTGTTTTCTCTGACTGAATATTAAGATCAATTTCCCCAAGACATCAACACCAATTGCTCTAGTTTCACACCTACTGAGGTCTATCTCTGGAACTAGACAAATGTAAATATTCTACAAGACAATATATATTAAGGATACTAAATAAATTAAGCAACTACTTCCAACATTTCTAAAATAAGAATAAGGTTACTTTTCCAATACAATTCAAAATATTCACTATCTTGGACTGGGGATACAGCTCACTTGAAGAGTGCTTGCCTAGCACGTGTGAGGCTCTGGGTTTGATTGTAACCAACCAAAAAAAAAAAAAGGAGAAAAGAAAAAAGAAAGATCCACTATCTTAACTGTTATCGTGAAAAATAAAAATGGTAAATTTATAGTACCTTATTTAAAAATTTTTTAATATAGATGGACACAATATCTTTATTTTTATGTGGTGCTGAGGATTGAACCTTGTGCCTCACGCATGCAAGGCAAGCACTCTACCATTGAGCCATAATCCCGGCCCAATTTATAGTATTTTAATGTTGAAGTATTAAATGTAGAAGCCCCAAGTAGGAATAATCTGATTATTTGGTACAGTGGAAAGAGTCCTGGCCTATATTATTCAGTATCTACTGCACATACAATATCAATGTAGACTTGGTAAATGGTAGATAGCTGTGGGCTATCCCTCACCTTCCATGTGGAAATAAATTATCCTCTTGGCTAACAAGCAAAATCAAGGCATAAAAGATGAGATTGGTTACCTGGACACCTTAAAGGACAAGATGTTTAATAGGACAAAATCAGATCAGGATTTCAGGACTTGATCAAGGCTTAAAACTGGAAAAGAAAACTGTAACTTATCTAAATTTAAAAATCTTACAGAAAAAAGTTGGCCTATGCAGATTCTAGAAAAGGAGAGCTCAATGAATAAAGATTTAACAGTCTATTTCCATTACTATTTAGGTCTCGGCTTAAAAGTCATTTTCTGCAAGGAATCCTTCCAGATTCTCTAGTTTAATTTAGATTTTCTATGTTCTCTTGGAGTTCTGAATCTTTTCTATACATTCTACATTAACCCTTATTATAAATGAGATTAAAAAGTTATTTAGAGGATGGATGTTGTTCAGTTGTACTGCACATGCTCAGCAAGCATGAGGCCCTTTATTCAATTCCTGGAACTGAAAAAAAAAAAAATCTTGTTTTTAAAGTATGTTCCACTAAAATTTAAGTTCTATGAAGGACATGATAGGTATTTGGTCTTGTTCACTACGAGTTTGGTGCTCAGTATGGTACCTAATAAGACAAATTCCCTGAACATAATTTGGCTTACGTCAGCAAAAACTCTAACTCTACTCTACATATATCTTATTTAAATATCTACATTTCAATATATTTATTTATTTATTTGGTAATACGGATTGAACCTAGAGCACTTCACCACTGAGCTACATCTTTCCTTTTTTTATGTTTTGAGACAGAATCTGGCTAAGTTTCTGAGGCTAGCCTCAAACTTGCAATCCTCCTGCCTTAGCCTCCTGAGTAGCTGGGATTACAGCACCACTGTGTTCAGTATATCTACATTTATATTATTGTTAATATATAATCATTAATTCCCCTCCACAACTTTATTATTCCCAGCATACAAATGTGACACACACATGCAATGTGAAGGCTCCAAGGACAGGAACTGTCTTCTTTATCTCTGTATTCTCATAGCAGGCACTTGGTATGTATCTACTGAACTTTCCACCTAGATCTGATTTGTTTCAAACCAGCAAATAATAAAGAAATGAGCCATGTATTGGGAACTATGTGTTATGTTGGACCCTTATACAAATTATCTCATTTAATTTTCACAATAAGCTGTAGCTACTTTCCCTATTCTTCAAATGAGGAAACAGGTTTGCATGGAGTAATGCCAGTTTGTGGAGTTGGAGTTGGAGTTGGAACTTGCACTATGCCTCCAACTCCAAAGCACTTCCCCCAAACTATCCTCAAAACTGCCAATAGGAACCATGGTGGATGGGTGGTGTCTTCCCAACACACACACACACCAAAAAAAAAAAAAAAAAAAAAAAAAACAAAACAAAACAAAAAACCAAAAACAGAACTAACAAGGTTTTGTTGATAAAATTAGTGACACTAAAAATGTCAATTTGTTTTCTGGTTTGTTACAATCCCAAGAAACTACATTAAAACAGTTTGTAAAAAGGTAGGAATTGAAAACTCACAGCTAGCAGCAAAAACAGTTTTAGAAAGAAATACAAAACAATAGCTGGGCATGGTGGCACACACCTGGAATTCCAGCAACTCAGCAGGCTGAGGCAGGAGGATGGTGAGTTCACAGTCAGCCTTAGCAACTTAGCAAGGCCCTAAGTAACTTAATGAGACCCTGTCTCTGAATAAAATATAAAAAGGGCTGGGGATGTGGTTAAGTGCCCCTGGGTTCAAATCTTTGAACCAAAAAAAAAAAAAAAAAAAAAAAAAAGAAAAGAAAAAAAAGAAAAAAAAATAGTGATGCCACTTGCTTCACTCTTCTTGCAAAGGATTGCCTTAGCTATTCTGATGAATTTCATGACTGCTTTTTCTATTTCTATGAGAAATGCCATTGGGATTTTGATTGGAATTACATTAAATCTGTATAGAGCTTTGGGTAGTATGGCCATTTTAATTATATTAATTCTGCCCATCTAAGAGAAAGGTAGAACTTTCCATCTTCTAAGGTCTTCTTCAATTTCTTTCTTTAGGGTTCTGTAGTTTTCATTGTATAGGTCTTTTACCTCTTTAGTTAAGTTGATTCCCAAGTTTTTTTTTTTTTTTTTTGAGGTTATTGTAAATGGGATAGTTTTCCTCGTTTCTCTTTCAGAGGATTTGTCACTGATATACAGAAATGATTTTGATTTATGGTTCATTTTATATCCTGCTACTTTGCTGAATTCATTTACTAGTTCTAGAAGTTTTCTGGTGGAACTTTTTGGGTCTTCTAGGTATAGAATCATATCGTCAGCAAATAGTGCTAATTTGAGTCCTTCTTTTCCTATCTTTTATCCAAAGTACATGTATGAAGACACGAATAGTGTGAATACACTTTGTATATAACCAGAGATATGAAAATTGTGCTCTATTAGTATGAATTGCAATGAATTCTGCTGTCATATATATATGACAAATTAGAATTTTAAAAATAAATAAAAATTTTAAAAAATAAATGTAAAGATATTTAAAAAATACAAAATATTTCTAAATGTAACTAAATTTTAGGTAGGCAATGTATTCCCCAGTTCCCAGGATTCACAATTGCCTTATTTTTTAATAATGTACTTAACCATTATTCCCTACCATACCCACAATTTATTACTGGAACTCTAAAATACTCTGAACACCCTGAATTTCTGAACTCTAGAAAATTAATTCTTAGTCTATGCTAGGTAACATAAAATTTCAAGAAAAAAAATTAAGTTGAACAGAAGAAAAGGTATCTTCTAATTACACCAATACCTTATCAATATCTATCACTTGTCTTTCAATTGTGAATTTATACCAAGCAACTAAATCAAATACTTAGGTTAAAAGCTTTGAGATACTTATCTACTCAATGCTACTTAATAAATTCTTAATCAATTAAACCAATCAACCATTTTGTGGAAGAGTCTTCTACACAATAAAAACGATCAATTTAATAACTCCCCCTCCTGCATTCTAAGTATATATGAAAGATAAAAAACAATTCAGTGATAAAAATTAATTTGCACTATAGTTCCCTTTCACTTCATTCTGATGATAATAAATTAGTGTTCACACTAAGAAAATCAAACTATACAACTGTCAATCAAAATTCGGTCATTAGGAAATGAGGTTAAAAAGCAAAAAGTCTAATCAGAAAACAGGATCCACAGAGAAAAGACGACAGAATTGGTAAAATCATCCAATTCTAAAATCAAATATTTTGATTTTAATGACTTTCTCCCTAAATTCCCCTAGTTTTACCTACTATGCAGATAATGTTAGGGTCATATATGCTTTCGGGACACATATAAATCCAAAGCTAAAAAAGAAAGAAAGAAAAAAAAGAAGAAAAATATCTAAAGAACTCAAATGATACTCAACAAACATTGAAAATAATTTAAGCCTTAAAATAGTGACATGATTTTAACCTCTCATGAATCGTGGTCAACATTAAATAATACATACAATGGGAGATGTAATTAGAAAATATATACAGGCCAAACGTGGTGGCACATGCCTGTAATTCCAACTACTTGGGAAGCCCAGGTAGGAAGACTTTAAGTTTGAGGACAGCCTTGGCAAATCAGTGACTCTGTCTCAAAAAACAAAACATGAAAAGAGCTAGGGATGTAGCTTAGTGGTAGATATTTAAAAGCAACTACGAATAAAGTTAACACAATCATAAAGCAGAAAAGTTTCCTACTGATCCTCTTTTGCCTTATTGATTACTCTTATAAAAGGATATTACCTTTTCAGGTTCAATCCTCAATATTAAAAAAAAAAATGGCTGGGAATGTAGCTCAGTGGTACAGTGTTTGCCTGGCATGTGTAACACCCAGGATTTGATTTCCAATAGCATAAAAGAAAAATAAGAAATAATATATACAAAATAAATTTTTTTTTTGGAGACAGAGTCTTGCTAAGTTGCCTAGCTGACCTTGAACCTCTTACTTCAACCCACCGAGTAGCTTAGATTAGAGGTATGCAACATCATACCTGGCTTTCAAAGTAACATCTTTAGGGCTGAGGCTGAAGCTCAGTGGCAGGACACTTGCCTAGCATGTGTAAGGCACTAGGTTCAATCCTTAGCACCACATAAAAATAAACAAATAAAATAAAGACATGCTATCCATAAACAACTAACAACAACAAAAAAAATTAAAAAACAAAAACAAAGTAACATCTTTAGTCTATCAACTTGCAAATGTGGTTGTAGAGGATGGGCAGAATAATCTGTTCAGCTTTCAATATCTACTGCTTTTCCCACAGTATGGTTTGTGGTGAAGATGTTGTCTGGTAGCAGAATGTGACACATCTTCCTAACTAGTCCAACCAAGGATGGAAATGACAGGAAGCCATGTTGTCTGCCATCTGGACAAAGCCACTCTGCTACCACAGAGAAAATGTAGTTAATACAGAAAGTAAAATCTAGGAAAAAAAAAAGAGAATATGTCCAGCAGCCTGAGTCCCTGAGCTCCAGTTTCTAGAAACCCAGAAGCCTCTGTACTTCTCCCATGACTCAGTTATACAACCTTTTCTTAATTTCCAGAAAATGAGAATGCTAAATGCTGTAGTTGGGTAGTGTCCCTAATTAACGCAGGGTTCCTACACTACAAGTCACAGACAAAAACAAAAATCAAAATTAGGGGCTTTTTAAAAGCAACTACGAATAAAGTTAACACAATCATAAAGCAGAAAAGTTTCCTACTGATCCTCTCTTGCCTTATTGATTACTCTTATAAAAAGGATATTACCTTTTCTAGTGTTTTAAATATTGAATGTTTTTCACGTGCGCAATGATTTGTAGAGCAAGATCTTCGTTGTATTATATGTTGGAGTCTTTCTAGTTCTTTCTTATAATAATCTCGTTCTTCTTCTATACCTTTCAGAAATGTATCTAAACGAGAAGGTGACCTGTCTCGACGTTTTATTCCATGTTCTAGCCTCATCCTTTCAACTTCCAAAGTAAGTTCTTTTTCTGCAAATTAAAGTAGTTAAATCTTAAAATGATGTTGTATATAAAATGTGGGTTAGCCAAATAAATAATATCAATAGCTTTTAGTATGAAAGCTACTAGAAATTCTGAGCTGTTTTATGTATCACCTGCAAGTAGCAGATATATCAAAGGTAAATATTGAAGGGGGGGGGGCAAAATATCAAATGTTTAAATAAAGTCCAAAAAGTCAAAGTCCCCCACAGTTTTTGTCTATCACAAGATGGACACTATTTAGTACTACAAAATGAAGCAATAAATTCCCACATGGTATCTTCTAGGGAACTGAAAATGTACTGGAATAAAATATACCTGCAAATAATTAATCATAATATGTACAAATTTAATATTAACCTTGAATTTAATATAGTACACGAATATACAAAGAGATCAAAAAACTCATCTTCCTTCAGAAAAGCACAATTATTAACTTTTAACACAGAAATCAAAAGTAACTGAATGCTTAAATTTTGTGCAGTGCAACTCAATTTAATTACAACTCTGGGGCATGGAATGATTTTCATGATGTATTCTGATTCACTCCCATCTCTTCTTTAATTCATTCAGCAGATATGTTTTGAGCATTTACTATATGACAACACTAAGCATTCAAATATAAAAATCAAAACCATGGCCAAATAATTATTCTTATAGCAGAAAGACATAAGCTATAGTGTGTAATGCAAACCTGAGGCTGAACTGACAAATTTCATTCAAACAGACAACCAGGAGGAGGTAAGAAGAAAGTAGGAGAGTGAGAAAGGATGGACAATTGTGTTAAATTCTAAGAAGTCAAACAAGCTAATGAATGAAAAACACCCATTGCATTTAGCATAATGGAGGAGAACAATGACTTTAACAATAGTAGTTTCTTTGGTGACATGGGGACGGGCTAACTACAGTGGACTGAGGAGTTAAGGGGTAGTAGGTGATCAAACAGAAACAGTGAGTGTGCATTTTAAGTTGATACAACTGTATTTCCAAAAAAAGATTCTATAATTTTCTTTTTCTGACTGGTCTTCTTAGTCTTAATTCTGTTATCTCTCTATATCAAAGAAAAATATACTTCCATTGCAAAGTATTCAAGAAGATTCCTGTGCCAACCAGTCAAAACGTAAAAGAATTCTTAAGGTCCTTGAGATTTGTACTTTATCTATAGTAGCTATCATGGTTTCTAGTTCACAGTAATCACTCAAGAAATACTCATTAAGTGAATGAATGAACTATCACATACTATGAAAGATAACATATGAAGAACAAACCACTGTCACTTCTTAGTTAACATTTTAAATCTTACCTATAGCTGCAAAACCTTCCATTTTTTTGCTAAGTCTTTGCTTTTCTTGTTCAAGCTGATGTACAACAGTTTCTAGGTCTGATTTCAGAAGGAGTTCATCATTTAGTCTCTCCTTTTCTTTATGGCATAAACTTAATTCCTGCAAATTTAATACTATAATTAATAGGTCTATTTATAATAGGTATATAGTATTATATGTACCTATAAACAACACTATTTATAATAGTATTATATATAATACTATTTTGAATAGCATTTTATATTTATATACGATACTACTATGTATACTATATTATATATAATACTATATATTTACATTTATAGTATATTTACAAATGAATATACAGTATTATATATTTACATGGTATAAATATATAGTATATAATATATAATACTATTTATAATAGGTCTATAAAAGGTAGCAGGTAAAATACATATTTTTGTAAGAACATTTATAAAACAGCAATTTACATATATATGTGTACACATACTTTTAATTAGTTGAATACAGTTTCAACTGAATTATCAACTATAGCTATAAGTACCATACTTTTATGGTACTTATAAAACCCAATTATTATAATAA
The DNA here is from genome assembly GCF_964194105.1 of Spermophilus citellus. Taxonomy (NCBI): domain Eukaryota; kingdom Metazoa; phylum Chordata; class Mammalia; order Rodentia; family Sciuridae; genus Spermophilus; species Spermophilus citellus. Next base: position 43,131,454 of record NC_138189.1, on the reverse strand, counting down.
TGCTCCTTTGTGGATGGTAGAATCCTTAGGTTTTATTTTCTTCCAATTTATTTAGCATATTGTCCTTTTTCCTGCCCTAAATAATCATGTCCTTGTGCAATAAAAACTTTTAAGCTTATGTTTAAAGAGGACTGTATAAGGCATCATTTCATTCTTCTTTATGGCTGAATAATATTCCATTGTATATATGTACCACATTTTCTTTATCCATTGTCTGTTGATAGGCACCTAGATTGGCTCCATAGCTTAACTATTATAAATTGAACTGCTATAAACATTGATGTGGCTATATCACTGTAGTATGCTGATTTAAGTCCTTTGGTATAGGCTAAGCAGTGGGATAACTGGGACAAATGGTGGTTCCATTCCAAGTTTTTCAGAAATTTCCATACTGCTTTCAAGACGGGTTGCACCAATTTTGAGTGCTTTTTAATAATAGCAAATACAACAAGTAATTATCAACTTTTGATTTAATATTAGTGAACTGATAGGTCATACAGTCGTTTCAAAGAATGTAAAATTCCTAACAGGTTTTCAAATTGGAATTTTACTTATAAACATATTATATAAAAGATTAAAGAGTTCTAAAAATATAAAATTGTACATCTATACAAAATATTATTCAGCTATAAAAGGAAGGAAGTACTACCATATGCTACAACATGCATAAGCCTTGAAAACATTATGTTGACAGGTGCAGTGACACACACTTGTAATCTCAGCAACTCAGCAGGAGGATTTCAAGTTCAAGGTCAGCCTCATCAACTTAGACCCTGTCTCAAAATTAAGAAAATAAAAAGGGCTTAAGATATAAATATAAAATTTTAAAAAAGTGGCTCAGTAGTGGAATGACCCTGGGTTCAACCTATAGTACCACCATCACCAAAAAAAAAAACAAAAACAAAAACAAAACAAAACAAAACAAAAAAAACCATTATGCTAAGTGAAAGAAGTCATATACTGTAAGGTTCCATTTATATCAAATAGTCAGAATGGACAAATCTATACAAATTAAAAGTACATGAGAGCGGTTGCGATGAGAAGGGAATGAAGAGTGACTACTAATGGGTGCTGGGGCTATAGCTCAGTGGCAGCGCTTGCCTAGCACGTGTGAGGCTCTGGGTTTAATCCTTAGCTCCACATAAAAATACACAAAGGCATTCTGTTCATATACAACTATAAAAAAAGTTAAAAAAAAACTGTTCTAGGATTATATAGTAGTGATAGTTGCACAACTTTGTGACCATTCTAACCACTGAATTGTATACTTAAAAAAAATTAATATTGTAGCCAGGTGCACGCCTGTAATCCCAGTGGCTTGGGAGGCTGAGACAGGAGGATCTTGAGTTCAAAGCCAGCCTCAGCAAAAAGTGAGGCGCTAAGAAACTCAGTAAGACCCTGTCCCTAAATAAAATACAAAATAGGGCTGAGGATGTGGTTCAATGCTTGAGTGCCTCTGAGTTCAATCCCTGGTATATCCCAACCCTGAAAAAGAATATTGTGGTATTTAAATTCATTCTCTCTCTCTCTCTCTCTCTCTCTCTCTCTCTCTCTCTCTCTCTATATATATATATATATATATATATATATATATATATAAAATAAAACACAAAACTTTTCTTTCTGAAAATGCTGGCAATTCAATATGACATTAACTTACCAGTTGAAGTTTTGCCATTGTTTCCTCAAGATTCCGCATTTCAGAGAGGTTTCTTTTAATCTCTTTCTAGGAATAAAAGTCTGTTAGGTAAACACTTAAAAGTCTAAGAATACTTAATTACTAAGTCATAATGCAATAAGATCAAGTAATTTTTCTAATGGTTCATGTGTTCCCCTTCACTAGTAAGATCTGAGGCTTTCACTCATTTTCAACAAAGAAGATTCTCTTTAATATTGTGGTGTCCCGAATGCTTACAGGAACCTATTTATAACATCTGAAAGAAAACGACCACTGGAAAATCTTTTTTTTCTTCTTTCATTTTTTTAGTTGTAGATGGACAAAATATCTTTACCTGTCCCTTTCTATGTGGTGCTGAGGATTGAATCCAGTACCTCACGCATGTGAGGCAAGTACTATACCAGTGAGCTACAGCCCCAGCCTCCCAAATCCTTTTTTCCTATACATTTATTTGTAGGACTTCCTTAGACCCTGGGTTTAGAACATGTCCTATGGTACTATCATTTCCCACTCTATTTGTTTTCCCTTCACATGCTTTTACCAATCTGGTTCCTCTGCTTTGCAACTGAAGAGCAGAATGCCAAGATTAAAATATTATGACCCAATATGAATCTTTTATTGAACCAAGCTATCATTTCTGAGCATTGTCAATGGGCTATGAGAAACCATGTTTGTATATTGTGTGCATAAACACAAGATGCAAAAGGAGGTAGAAAAAGAGAGGGATGAGATATTATAGTATTTCACTGGAACTAAAGTCACAAAAGCAGAACAAAGTATAATGATAATGCACTAATAAAAACATTTTTTTAAAATATAATTTTTTAAAAAAGGATTTTTAAAAAGCAGCAGCAAACCCAAAACTGTACTAATAATGTCCTTCTTTTTGCAAGAGGTTTTGTCAGTTGCAGTGGCACATGCCTGTAATCCCATCAAGTTAGGAGGCCAAGGCAGGAAGATCCCAAGTTCAGGACAGCCTGAGCAACTTAAAAGAGACCCTGTCTCAAAATATAAAAAGAGCTGGGGGTGTAGCACTGGTAAAGTGCTTGAATAGCATATATGAGGTACTGGGTTCAACACTTGCAACCACAGAGGGGAAGAAAAGGAAAAATAAAATGGCTTTGGCTATCTGGGGTCTATTGAGATCTGTAAAAATTTTATTCTTTTTCTGAAAAAAATGCCATTGAAATTTTTGATAGGAATTGCACTGGATCTATAGATGGCTTTGGACAGTTTAAGAATATTAAGTCTTCCAATCCATGAATAATGTCTTTCAATTTATCTGTAACTTCTTTAAATTTTCAGCAGTTTTGTAGTTTTCAAGTGCTGAGTTTTTTACTTTGTTGGTTAAATTCCTAAAATTCCATTCTTTTTGATGCTATAGTAACATTTCTTAATTTCCTTTTTTGATTTCTTATTAAGTGTATAAAATCATATCTTGTTTTGTTTTGTAACTTATAACCTTATTAAATTTATTATCTCTCATGTGTATGGAATCTAAAGATCTAAAGATTATATTATCTGTAAATAGAGATTATTTTATTCTTTGCAATTTACATGCCTTTTATTTCTTTTTCTTACCATATTGCTCTGGCTAGGACTTTCAGTACTATGTTGAACAGAAGGGATGAAAGTATGTATCGTAGACTTGTTTTTATTTTAAAGAAAGTTTTCAGCCTTTCAACACAGAGTTTGATGTTTATTGTGGACTGTTCATAAATGGTTTTTATTATATTGAGGGAGTTTTCTTTCCAGTACATTAATTAGTGGAGGTTACATTGTATAAAATCAGTTCAGTGATATAGAGCAGTATGGTCTTCAATTATATTCCTGGCAAAAAGAGTTCCCAAGTATTATGTAAAACTCTGGTATGTACATAGTTTTAAGGATTCAATAGTTGGATACTTAATTTGCACATATAGTGCTTCTTAAAAATGAACTATCTAAGAACTTGCTTTCAGCCTCAGTATCATGTAAGTTATCCATTTCTACTTTCCCTTTCACACTCTTCCAAAGAAAGGCTTATACTTCATTTATGTCACAACGGCACACTGCTTCGGGATATTAAAAAAAAAAAAAACTTTAGGAATACCAGATAAAAAGATTAATTAGAAGGTCTTGGGGAGGTCACTCAGTGGCAGAATACTTGCCTAGCAAGTGCAAGGCCCTGAGTTCAGCATTACTACCTCTACCAAAAACTAGCTGAAATGCTGAAATGTTGGGATTAGCTAAAAGCTTTAAATAAGACATATTGTCTCTCTCATTATATTTCATTAATAGATGTATTTCCAATAAACTTTTTTTATCTTTTTTAAAATTTATCAACACTTGTGGTATTATGATCACTTTTACCCCCAATTATTAACATTTTTCTGAGGAAAATGTTAACAGTTTGAACTTTATAGTTATAGGAAATTTTTTTAAATAAAAAATTTTAATTTGAATACTTTTTATTCCAAACAGTTATAATGGTGAATATAAAAAGATATTTAAGGGGTTGAGGTTGTGGCTCAGTGGTAGAGCGCTTGCCTGGCATGTGTGAGGCACTGGGTTTGATCCTCAGCACCAAGTAAAAATAAATAAATAAAATAAAGGTATTATCTCCATCTACGACTAAAAAAAATTTTTAAAGCTATTTAAGCATAAAATGTTAAAATGAAATTTTGTGAAAATTTCAAGCAGAAAGGGTCATTGGCTATATCTAAAATCAGACTGGAAATTTCATGCTTTGCATCTATTTTAATTTAAAAATGAAAAAAGTGAGCTATCAACTTTGAAATGCACAATGTCATACAGTTTTTTAAAAGACACCTTTAAATGATTCTTGAACAAAAAAATGACTAACTTCAGAGGAATCTCTCCCACTGCAGATAAAAGACAGAGATAGAAATCTTAAAGGAAAACAGGACAGAGTTTAGTGGTCTATCCCAAGACTAGAATATGCTTCAGAAAAACTCCCAACAGGCCAGAATAAATGCAATCATTTAGTGGGTATAAACAAAACTTAAGAAAATCTTAAATACAAAACAAAAATGAAAAGCACAACAAAATAAACAACCTGGATAGGGACATCACTGTGTTCTAGGAGACTTCAAGAATACTTTCACAACCTAAATACATCATTACCTTTGCTTCCCCAAGTTCTTTATCAGCAGTCTCAAGTACTTCTTCTTTATGTCTTTCCAACTGCTGTGCTAACTGGTCTATTTCAGTTAATTCTTGGCAGAGTTTTTCATTTTTGTTACTTAAATTAACAACTTCAGTCGTCACTGTTTCCTTGGTTTTCATAAGCTCTTGAATATGCTTCTCCAGGTCTTTATTAGCTTGCTGAAGAAAGTCAACCTAAATTAAATTTGTAATTCATAAGGCGTATGAATTGGGTAATTATGCTGAATACTGAACTTTCAAAAATAATATTTCAAAAAGTTATATTTTAAGATATTGAAATTAAAACCACAGCTATTTTATATTTGTAAACTTAAATACTATTTTATTTGTAAAACTGACAATGTTTAATGAAAAAATATATATCCATTGGCTTTATTTTCATGCACAGAAGAAAAGGATAAGTAAGAAATTTGTGTGAATTTTCTTCCAACACAAGAGTTCTAAAAGCATGACAAGAATATCACAATGTGCTGTCCAATATGGAGGCCACTAGCATCTATCTTCATGTGGCTACTCAGCATTTGAAATGTTGCTAGTCCAAACTGAGATGTACTATAAACATAAAATATACACGATTTCCAAGTCCTGGTTTAAAGAAAAAATGTAAAAAACATTAAAAGCTGAATAAGATTTTGGGTATAATGGGTAAATATATTAGTATAATTAAAATTTTGGTTTTTACCTTATAAAATCTGACTACTAGAAAATTTTAAATTGTATATTTGGCTCTTATCATATTTCAATTAGACAGCACTGTTCCAGAGCTACTGATGATATTTCTTACTTATTTTATTCTAGTTACAGCTCAGGCAGCTCTGACACACCTAAACTTCTAAAGTTCATGTGCCATGCCTTATGGAACTCTCTTGCTCTTCCACCCTTCAGTCAAATGCATGGCCTAAGTAGATAAAAGGTATAAACTTAATTTACATATATTAAAATCATCTTTTTTACATTACAAAAGGTATACAGTCAAAAATTTTTTTAAAATAAAAACACCATCTGCTAGAACAATCCATAACACAAAGATGAGTTTTGTTAGTATATATTAGTATATTCTTTCAGTATTTTCCCTTTCCAAATACATAGATTTTTTTAAAAAGCAAATTGAAAATCAGACTTTGCCTGAAGTTCATTTTTTAAAACATGTTTAACATTATGGTATATCTTAATTCCTACATCATTAAATATTCCAAAACAAGGTTTTTCAATAACTGCAATGTATTTCTTGATACTTTGGTTCTATCAATTTTTTTCCTACTGTAAATAATACTTCAGTGAACAACCTTATTACTTTTACAAACCCACAGACCATTAAAAACACTTAGAATTTCATATACTTACTGAAATGATCATAAAAGCCATTACCTGAATATTTAAATGAGCAATAAGCTTTTCATTGGTTTTATTTCTATTCTCCAGAGACAGGACATCAGGGGAGCGACCACCATCCAAAGTACCTGACAGTCTTTCTATTTCTCGTTCTCTTAGCTCAATCTGAAGACAGAAAGTCATACCATCATTTTTAAAAATCTAATTGTGGACCATATGAAAATTTTAAGTTGCATATTTTGCTCTTATCATATTTCAATTAGACAGCACTGTTCTAGAGCTACTGATGATTTTTCTTACTTATTGTATTCTGGTTACAGCTTAGGCAGCTCTGACACACCTAAATTTCTAAACTTCATGTGAACATTTATTAGGACATGTTCAACAATGCATACGAAATAAATATTCATATCTGTAACCACACATAAAATGCACACATGTAGAGCAAAAATAAGTAGAAAATGCCAATATAGTCAGGTGCAGTGACATACGCCCATAACTTCAGTGAGTTGGGAAGCTGAGGCAGGAGACTCACAAGTCTGAGGACAGTCTTAACAACTTAGCAAGATCCTGTCTATAAAAATGAAAAGAGCTGGGGGTGTAGTGTAGCTCAGTGTTAGAGCACCTCTGGGTTTAATCGAAAGAGAGAGAGAGAGAGAGAGAGAGAGGGGGGAGAGAGAGGGAGGGAGGGAGGGAGGGAGGGAGGGAGGAAGGAAGGGCCAACATAATTTTCACAATTATTTTCATTGATTAGATTCTTCCTAATTAATTTTTGGATTTTTCCACCTCCTCTAAGATTAATCAATGCTCATATAAAAAGAAACTTGGTAACGGATTATATTCATGTTCAAATACAAGAACTGAGACCAGTGCCCCGTGGAATAAATGTAGTATGAATTAATGGAATAAATGTGAAATAAATGAATGAAAAAACACTCAGAATACTGAGTTGCTCTGAATCTCAGTATTTAAAAGGACAATAAACAAGGGTGAATTTCATTTCTATTATTCAGAAAACATAGACATAATAAAAACATGACTCCTATTAACCATGAATAGTCACTAATTCACCTGCCAAAATTTGGAAAAAATACAGATACTTCCAAGCTTTGGTTTTATTTTCAAAAGAAAAATAAAAACAAAATATTCAACATTTAATTCAATAAATAATTATTGAGCACAGAACTAGGCAAGCAAAGATATATGAAACATGGTCTCTGATTTTCAGGAACACATAGCTTTATAGGGAAAACCAGCAAGTAAACCAATATAGCTATATAGCACAGCAATGAATGAATAAAATAAACAGGTATATAACACCAAAGTAATTAAGGGAATTAAGTAATTTATTCTGCAATGGTTAGTTTATTGGGGAAATTAGCAAAGACCTTATCAAATAAATATGTCCGAAGGTTATAAATAATGTTATAAAGAAGAGTGTTCCAGGCAATAAAATAAAAGCATAAAAGAACATGGTATTTTTGAGGTAGGAGAAATGGCTCAGTATGACTGGATTATAATCTACAGTGGAACTTGTGGCTGGAGATGAGTCCAAAGAATTAAACTTTAACAGAAAGAATAACCCCCTACTCACTGTCTTTTTCTTTTTTTTGGTACTGGGGATTGAACCCAGGGACACTATACCACAGTGAGCTATAACCCCAACCCCTTTTATTTATTTATTTATTTATTATTATTATTATTTTTTTTTTGAGAGAGAGAGAGAGAATTTTTAATATATATTTTTTAGTTCTCGGCGGACACAACATCTTTGTTGGTATGTGGTGCTGAGGATCGAACCCGGGGCGTACGCATGCCAGGCGAGCGCGCTGCCGCTTGAGCCACATCCCCAGCCCCCTTTCATTTATTTTTAATCTTGAAACATGGTCTTGCTAAATTACCCAGGTAGCCTTGATCTTGCAATACTCCTGCCTCAGTCACCTGAGCAGCTGAGGTTACAGGAATGCACTACCACTCACAGATATACCTATTAAGTCTTTCAAAAGCTGGAATACAAATATTGCTAATTTTACATAAGTCCTGTGCATTACCTGATTGTGCCACCGGTGCTCCAATATTGCTAATTTTAGAGGTAAAAAATAGGAGGTTAAGACAAGCTGATATCTCAAGGAGGGCAGTATCGTAAATTTGGGAAAGAGCTCAAGAACAGCAAAATGGGTGCAGAAGACTGAACCCAGGGACTTAGACATGCTAAGTATGCATTCTACAACTGAGTTACACCTCTTGCCCCACAAAATTTGAAATGTGTGCTAAGTAAAACAAAATACACTCAAGAAAAAAGAATAGTAATAACTAATAACATATTGGCTCAACTAAGATCAATAACTATAATAAATGGTGGTTTTAATTAGAATGATCAAGCAATTTTCTCTGACCACCTCAGTCACCTCACAGAGATGTTATAGACTGCCCTGTTTATGTTCATAAAGTACATGGATAAAAATGTGATGAAACTGTGATGTGAACTAAAAAATAAACAATATTCAACTCATGTGCACATTTGATATTTTTAACATCTCTTCATAAAATAAAGATCTTTTGTTAATGGTAGCATGATTTCCTTTAACTCTATTTTTATCCAAGTAATCTTCAAAGTACTTTACAAACTTAACAGTTATACCAAAATATAAGTTACATCTATAATTGTATGTGTAAATCGCTTTACTCCACAACTGCAACTATTGCAGAAAATGAAAAACCCGTTATCCAAATTTAAACTTCAGGAAGAATATTAAGAAAGCTAACTTGTAATTTGGCCAAAGGATCAATAGATATAAAGTGACAAAGCTTGACATGGTTATGATTTAACTCTGCATCTATTCATTCCTCTGCTTCTTGAGTAAACTGCTTTATGAAGTACTAATGCTTGTAGAGAAAACACAAAAAATGAAGGAATACAGAAGAGTTATCTCTAAAGAGATTTACATTCAAAATGACTATCTGTGAGAAGTAAAAAATCATAAAAATGGAATTATCAAACACAGTACACTTCAATAAAATCCCTCCTGATGGAGGAAGTACTGTGATTATAAAATTCTACTTGAGGAGACAGATGTTTCACCTAAGAGAAAAAGAAACAAACCAAATCAAAATAAAAGATGATTATTCACCTCAAAGAATAACAAGGAAATGGACCAGGTGCTTTAAAGCCATCTAAGTCATTTCAGCTATTAACTCTATTAAAACAAACTAATGGAAAAGATAAAGACTATATAAAAATTCAGTATCAGTAATATCAAATATAACTGAATTCTAGTTATGATCACAGCATATTCATTTCAATCCCAAATATGTAGGTAATGAAAATCCTACCTGCTTGCTGTAATCTTTTATGCCATTTTCCATCATTGCTAACTTTTCTTGTAGATGGTGGACTTCCTGCTGAAGCTCTTGAATCCTGAAACATATTAGTAACTAATGTCAATATACGTACACTTTTGTTAAGAAAAGACAAAATAACAAGATATGAAAACAGAGGGGGCTCTTTTAAAAAGTTCTGTACTCTGCTTCTCAGTGAGGGATAAAGTGCGAAAGGGTCCCAAAGTCTCAACATAATATAGTATATCATCTTTGAGGGTTTTGTAAGAGTAGATTTTAAGAATCTGTAAATAACTGGAAATCTAGATATATTATGCAATAAAACTCCTCACTACTGCATTTTGATCCTTAGGACAACTATTTATTCTTAGATTCAGAAAACTAAGAGTCTGGTTCAAAATTCTCAACATCATTAATTGAGATAAGAGACTAAAATGTATTTTATGACCCTAACTGTGTATTGTCTAATGAACTGCTCTGCAATCTTGGGAGAAGGAAAATATTGAGAAAATTGCAATTTTACAAGTGACTATACAGCAAAATACCTATACTCTTTCTTAACTTATAAATTCTAACTAAATCAAGATTTTGTCCAACATACCTGAATTCTACAAATACCCAAATGTATTTATACTATCTCAACATGATATAACCAACTTTTGTATTGGAAAGAAAAAGATTGAAGTCAGGTCTGCTTTAAGAGAGATTTTCCATGAGGTAGATTAAGTGAGGTTGGATATAGCCCCACCCCACACGCAAACTTTCTTACTAATCTAATTCAGGAGAAGACTATGTATACAAATGCATACATACATACAAATGCATGAATGACTGGATACAAACAAAATGTGTGTGTGCAAACTAAAGTGAACATGCCATCAAAGAGATTCATATCACCTATACAATCCAAATAATTCTTTAAATAATACTAACACATTGTCTGAGAAGTCTTAGATTACAACAGAAGAACAAAACACAAAGTATTTCACAGTTAAAGTAACTATGTATGCACAGTTGGGCAGGATGGCTCACGCTTGCAATTTCAGTTATTCAGGAAGTTGAAGCAGGAGGATTGCACATTCAAGGTGATCTTGGGTGACTTAGCAAGACCCATGAGATAAAAAGGGTTGGGGATATAACTCAAAAGCACAGCACTTGCCTAGCATGTGCAAGGTCTTGGATTTGATCCCCAAAATGGGGGGTGGAGGTGTGGAGGAGGGGGGTGGTGAGTACATAATATTATATGAGAATAACCAAGTAAAGAGATCCTAATTAGTATCTCAACCAATGCTCTTTTCAAAATTATTATATTAAGATTAATAAACTAGAAAAACTTCCCCAAAAATCTCTGGTAAGCGAAGCTAGCCAAGCCCTAAAAAACAAATGCCAAATGTCTGCTTTGATATAAAGAGAGCAACTAAGAACAGAACAGGAAGGAAGAGCATGAGGAAAAGACTACAGTAAACAAAGACGAATGGGGGGAGAGAAACGGAGAGAGAAGGGAAAGCATATGGAAATGGTAGGAGACCTTCAATGATACATAAAATTATAAGAGGTCATGAGGGGCAAGGGGGAGGGAAAAAAAAGGGAGAGAATTGAACAACAGCAGGGGAGGTAGAGAGGGAAGATGGGAGGGGAGGGGAGGGGGGATAGTAGGGGATAGGAAAGGTAGCAGAATACAACAGTCACTAATATGGAATTATGTAAAAATGTGAATATGTAACAGATGTGATTCTGCAATCTGTATTTGGGGTGAAAATGGGAGTTCAAAACACAATTTGAGTCAAATGTATGAAAGATGATATATCATGAGCTATGTAATGCTTTAAATAATCAATTAAAAAAAAAAAAAGAAGAGACAACACACTTTACTAGCATCAGAAAGATTTGTATATTGTTAAGTCAGAGGGCAAGGAATTACTAAAAGGCAGGATTACAAGATAGCTAAAAGGTAGATATTGGAGTAAGATTCTTTGGGTCATGAAGGTATATGATGTTAGAACACAAGGAAGACGGATTCAAAAGAAAGAAATGTTCAATGTAGGAATAAACTGTCATAATAAAAAGATGCAATCAACCCCCCCCCAAAAAAATACAAAATAAAGTTATCTGCACTATTGCCATTAGTGTATCCCATAGTTTGAAATTTTTCTCCAGTTATCACCATAGTGTGAAGTTACCAGTGCTGTTTGCTTTCTCCTTTGAACCCCTTATAATTTTCTTAATAATATTTCATGCATTTCCTCTTGTCCCATATCTCCACTACTGACTTCAAGCTTCTCAAAAGCAGCAGCAGTACTTTATTCGTCTGTACATCCTCAAAACACTTAACACAGTGCCTTGCCCAGGAGGCTTAACACATTTTTTTTTAATGTTATTATGTTTTTTAGACCTTTATTTATTTATTTAAATGTAGTTCTGAGGATCAAACGCAGTGACTCACACATGCTAAGCAAATGCTCTACCACTGAGCTAAAACCCCAGCTCCACTTAATGCATTTCCAATTAAAAGAAATTTATGATTCCACTTTAAAAGAATACAAACACAGAGCCAGAGAAATCCTAAGAATTTCAAATCCAGTCATAAATCTATCCAATTGGCATTTGATATAAATGTGAATAAAGATTCCCATAAAAGATAACTTAGAGATTAAACTAATGTGTAAGCAACTCTATTGAAATAGGTTCTTGTTAACACAAAATTATTTCAAAGCATGTATGGACAGAAACCCCAGATTCATGATCTATTTGAAATCAAAGTTCCAAAACAAGCAAAAACATTTTATTTTTATTTAGAAAGTATTGAGTGCCTGTGCAAAGTTCTGTACTAGTTACAGGGGATACAACAGTTAACAAGACAAGTCTTCCTACCAAGAAACTTACAGTTAACCCAGTGATCAATAAAGCCAACAAAAAGTTATTATTATTATTGTTTTGGGTGCTGGGGATTGAATCCAGGGCTTTGCCCATGCTAAGCACTCACACTACCATTAAGCTTCACCTTCAGCCCCCAACAGAGAATAATTTAATGCACCTATTATCAGCCACTTCCAGGAGGTCTGCAATGTAAGGGTCATCTGGCTGTGGAACTGGATAACCAGTAACTTCAGAAGGAGGGACCGGTTCATCTATTTGCATACGCTGGCGCCTGAAAGCAATGCTTCTTTTCTTGCCACCTAAAAAATAAAACCCAAATGAGTGTCTTAAAAATTAAAGGGAAACAAAATAAAACACCATCTAAGAATTAAATACTTCAGCTGGGCATGGTGGTGCACACCTGTAATCCCAGCAGCTCAGGAGGTTGAGGCAGGAGGATTTCGAGTTCAAAGCCAGCCTTAGCAACAGAGGTGATAAGCAACTCAGTGAGACCCTGTCTCTAAATAAAATACAAAAAAGGGTTGGAGATGTGGCTCAGTGGTTGAGCGCCCCCAAGTTCAATCCCTGGCACACCTCGCCCCATTAAATATTCCAGGATAGCTTCTGTTATAAAGTTTATCTAATTCTTATTACCTTTGTGTTGTTGTTGTTAATAGAAATTGAACCCAAAAGCCCTCTACCACTGGACTATATCCCCAGACCCTTTTATTCCTCTTCATTTTTTGAGACAAGGTCTCACTAAATTGCTGTGGCTGGCCTCCAACTTGGAATCCTGTCTCAGTCTCTCAAGTCAACAGGATTACAGGCATTTGCTACCATGCCAGGCTCACGTTACATATTGATCAAATGTTTTATGCCTTATATGTGAACACCCACCCTGCTCTTTAAACAATGTATTCCTAAAACCTCAGCAAGACATGGATGTAAAACTACTTTTATATGCCTGCATGTTTGGCATATACACCAGATTTAATTTGTTCCTCAGCCAGATCGGGATTAGCCTTTGGCAAAATTTAAAACTCAGTGTGTCCTGTAGTGTTTGCTATTATGAAATCAAGAAATCATCAGGAATAGAAAACTGCCATATGAGGGGCTTAAGACAGTGAGAACTAAGATACACATACTGATTAAGTAATGTCAAAAGAGCAGGTAACAGAATTTTTAAACAGAAAAATTAGAATATAATGGGATATCACCTATAACATAAAGTCATGCTATAACCTGAATTAGTAGAAAATATTTTCAAATTATTAACAGATAGATCCATCTTGTCTCGGTCTAAAGCACATGAATAATTTACTTTTTAAGCATTTGGCCCAGATCAGAACTGATTCTCATGAAGATCAAACATAAACCACACTTTTGTCTTCATTAGAATTCTAACAAATTTTGTTTGGGGAAGGAATAAGCTTACCCGGAGTTTGTACTACAGCATGCAGATTCTTTTCTTGAAGTTGCTGAATTTTTTCATTCTTAGCTTTGCTTTCTTTCTCCAAAAGTCTGAGTTTATGAACATATTGGTTATTCAGAAATTTCAGATCAGCGGTTTCACGTGCACACTTTTTCAAAGTAGTTTTCAACTCTTAAAATGAAAAAGATTCAAAGACTATTTTAAAGATCAAAAAATCCACTGTCCTTCCATTTCATAAGACACAAAAAGTCAAATTAATTTAAAAAGCTTCACCCAAGTCTTGTAAAAACTTTGTAGCCTATCACTCTTTCTACTATTGAATAAAACAAATAACTCACTAAACACAAAAAGAAATTATACTTTTCTACTGCTGAAGATGCCTAATGTATACAATGGTTTTTGACCTACTAAATTGGGTAAGAAGCAAAAAACTATTAATTCATGCCCGGTATTAGGACTTTCTACCAAATTTAAGAATTGTAATAAGATATCCATATAATTATATTCTGCCTAGTACCTTTAAGTCATCCTGTTCTATCTACTTCCCAGATCAAAAACTGCTAGACAGAGCAATCCATGGTTTTCACCTTACTTTACTATAAAAAGGGAAAAACAAAAATTGTTTCAAGAGCATTTTTTTTAAATTTTTTTTTTTAATATTTATTTTTTAGTTTTCAGCGGACACAACATCTTTGTTGGTATGTGGTGCTGAGGATCGAACCTGGGCCGCATGCATGCCAGGCAAGCGCGCTACCGCTTGAGCCACATCCCCAGCCCCATTTCTAGCATTTTAATTCTAAAACTTTAATCCACATATAATACAGCTATAAATACACATTTATTTTCCTTCTCAGGAACTCTTCAATATACCCTATTGTATTTAAGGAGTTGTTAGTAAGACTACTCTCTTTTCTAACCAACCAGTTTTAAAATTAGAGTTTAGCCTTTTCAACACATAAAACTGAAAGGGCAAAACCATTATTTTAAAACATTACCAAATTTTCACTTACCTTTAATGTGTTGGTCTGAGTACTCTCTCTGTTTCATTAATTCCAGGTATAATTCATTATTTTCCCTACTCAATCTTGCATTTTCAAGTTTATAGGGTTCCAATACAAAATCAAAATTGGCACTTTCCTTTTCAGCTTTCACAGTAGATAATTTTGATTGTCGAAGGCTTTCTGTTGTATGAACTAAGTCACTAAAATTAAGGAACAGAACCCATAAATACAAGAAACATTTCATTAATCTTCTAATAACTTGAAATACATTTCTAAAAAGGCTTGCATGTATGTATATCTTAATGTTAAATTATATCAAACTTCAAAAAAGAAGCTGAGCATAGAGGATGTGTCTATAATCCTAGCAACTTTGGGAGAATTTAGCAAGACCCTGTCTTAAAATATTTTTCTTAAAAAGGGCTGGGTATGTAGCTCAGTGGTAGAGAGCTTAAATGCAAAGCCCTTTCAATATCTCAAAAAAATGGATTAATTAATTTAAAAAGTACAAAAGAACACTCAAAATTTCTCAAAATAAGATTATTATAAGTTATGAAATATATACACATTGAATCATCTTTGAATCTCCCCTCTTGATTATCTCCTCCAAGTCTGTGGAATCTGTGATTTGTTTTCACTGAGCAAGTATTTATTGATTGTTTGCTGTCTGTTAAACACCAGGAACACAACAAATAAGAATTAGTTCCTTATTTCTGAGAACTCTCAGACCAGTGGAAAATCCACCCAGTAAATATTTATTGAGGAAGAAAACATTAAAAAGCTTTTATTCTACAGAGTCTGTTAAAAAGACATACTAGTATATTACAAACTCAACAAATATTTTGGTGCCTATATGTTCAACCTGATACAGGAGTGACAAAACAGTCTTTGGTCTCATGAAAGTGGAATTCTAAAAGAAGGTAAAAAAAAATTTGCAATAATGCACAGTTAAGATAACATGTAACCTAAGTAAAAGAGACCTATGGGAGGGCTGGGGTTGTGGCTTGGTGGTAGAACACTCGCCTAGCACACATGAGGCACTGGGATCGATACTCAGCACCACATAAAAATGAAATTAAGATATTATGTCTACCTACAACTAAAAAATAAATATTAAAAAAACAAGGAGACCTTTGGGATACTAAAACTTAAAAGCTAAGCAGGCACAGGGCAAGGAACACAGAAGAGAAAAGATGTTCCTAGGCAGATGAACAGTATACAGAGAGACCAAGGGTAAGAGATTAAGTTTGGGGAGTTTCAAGTGATTCAACACAGGGAGACGAAGTTGTGGAAAAAGCAGGGATTAGATCATGAAAGGTTGGGAGGTCATGTGAAAGGCCACAAAATATCTTTAATCCATTCTTTTCACCATCATTATTGGTAGTCCTACTATAAAATCCTTCCCTGTTCCAGTCCAAAACCATTCTAATATAGCTCTTGTAGAAAGGGTGGGGGGGGGGGATCCTTTCAATGAAGATAAGAACTTTTCAGTTAAGGTAAGATATAATAGTAATGACCACATACTAGAGAACATAATAACAACTTATTAGAGAGCCTTAATTAAAATAATAGTAATTAAAGATCAGTGAAGTAGACATAGAACTTAAGAAAGAGAAAGTTAGGCTAGGAATATAGCTTGCTTAGCACATGTAAAGGCTCTGGATTCAGTCCCAGCACTGAAAAGGACAAGACAGAGAGAGAGAAGGAAAGAAAGAGAAGTATCTCCAAGAATATAAAAACTATTCACAAAAAAAATCCTCAGTAATATCACTCTCAACAGTAATAGGATGAGTGGTGACCCCTACACTTTGCAGTGTGGAGGCCCTGCACTGAGAACAGACAAATTAGGACATAAGGAAGAACAGATGATTTAAGCACTTTTCAAAAAGTCTTTGTGGGGTGCAATGGCACACGCCTATTACCCCAGCAGCTGGGGTGGCTGAGGCAGGAGATCTCAAGCTCAAAGCAAGCCTCAGTAACTTGGCAGGACCCTAAGTAACTTAGAAGTAGATTCAGGATCACATATGCTTAGAACTGTATTTTTATCTTTACCTGAAAAGTTTTTCCACCAATGGTAAACACTCCAATGTCAGAGTCTGGCGGTATCCCAACTGATCCAATCGTTTTCTAATATTAATATACTTTCTTTCTGCAGTTGTAGTCATCTTGTCTTCCAAAACCAGTTTTATTCACTTCTAAAAGTTAAAGTTCTAAAAACAAAAGAATGAAATGTCATTATACTGTTACAGCTACTGTTGTCATTTCACAATATGAAGATTCAATCTGGCATGACAGTGCATGCCTATAACCCTCGTTACTTTGGACGTTGGGCCAGAAGGATTGAAAATTCCAGGGCAGACTCCACAGTTTAGGGAGACTCCATCCAAAAAGTAAAACAGCTGAGATACAGTTCAGTGGTAGAGTGCCTGCCCAGCATGCCCAGGGTTCAATTCCCATTACTGCAGGAAGAAAAGGAAAAAGAAAAGAAAAAGCTGAGAACAGTGGCACCCATCTGGAATCCCAGAGACTCAATCCCAGTGACTGGGAAGGCTGAGGCAGGAGGATTTCAAGTTCAAGGCAAGGTGAGCAACTTAGGGAGACCATGTCTCAAATAAAAAGGGGTTGGGATGTAGCTCAGTGGTAGAGTGCTCCTGAGTTCAATACAACAACAAAATTTAATATGAAACAATTATTTTTTTGTTTCTCTTCAGACAGGCAGTCTTCTGGAATATTCAGATTGACTTAAATTCATCACATGATCTCATCCATGTAGCTGCATTAAAACATGAATCTCTCCATAAACATAAATATCAAAACTAAAACAATGAAGATTCTAAAAGAAAACAAAAAAGATTTTTCAGAGCCTTAGGTAGGCAAAGAATTTTTAGAAGGAACTCTTAAGAGCACTAAACAAAAGAAAAATTTCATCAAAATTAAAAACATCTGGGGCTGGGGATGTAGCTCAAGTGGTAGTGCGCTCGCCAGGCATGCGTGCGGCCCAGGTTCGATCCTCAGCACCACATACAAACAAAGATGTTGTGTCTGCCGAAAACTAAAAAATAAATATTAAAAAACATTCTCTCTCTTAAAAAAAAAGAATAGAAGCTTAATATTTTAAAAAAATTAAAAACATCTGCTCATCAAAATATTCTATTAAGGAAAAAGGAAAACCAAAGAGCACTAGAAAATATTCACAATATCTGAGACATATATGGAATGTAAAATGAACTCTTATAACTCAATAATAAGATAAATAGCTCAGTAAGAAAATTTATTTGGGCTAAAACTAAAATTTCATTGTGCTAAAGATTTGAATGAGCACTTTGAAAAAGGTATCTAAAGAGGAATATCATATGAAAAGGTACTTAACATTAGTCATCAGGGAAATAAAAATTAAAAACACAATGAGGTTCAACTTTTATTTTTTAGTTGTAGTTGGACACAATACCTTTATTTTATTTATTTATTTTTATGTGATGCTGAGAATTGAACCCAGGGTGAGCACTCTCCCGCTAAGCCACAACCCCAGCCCATGAGGTGCAATTTTACCCATATTAGCAATAGCTAAAATTAAAAGAATGGACAATAAGCCAGGTACGGTGGCACACACCTGTAATCCTAGCAGCTCAGGAGGCTGAGGCAGGAGGATCACAAGTTGAAAGCCAGCCTCAGCAACGGCGAGGTGCTAACTAACTCAGTGAGACCCTGTCTCTCTAAATAAAATACAAAAAATGGCTGGGGATGTGGTTCAGTGGTCAAGTGCCCGAGTTCAATCCCAGTACCAAAAAAAAAAAAAAAAAAAAAGAATGGACAATATCCAATGTTAGCAAAGATTTGAAGCAAGAAAAAGCCTCACACACTGCTGACAGGAGTAAAAAAATCACCTTGGAAAACAGCATGCCAGTTTCTTATAAAGGTATACTTCTAGCTATAACCAGGTAATTCTCCTAGGTATTTACATTAAAAAAAAAAAAGCAAACATCCACAAAGACTACAAGAAAATTGAAAAATGAATATAATAACAGTTTTATTTATAATAGCCCCAAACTGGAAAAACAGCTAAACATTCATCAACAGTTGAAGAAACAAACTATGATATCTTTTTTTTTTTTTTAGAGACAGAGTGAGAGAGCAGAGAGAGAGAGAGAGAGAATTTTTTTTTTTTTAATATTTATTTCTTAGTTCTTGGCGGACACAACATCTTTGTTGGTATGTGGTGCTGAGGATCGAACCCGGGCCGCACCCACGCTAGGCGAGCGCGCTACCGCTTGAGCCACATCCCCAGCCCACTATGATATCTTTATACAATGTAATATTTCTGTTTCAGGGATAAAATGAAGGAATTACTGATAACACATCCACTATATGGATTCTCAAAAATACTCGAACTGAGCTGGACAAGATGGTGTATGCCTATAAACCCAGTGGTTTGGGAGGCTCTCAAATTCAAAGGGGGGTGGGGGCGGCGCTGGGGTTATATTATAGCTCAGTAGTAGAGCCTTGTCTAATATGTGAGGCACTGGTTCAATTCTCAGCACCACATAAAAATAAATAAAATAAAAGTCCATCAACAACAACAAAAAGCCAAGCCTCAACAATAGCGAGGTGCTAAGCAACTCAGTGAAACCCTGTCTCTAAATTAAAATATACAAAACAGGGCTGGGGATGTGGCTTAGTGGCCAAGTGCCCGATTTCAATCTCCCAGTAGCCCCCCCCCCAAAAAAAAGTTTATTTTGAACAGAAAAAGCCAAATACATTAAGTCCAAAAACAGGTAAAATTAAACTATAGGGATAGAAATTTCAGCAGTTGCCCAGGGAGGTGACTGGAAAGATTAAGAACTTTCTCAGGTGATAAAAATACTGTTGAGTGGAGTAAGTGGTTACACAGGTGTATAGATTTATGGAAGCTTTTCAAATGTACCATTAAGGGCTGGGTACACTGCACTTGGGTTCAATCCTCAGTGTGTGTATTGGGTGGCTGAGTATATAAATTTCATTTCAACTTTTCTTTCTTTATTTTTTGTACCAGGGATTGAACCACTGAGCCACATCCCCAGCCCTTGAAATGGTCTTGCTAAGTAAGTTAGGCCTCAACACTAAGTTGTTGAGGCTAGCTTTGAACTTGAGATCCTCCTGCCTCAGCTTCCTGGGATTTTAGGCGCATGCCACCACCCGGGCTCAATTTCTTCTTAATGACACACACATAAGTACCTCTGTACACATTTTTATACTGGTCTTCTAAAATATTTATGAATACATTCTACCAATCTGCCCTAAAATGGAGTTATCCAAAGTTCCTTTCTTTAGAAACTTGGCTTTTTTCTAAATTTTGCCAGCTAAATGTAGTCAAAATATTCACATTTCTAAACCAAACAAAAATTTTGTTTTCTTCTCTGTTGTTATTCACAATTTGTAAAATGTGGACACATGTGAATACATGTAAAATTTGATCCTCAAAACAATCCTGTGAGAAACAAATGCCTGATATTTGTCCTTCAAGATGAAGAAAGGTTCAAGAAAGTAACTGTTTCCCAAACCATGGGTCCACAAAGTAGGTAAACAGTCTCTGGATGCTAGGTCCCCTGAGTCCTTCTAGCACTTTGGTTTCTATATTTTCAAATCCCTTCTAAATTACTACCTCTCCTTTGTTACTCCTTTCTATAAATCTCTCGTGGCACTTGCTAGCGTCATCTCTGAGAGCTTTGCAACGCACTTTCTAGGTTCCTTCCACAAAGAGAGACTTAACTGATTGATGCAGGAGGGTTTTCTGGAACGTCCTGAACATATCAGAAATAAACCTGACAAACCCAGGCGGCTACCATACAAGCATTTCCCCCTTGTTAGCTACCAACTCTGGCTGCCCTGAAATAATTCCTCTTTACACCTTGCTTGGGGGAGAAGAATAAGAGGGAATGAGAATAAAACATATATATTTTAAAAATCATGCCCGAGGCCACAAGACAGATTCCCATCCTCCCAAAAAGGGCAAGGGCTGTGGCCATCCCATAGATCCCTCCTAAACACAAAGTTTCTAGCAAAACATCAAAGGGTGGCTTGGGGGACCCCACACGTAGACACGCCCAGAGCATCATCTGCTAACCCTGGAGGGTGGGGCTTCATATTTTTACACTTGTGTATGAAGAAACAATCCCGCCCAACAAAAGCGGCCACAGAACCCGTGCACCGAGGTACCTCGGAGTCCCCCGCTACTGAACTCGAGTGGAGACCAGGTGTTTTCCAAGGCGCTGGGCACCGGCGCTCGGGGGCGCTGTTTTCACCAACAGCATCTCGGCTTCCTACCCTGGGAGGGCTTTGTAATTTAAATCTACCCATCAACCAAGCCCGCCCGCACGGCCTACGCCGACGCCCCGCGGCGGGCTGGGTCAAGCTCCCGGCCGAGCTCGGGTTTGCAGCTTGGCGGTCCGGTGCGGACGGAAGCGAGCCGGTGGGACGGTGTCCGCGCCCCTCCCGCCCAACCCGGGCCCACGTCCTCCCAACCGCGCGGCCTCCGGCGGCGTCCAGGCCCGGCCCGCGGGGACGACCCGGAAGGCGACGACGAAGGCGACGACGAAGGCGCCGCCGCCGGCCCCGCCCGGCCCTCTGCCCCCGAGGCCCGCCTCACCCTCAGCTCCGGCCTCCGCGTCCTCCACCTGCGGCCGCATCTCCTTCTTCACTCGTCTCCCTCGCTGGCTCCTTCCGCTCGGGCCACCGGCTCCAGCGTTAGAGCAGTTTGAAAATGGCGCGGAGAGACGGTCGAGGCCCTCACGGAGGAGGCGCCACGGTTGCCCAGGTAACGGGAGCGGCGGGCGCGCGCGCCCGGTGGCGATGGCGGCGCTGGACCCCGGTGCCCGGAAGCGCAACGGCTCGGACGGCGCGGGGCCACGGCGCCCCCTAGCGGACGGCGCCCGCGCAGACCAACACCGACTTCCGCTGGGCCCGAGTTGACGTTCTCTGCGGACGTGGGCACCGGGTGAAAAGGCACCCAGTCGTGGTCCCTACACGGGATTATCCTTGCTCTGCGAAATGAACGCCTACTCACGTAACCCCCAGCAGAAATCACCATGTCTTCGCAACTTCGACTACCACCCTGTACAATTAATTGCCCAAACACATCCCCTTAAGACTGTGTGGACCCTCCGAATGGAATGCATTCACCCAAACATCACTGTCTCTTCCTACAGCCCCCTTCTGAGAATTCATTAAGCCAAGAATTTTATCCTCAGCTACGTTTCCCTAACACCTACCACAATAAACATTTGTAAGTGGAATTAAATTCAAATAAACTGCTTCAAGAGAACCTGCTCACAGACGGAAAACACGTGGGCAAATCCTAGAAGTCCATTTCCCTCTGAAAACTTTAGATGATCAGACAGGAGCTCCATTCTTTCTTGCTTATTCCTTCCTCTCCCTTCCAAGTAGGCCTTCGCTCTGAAAATGTACTTCGTCTATCATACAGCTGCACTATGAGTTGTTTATAGCTGTGTACCCATTTATATATTGTTTTAATGTTTCCATTTTGTGTGCCTCATCTGTTTTTCACATGCTTCAATGAGCTATTTTATGGAATTTCTAGGAGGCAATGAGTTGAGTTCTGTGGATGACATTTTTGGGGGGTGGAGGTACTGGGGATTGAACTCAGGGGCTCTGGACCACTGAGTCACATCCCCAGACCTATTTTGTATTTTATTTAGAGACAGGGTCACTGAGTTGCTTAGTGCCTGGCTTTTGCTGAGGCTGCCTTTGAACTCCCAATGGTCTTGTATCAGCCTCCCCAGCAGCTGGGATTACAGGCGTGGGCCAACACACAGGGCCTGTGTATGACTTTTGTACAATATCTTGCACACCTGCGATTAAACACATTTGAGGACGCATAGCCAAAACAAATAATTGTTTTCCATTCCAGACACATACTAATTAGAAAGTGTAAAAGACAACCCAATAAGAAATGCAAAAAAAAGGTGATTGGGACAGACATCTCCAAGCAATAGGGAAGAAGAGAGTCAGACTCACTGCTGACTTCTAAGGCCTGAGGTTAAGACACCTGTCACACAAAGGAGTTGGGGTGGTACATGAGGGGGAGCTTCTGACTCAATGATGGTAGAAACTAATCCAAGTGATTGTAAACATGCATGCAGGCAAGACTTTGGGGGCTTCACTGGAAGGGAGACAGCAGTGATGGAGAGCAGTCTACTCTCTGAACAAAGGGAGATGCAAGCATTTTGAGGTTGGGGGCAGAAATAAAGTCTGGTAATTTTCCATTAGCCAGGGCCACAGTTTCAAAAGATGTTTCTTCTTGCATGAGACTTGGACCACTGGGTGGTAATAGTCAACTTATCCCAGGAATTGCTGAATTACTACTGTTGCAGCTGGCACCATCATCCTGTGCAAAGATTTGGTTTTGTGGCTCCTTCTAGACCTTGTGATAGAACTGAAGGACCTTGGGTGCTTGGTTGCTATCACTGCTGAAAAAGCACAAGCTCCAACAGGCAATCAACACATCTACATACACAGCTGAGTAGAGTCTGACCCCAAAGTTAAGGCAGCAAAAAGGACTGAGAAGCCAGGTGCAGTGGCACATACCTATAATCCCAGTGACTCAGGAGGATCACAAGTTCAAAGCCAGCCTCAGCAACTTGGCAAGGCCCTGTCTCAAAATAATAAATAAATAAGGGCTGGGAATATGGTTCAGTGGTTAAGCGCCCCTAGGTTCAATCCCTGGTACAAAAAAAAAAGTGACAGAAATAATATGAATACAGAAATGTCATCCCAGTCACTAATTAGCCTAGTTACTACCTTCATTGAACTTGCAAACCATGATGCCAAAATAACAAAGAAATCTAATGCTAACAAAGATAGCTGACACAAGAAACAATCAAAACACCAATTCTCCAGATGAAATGAGTTTGATGAAACATTTAAATGAATATGTTTAAAAATGATCTAGATGAAGCTTTCTCAACCTCAGCATTCCTGACATTTTGTGCTGGAAAACTGTTGAGCAGAGCCTGTCCTGCACATTGTAGAATGTTTAGCAGCATTCCTGTTTCCACCACTGGATGTGAGCAGCAGTTTCCTAAGTTGTTTTGACAATCAAAAATGTCTCCAGATATTGCCAAATGTCCCTTGAGAGGCAAAAATCACCCCTGGCTGAGAACTGTTGGTCTGGGTGAATGAAGGAATAACTGCCATGAAAAAGAATAAGAATTATTTGATGAAGCAAGAACAGATGGGTAGGCAAGGGAACCAAACAGAAACTTGGATTTTAAAAATATAGTCACCCACTGCCACATCGATGTTTATATCAGCTCAATTCACAATTGTTAAACTATGGAACCAACCTCAGTGCCCTTCAACAGATGAATGGATAAATAAAATGAGGTATATATACACAATGGAATATTATTCAGTCATAAAGAGAAATGAATTTGATGGGATTTGCTGGTAAATGGGTAGAACTAGAGACTATCATGCTAAGTGAAATAAGCCAATCCCAAAAAACCAAAAGCCAAATGTTCTGTCTAATATGCAGATGCTAACTCACAATAAGCCAGTGGTGGGTAGGAAAGAATAGAAGTACTTTGGATTAGACAAAGGGGAATAAATGGAAGGGAGGGGAATGGGAATAGGAAAGACAGTAGAATGAATTGAACACTACTTTCCTATGTTCATATATGATTACAGGATCAGTGTAACTCCACATCATGTACAACCAGAAGAATGGGAAGTTGTACTCCATGTATGTATAATATGTCAAAATACATTCTACTGTCATGTATAACTAAAAAGAAGAAACAAAAAATACATCATTAAAAAAATAAAAAATATAAAAAGTCACCAAAAAATTTAAAGAATCATTATCTGGGATAAACTGTAGATTAGACACAGTTAAAAGAATTAGACAATTCACCTGGATCCCAGTGCAGACAAATAAATAAACTATATTTGAAAATCTATTAAGAAATATAGAAGAAAAATTTTAAAAAGATTACAAACAAATACAGATAATAACTTGAGAGGTTCCAAGAAGGCTCTAGAAAGAGTGGCAGGTGTGGTAGGCAGAATGGCCTCCCAAAGATGTCCACACTCTACTCTGTGGAACCTGTGAATATGTTACGTTACCATGTAAGAGGGACATTGCAGAGGTAAAGGCCTTGTCAAGCACAGTAGAACATGCCTGTAATCACAGATCCTAAGGCAGCTGAGACAGGAAGATCGCAAGGTCCAGGCCAGCCTGGGCAACTTAGGGAGGACTATCTTAAAATAAAAGCAAAAAGACTAGGGCTATAGCTCAGTGGTAGAGTGCACTTGCGTTCAATCTCCAGTACTGGAAAAAAAAAATTAAAGGCCTTAAAATAGGGTGATTTTCCTGGATGATTCAGGGTGGACTCAATGTATTCACATGAGTCCTTAAAAGCAGAGAAGTGTGAGGAGGGTTTGAGGAGAAGGACATAATGAGCTGACTTGCTGGCTTAAAAATGAAAAGAGCAAGTGCTGAGAGAGACCCCAGTTAGCAGCCAGACTCTAGCTGAACCTCATCCCTGCAGCCTGGGGAACTGAATTCTTATGGCACCCTGAATGAATTTAGAAGCAGAATCAACCCCAGATTCTCTTATTGCTGGATAGGAGTACAGGCTGGCTCTTGATTTAGACAGCAGAGGCCACCTAGATTTCTGACCTACATAAAATTGTTTTGTTTTCATCTACAAATTTATGGTGACTCATTACAATAACAGTAGAAAATTAATACAGCAGAAAAGTAATGCTGTAAGAGATGACAACTAAGCATTTTCCAGATTAAATCAAGGCACAAATCTACAATCAATGTGCATCATTCTAACTAAAGATGTGAAATGTATCTAGTAGCTTTAGCCCTCTCTCTCCTTTACCCACTAAAGTGACAGTAAAGGGATTTGTAAGGTACTTTTTAAAAAGATAGTAGGACAAAAAGAATGACTGAGGAGAAAATTGCATAGCAAACTATGAGATAGTATCCTAAGAAGTGAGATCATAAAGCCCACTGAAAGACAGGTATCACATATTATCAAATGTATGTGTTAAACTCAAGAATCTCATTATGAGTGACTAGATGCTCACTTTCCAAAAGGCACAGGGAAATCGTGGCCTACTGAATAAACAGCAGTATTACATCTTCCATCTCAATGTCACAGGAGCACAAAGTAAAAACATGGGCAAAACTGCCCAAATCATTCAGATTGTGTAAATTCTTTTCTTCTCATTTCTGGGTTTCTTAACTGAGGCCATTTTGATGAACTTATGTAAGTAAATGTTTGTGTGATGGAACTTCAGTGTACATTGTTATGGATTGAATTGTGTCTTCAAAATTCGTATTTAAAAATGTTAACTCCCCATGTCTAAAAATGTGGCCTTGTTTAGAAATGGGGTCACTGGCGATTTAATTATTTAAGATGAGGTCATTCTAAAGTCATTCTAAAGTCATTCTAAAGCAAACCACTGTTATCTAGGAGAAAGCATGGAATATATTGTTCCTCACAGCTCTCAGGAAAAACAACCCTGCCTTGACTACAGACTTCCAGCCTCCAGAACTGAGAGATAATACATTCAGGTTAGCCAGGAAACTTATGCTACTTTGTTACAGAAGCCCTATCAAACTAATACATATATGTTTAAATATCAGTTGATGACACAGAAGAAGCGTCACAGAAATTCAGAAAAAGAAAAATATCTTCTGAAGTCTAGAGTAACCTCTCAGTTTCATAAAGCAGCTGGGCCTTGGAGTTGGACCTTGAGACTAGAACTTGGAGGTATGAGGAAGAAGAGAGAGATCTGGGGAGGGGCAAAGAGAAAAAGAGGAGATAACATGGTAGGAAAGGTATTGATGGGGAAGCATTTCCGCCAGTAATATACAGAGCAGTCTGCTGGGGATGGTGACAAGCAGATGGCATAGATAATGACAGGATTAGAAATGGAAAGTGAAGGCAGGTTACTGAAAGACTCACCAGATGTTAGATTTCAGAACTTGACTTTTATCCAATACTTAATGGAGAGTTATTGAATGTTTTTAAACTGAGCAAACATTTGATGAAATTAGAGAATATTGATCTGAGTAGTAGAAGGACAGAATAGGGTGGTGCAGAAAACAGTGTTTTCTAGGACAAGAGCAAGATGATTATTTTAATGACGTGATAAAGGTCTGGAGGAAATGTGAGGAATATTATGAAGGAAAAAGATGTAGGGCTTAGTGAGGGACCAGCCTCTCTGAATGAAGAGTGGAAGGAATACAGGTAAACATCATGGTTTGGAGCTTCAGAGACTGGAGACTCAAAGACAGTATAATCTGGAAGCTACTTTGGCATGTTTGGGGACTGGAAAGGGATTTGGCCAATGGTAATAATGGGTTATTGTGGATATGAGGTTTCCTGGTGGTAATGCCAAAATGTCTGGGAAACACCTGGGTATATGCAAATAATATATAGGAGACAAATCAAGTTTCCTTCTCCTCCCCACTCTCCACCCCCCACCTCCACTGGCCAGATTTTTTCCCTGTATTTTCAAAACACAATTTTGTGTTTTGAACTGTAATCCCAGTGGCTCAGGAGGCTGAGGCAGGAGGATCACAAGTTCAAGGTCGTCCTCAGCAACTTAGTAAGGCCTTAAGCAATTTAATGAGATCCTATCTTAAAATAAAAAATAAAAAGGGCTGGGGGTGTAGCTCAGTGTTTGAGTACCCCTGAGTTCAATCCCCAGTGCCACAACAACAACAAAAACAAAATAAAACAAAACCTTCTATATGTCAAAAGTTATGTGTCAAAACACAAAGAATAAGTCAAGAAATATTTGCAACTAATATCATAAACCTAGTATATAAAGACCTTCTATAAATTGGTGGTAAATGACTTATTGAATATAACAGGTGCAGTGGCACACGCCTATAATCCCAGCTATTTGTGAGTCTGAGGCAGAAGGATTGCAAGTTTGAGGGCAGCCTGAGCAACTTTGTGAGACTGTCTCAAGATAACAAATAAAAAAGAGTTGGGGATCTAACTCAGTGATAGAGGCACCCTGTGTTCAATCTCCAGTATCTATCTATCTATCTCTCTCTCTCTCTCTCTCTCTCTCTCTCACACACACACACACACACACAAACACACACACACACACACACATACACACACGTTGAGGTTTCTGGAGCAGAGATTAATTCCTGTAATATATATCATAATTATAACTATTTGTTCCCTTGCTCCAAACCCCTGGGGTGATATGATCACAGCCAGATCACCTACATGTACTGGGGTCAGTACTGCAGGAGATGAAATACCCCCACCCTCAACTGTCAGTCTGGGAGGTTTTATATGAGAAGTCCAGCTTTCTGCCTTCCGTTTCTGACAAAGGGTGAGAAAACTTTACTCTCTAGTGTACTCTAGTTTTCCTTGGGAAGAGAAGGAAAGAGTACTGATTTTTACCTTTGGGACTATAAATAAGTGTCCTCAGGCAGGATGAGAGAAGCTTCTCCTGGGTCACAACTCCAGGGTTCCAAGTTTTACTTCATCTTTGAATAGTAAACATACACCTCCTGGGAGGCAAATCTCTCTAGAGTTCTCTCACTCGCTATTCAGTAGTAGTTCTAAACAGATAGCATCTAAGTCTTGTTCTTTAACTCAGGTGCCAGTAGAACTTGCTCAGAATGTGCTGACTAAAAACATAAAAATGTACAGTTGGTGCCTTGGACTTTATCCAGGTCTTTTCCCTGGTCCAGACTGGCTGGCATGTGCCTACCTTCCCCCACCCACTCCTTTCTTACTCTTTCCCTCTTTTTCTTATAACAGGTTCTAGAAATTCAGCCCAAGTGTTAGTTAACCTGAATTTGGCTGCATGTGTCAGAACAACAGGTTAATGACTGGTTAGGTAACAAAAGCATCCCTGGTGGCCCCAGGTCTTAGTCGGATTTAGCTTCCGTAGTGTCATAAGTGATCTGACCACTTTGCATCCTTCCTCTCTCATCAGCGGATGACTTTTATCCTCAGACATTTTGTATCTTGGTCACAGTATGCTTGTCACAAGATGGTTGCCACAACTCTAAGAAAAATGTTTGCATATAACAACACCCAAAACAAAAAGTGAGGATAAGGGGTGGGGCTATAGCTCAGAGCATTTGTCTAGCACATGTGAAGCACTGGAATCCTTAGCACGAAAGAAAGAAAGAAAGAAGAAAGAAAGAAAGAAAGAAAGAAAGAAAGAAAGAAAGAAAGAAAGAAAGAAATCC
This sequence comes from Spermophilus citellus, assembly GCF_964194105.1. Taxonomy (NCBI): domain Eukaryota; kingdom Metazoa; phylum Chordata; class Mammalia; order Rodentia; family Sciuridae; genus Spermophilus; species Spermophilus citellus. Next base: position 43,102,406 of record NC_138189.1, on the reverse strand, counting down.
ATCTCCAATTACAAAAAAAAAAAAAAAAGAAGAAGAAGTTTTTGCCTCATATGCCTTTTTGTCACCAGGGAGAAAGATGTCTCCCAGCATCCCCTAGTAAAGTTTCCTTTATTGGACAGAACTGGACAGAAAGACCATCCCAAAGCAGTCACTGGCAAAGAAACCAGAATTAGTAAAGATTTTTTCCCACACAAAATTAGCATCCTATTAGCACGCATAACAGAATATTAAAATAAATCCAGGATTTTTAAAAAACAGAGCTTCTCTCTTCAGCTCAAGAAAGAAGGTATATAAGGAGATCACTTAATATATATCCCATGAGTGAAGGAGAAAACCCTGAGGTGAGAATGCCTCTCAGAGTTTGGGGAAAATGTATCATTTCTGCAACCAGACATGCACCTCACAAAAGATGATCTTGGTGGGGTGGGTCGGGGGATCCTGCACACTGGTGGAAGCTTTCCTGTTTATCCACCATGAGAGGGAGCTGTTTCTAGAAGGTTGGCCTGGAGTCTGTTCTGGTCCTTCTAAAAATTTTGTAAGCCTCCTGCAATCTGCTTGTAAGCCCTATCTGTTGTCTGCAACTAAAGCTTAACAGGGAAGAGTCCTGTATCAGAAGGTCTGCAGAGAACATAGGGGTCATCTGCCTAGAGTGGCTGAGATAGATAGTGCCAGTTCCTGGGGCTGAAGAAGAAGAGACCAGTGGGAACAGAAATGCATTTCTTCTTAGCTAGTGAACTGCAGGGGAGAGACCCTCAGGGAATGGAGGAAAGTTTCCAAAGAAACAGCAAAAAAGGTAAAGTCAGAGAGCAGAGGCTGGTTCATAGCAATATTGGTCAAGTAAGAACTTTCTTGACCTCTTTCCCTTTTCTATCTCCCTGAGTAATTTGGGAAGAAGAGGAATTCAAGTGGAATGGGAAGACTGTAAAGTAGGTGAAGACTGTAAAGTAGGTAAACACTTTCCTTTTCTTCTTTGTAGCAGGCGCAAGCTGGAGAAAAGTGAAAAATCGACAACGAAGCTGTGTTAAAAGTTTTGATTATGAAAATAAACTAGATGTTTTGATTATTGACCAAGGACTTATTCTATTTTAAAGAGACCTGAAAAATCATGGGTCCTGCCTGAATTATTATTCAGAATCAAGGGGAAGAACTGGATGTCAGGATATAAAATTTAAGTTCCAAGCCAGCCTGTGCTTAGTATCTAAACCTTGCACAAAAATATCCTTTGGGTTCTTTTCTTTTCTCAAAGGGAAGATTCTAATATACAGAATCTGCCTCAGCTCATTCTTCCCAACTCTCCCAAATTGGATGTTAACAAACAAGAACTTTTATAAATATCCTCTACAGACTGAAAACCCAATCACTTCTCCAAATCTTCTTGCATTTGTCTCACACATGAGCTTTTGGGGACACCACATCTAAACTGTAAGAGTTATCATGAGACAGTCTGCAGTGAGACCTCTTCTTAGGAGTTTCAATAGGGAGTGAGGGAAAATAATCCCCTTCTGCCCCAAGTTTTTCCCCTAGTCATCAAATACATAGTTAGGACAAATGTCTGATTGCTATTTCTGTCTCCCTCACTTCCTCCTAAGCTCCCCAATCCTGGGGCTAAAGAGGAATAGCTTCCCCTCCCCTCTTCCTCTGTAACATACCTTCTTTCTACCATAAGGATGTCTCCAGAGTTGGTGGGATGGTTAATTTTATGGGTCATCTTGACTGGGCTAAGGGATACCCACATAGCTGAAAAATCATTTCTGGGTGTTTATCTCTGTGAGAATGTTTCTAGAAGACACCCACATTTGAATTAATAGACTGAGTAAAAAAGATCCATTCTCACCAATGTGGGTGAGCACTACTCAATCTGTGGAGGGCCTGGATGGAACAATAGGGTGGAGGAAAGACAGATTATGTCTATTTTTGAACTGTGACATCCATCTTTTCTTGCCTTCAAACACTGAAGAGCCTGCTTTGTGGGCCATCAGACTCAGACTCAATTGTACTATGACCTGTTTAGCCTAAAGATGGCAGATGGTGGGACTTCTGGGACTCTATAATTGCAATTATAATATAGATACAATATAATAATTCTGCCATCTGCACCACCTGCCATCTGCAGGGTAAAGAACACACACATGTACATGCACACACAGAGCTTTGATCAGTTCTGTTCCTCTGGAGAATCCTGATTAATACATTTGGTTTCTAATGGATGAGAATGAAAGCAAAAAAAATAATTTACAAAATACTCTACCAATACATTAGCTTGTTGCTTTGAGGCTATTGTTTGGTTGGAAGACGCTACTTTGAAAGTCAAAAGCTGAATATGAAGTCTCTGAATGTGAAGTTCTCTGCATTACAGGTAAATACTTTAGAGTAGAGCCTGTCACACAGTAAGCAGTAAATGCTATTATTCTATAACAGATAATCTTCTGAGACTGGTTAGTGTCTTGGTTAACCAGGAACAACATGTTCTAGGAAAGTCAAAAGAGAAAAATCATGTTAATAATTTCTAAGGTTTTTAACCTCATTAACAGTTATGCTTTATCATATTTCAAAATTATCAACTATTATCAACCATCTATTATTAATATGTGCTTGTTGGGAATTCAGATAATATATAAGCGTTAAGATCACAATGTGTTATGGTTTGGATTGAGGTCCCCTACCCCCAATCTGCTGTGTTAATGCATGAATGTTCAGAAGGGATAGTGATCAGATTATGAGAGCTGTAGCTCAATCGGTCCCTCCTAATTGGCATAGACTAACTGGATGGTAACTGTAGAAAGAGGGAGTGTGATTAGAGGAGGTGGGTCCCTGGGGGGTGCCCTGGAAGAGTGCATCTTCCCTGCAGCTTCTGTCTTCTTTCCCCTCCCTCAGCTTCCAGACCCCACCATGAGCCAAGCAGCTTTCCTCTGCTGGACCCTTCCCCCATGATGTGCGGCATCCCTTGGACCCAAAGCAATGGAATCAGTCAACTAGAGACTGAGATCTCTGAAACCATGAGCTCAAATAAAATTTTTCTCCTCTGAGTTGTTCTGTTGGGTATTTTGGTCATAGCAACACAAAAACTGATTAACACACAAGGTGAAAGTCCCCGTTGAACTTCTAATACTTCCCTGTCCTGGTGCCCCATTTAATATTTTTTCCCTAAAGATGATGGCTGTGTTTTGTTGGCTATTTTCACATGTCCATCTCCCCAATTACACATGAGTTTTTTGAAGTAAGCAACCTTGTCTCTGTAGTTCCATAGGCCATTGATAAATGCTCAAAGAATAGTGAATGAATATGTTTCATGTACTACAGAGTGACTCAACTATCTTTAAGAAAAAAATGTGGAGCTAAGTAAACTTGTTAAGATGCTTAGTTATTTTTGAGCTTTCTTGATGGGATTATATCCAATTAAAGTAGAAGAGAGCTTATACGATGAGATTTGCAGTTTTCTTTTAAATGTTTCCTATATAACTGCTTCATATATTTAGTGACCTAATAGTAACAGGATGAGGAAATTGATGATGACAAGGCATTTCATCAAGGCTTTTTTGCTTTTATGTGACTGTCTGATACCATAGCAATAATGTCCAAAAGCTTTCATGGCTTATTTTATTTTTGATGTGCTATAAAGTATGGCCAACTCAGCCTTGGCTCTTTAATGTGATAGAGTAGAATGGAGTGCACCGGTGATTGATCAGATGGATTTGTCAATGTCTTAAAAGGTGGCAACATGATTCTTTTTTAAATTAAAGAAGACATAACTGTGACAGTCTGGGTAAAATAGGGATGAGACATGTCAGTTTAATGAATAGATTTTGGCATATGAATATGAAACAAGATCAGTTTATGTCTAGTTTTCAGATTTGGTGAATGGCACTTTTCCCCAGGTCATTTGGGAGGATTCTAAACCAATTTTTTGGAAGGTCAGTTGAGGATAGACACTCCTTTCCATTTTGTCCCATGAGGGCAGGTGGTAAACATCCTTGCCTGATGACTGTGCCATGAAAACACACCTGAAAACAGACAGGCTGGGTTTGAAGTGTGGCTCCATCCCTTCTTAGAGGGTTGATCTTGGAAAACTGTCTAACTTCCTCACTAGGCTTGTGCAAGAACTGAATTATTAAACTGGACTTTCTTTCTTTTATTTATTTATTTTTCTTTTTGGTACTGGGGATTGAACTCAGGGGCACTCGACCATTGAACCACATGCCTAGCTACTTTTTGTATTTATTTAGAGACAGGGTCTCACTGAGTTGCTTAGCACCTCGCCATTGCTGAGGCTGGCTTTGAATTTGTGATCCTCCTGCCCTAGTCTCCCGAGTTGCTGGGACTACAGGCATGCGCCACTATGCCTGGCTTAAACTTGACTTTCTGACAGTAGTGCTGATACATGGTGCTCAAGGCTAATTGCAAATGATTATCCATGTAGAAACAAGGGATCTGTTCATAACCATATATATATATTTGGATTGTTGCTGGAAGGAGCAAGCCTCTGCTCCCTGCTCCCACTGTCACCTCAACTAGTTCCCATTCTCCTCCTTGTCACCATCACAGAGGTGCAGCAGGAATGCTATGGTGGCTGCAGCTCTCCTGGTGATAATGGTGGAAATCTGGATTATAGTGGCACTGATGTGATCTTGAAGCTCAGTGGTGGTCCTCTGACTTCTGGCCCTCTAGCCCTTCCACTGATTTTATAAATACATAACTTCGTGAATTAAATTATTTTTGAAATACTGATACTAGTCTTGGAGATCAGGAATGGGTCCTTGTTCCATGGTGTTGAAGATTAAATACCCGAGAAATGCTGAGGCAAGTGTAGAGAGTAAGTTTTATTTAAGAAAAAGACAAAGATAGGCTTCTCTGAAGAGATGGGGCCCCAGAACTGGGGGTCTGCTTGGGCTCTCTCTTGTCCAGCAAGGGGCCCACGGAACAGGGTAGAGGAGAGTGTGGCTGCGGAGTCACGAGTCAACACCTCTGGAGACCAGGCTGGAAGCAGGTCTGATTTTATTGCGCAGTTACCATGTATATATACTCGGGCAGTAGCCAAGCAGATTACAGGCAGCCACCAATGCAATTTCTGGCCAACTGTCCTTACGGTAACCAATTGAGGAGCAGTCCATGGAGCAAGCGCTGTGACTGCAACACGTGGCCTCATGCCCAGAGCTGAGCCTACAGGGTGAGCAGCCTGCGGCTCATGCCTAGCACAAGAGGAGTGGCCTGCCACTCAGGCACCTTTAACATATGCCACGTATGCAGCACTCCATGCACCTGTCCCCACAAGTGTCCATGGGAGGGGATGTGTCTTGCTCTTTTATAGTCCCCAGAACCCCCCTTTTAATTATTGCCTTCTCTTTCTTCTCTGTGCGTGTCTAAGGGCAGGAAGGAGTAGGAGCATGGAGGTTAATCATTAGCAACCCACTGTCCTTTCTTTGATAACCAGTCCTCATCCTCTCTCAACCCCCATCATTCATTACCTGTACAGACTGTGCCACCTTCACCCCCTGCCTCCGTTTGCTGAGGAATGTAACATATCCTGTCCACTCAGGCTAGGCAGGGCGGCAGGCAGATTGCTTTTTGGCAAAGAAAGCTTGTGGGGGGTCAGCACAGTGTGCTCATTTTATAGAATTGTTCTCTTAACCTTATGTTCCCGCTGTTCTCATCTATCTGTCCCCTTACAACTAGAAGGATTTTCAGTTTCCTCCACTACATAAGTTGAAAATCTTTCTGATAAAATCCTGGCTTCCCTTCTGGGTCACTACTCTTCTTCATAATTAAACTTCTGGAAAGAGTAGTCCTTGCATAATCATAACCTTTTTATGTCTGTTTGCATTGTATTCTACCATATTTGCCCCTCTCTCTGCCAGTGAAATGCCTTGATCAAGGACAGCAACAGTGAACCAAATGCCAATTTCAGGGGACTCTTCCAGTCCTTGTCTTCTTTAACCTCTAGTGGGCACTGTTGACACACCTTTCTTTCTGGAAATTGTTCTTCTCTTGGCCATAGGTAGAAGATAGACATGAGTGGTAGGAATGTGAAGGGAATGATTCTCTAGATTAGGCCCACGTGCTGGTCCTCCTCTTGCTTTCTTTAAAAGCGGTTTACCAAGGCCATTCTGGCCCTGCTCTGTCTTAAATCAATAGGATATTAGATCTCTCTACCAACAACCTGTTATTTTCAGGGCTATTCTCTGGGCCTTGGAATTTGGGACTCCTCTCTTAGGATAAGAATATAAATTACCCTGAAGGGGGACTTCTGAGACCTTTAAACAGACCAAAGATTCCAAGACCCAGGAAGTCAGGATAAATAAATACAAGCCCACAAATCATAAAATCTATAGAGAACAAATTCCAATTAAAGCCAGTCAGCAGGTGCCAATGACTGAGACTTGCCTTTAGATCTGTTGCATGTCATTTTAATATTAGAGTAGTAAAATCTGCCCCCTCCCATGAGTTTCACTTGGGTACCTGTAGGTAAGACCACGGGCAGCAGAGACTTAAAATTTGATGCCACCCTACTGTCAGTCAACAGTTAAGAGGTGGACCTGGATGGGACTCTCTAGAAATTTTCCTAATACTCTAATAAAAGTAGGGAACAAAGGGGACACTGGACCCCTCTCTCCTCAGAGAGGACCACCTCTGCCTGGAGGGGATCTTTCTTTTTTACTGTAATAGACTTTGCTATGCTTTTACTACCATTGATGTTTTGCTTGAAATTTTCTCGTGCACGGATATAAGAGCAGATAAACACAACAAGACCCCCTGGACCACCACTGGTAAAAACCCAATCTCTCCTGATGTTTTCTTACCTTTCTGGCGGGTCCTTGTCAGACTCCATCATGAGCTCCTCATGCTCTCTGGATGGTGGTTCTTCCAAGGGCATTCTCAGCTGTTCCAGCCTCAGGGCTCTCCCCTCTTAGTACACTGGGCCATCAAATTGACTTCTGAATTCGGACACTATGCCTACAGTACCTACCCTCAAATCTCCACAACTTTTCTGTGTAGAAATCCTGCATGCTCTCAGCTCCGTAGGCTGCCTCCTTCTCTACCTCTGCCTCCAAATATGTTGAATTCTGAAACTATCTCCCAGGCAGGTTTCCTGTCCCCTGCCTTTACTTACACGGCTCTTTCTTCCTTGTTATGTTGTTATGGGCCAGGCTATATGGGCAATGACCAAGCAGACTCCATTTTGCTCTGAGATTCCATGTCGTGTAAGAAATGCTTCTCCCAGGGAATGTCCCACCTCTGTACCCATCAACAGTTGCTTAGCATAGCATGTTTGGCAACACAAAATGGCAATTGTTATACAGTGTAAAAGTGTTCTCTCTTTGGTTCCCATTTTTCTTGGACAATGTACCCTCAGAGATTGAGTGTCTAGATGTTAATAACAATTCTTTAACTTGTACTCAACTAGGGACATTTTGGCCCACTCCCTTTTCTGCTCATGATTTTAGGTCTCATGATGTTTGCTTATGGTTTTGAATCATAGCAACATACACTTATACTTTAATATGGTTTTGGACTAAAAAAGCCTACCTACCCCTTGGCCCTCCATCTGGTGGATCCGGACCACCAACTGGTGAATAAAGTTTCCATCTCCTGCTTGAAGATCGACTTGGTGATTTATTGCAATCTCACTGTAACAATCTCTCTCTGCCATCTAGTTTCCCTGACCTAAGAACACTTGCTTTTTAGACATGATTTCTTAGATACTGGACCAAAAGCATAAGTTTATGAAAGAAAAATTGGACTTTCTTCTCAAAACTGAAAACCTTTTGTGCTACAGATAATACCATCAAAAAAGTGAAAAGACAATCTGCAGCATGGGAGAATTTTTTAAAAGTCACAAATAAGACAGGGAAATTAAATTCAGAATATATAAAGAATTCTGAAAACTCTATAATAAGGAGATAAACAATCTAATTTAAAAATGGGCAAAGGATTTCAACAGGCATGTCTCTAAAGAAGATACGCAGGGACTGGGGTTGTGGCTCAGTGGTAGAGCGCTTGCCTTGTATGTGTGAGGCCCTGGGTTCGATCCTCAGCACCACATAAAAATAAATAAATAAAATAAAGGTGTTGTGTCCATCTATAACTAAAACAAATTTAAAAAAAAAAGAAGATACGCAAACATCCAGTGAGCACATCAAAAGATGCTCAGCATCCTCATCCATTAGGAATAGGTAAATCATCCAGATAGATGAAATACTATTTCACGTCCACTGGGATGGCTATAATCCAAAAGATAAATAACAAGTGTTGGCAAGGATGTGGAAAAACACAACAGATATTCAGAGAAGCATAATTCTTAGAATCCAAAAGATGCAAACAATACAAATGTCTATCAATTGATGTATAGATGAATAAAACAGTGTGTCCATAAACCAGAATATTATTTGGTAATAAAAAGGAATGAAGTTTTGGGGCTGGGGTTGTTGCTAAGTGGGAGAGTACTCACCTAGCATGGGTGAGGCACTGGGTTTGATCCACAGCACCACATAAAAATAAATAAATAAAAATAAAGGCATTGTATCCACCTATAACTGAAAAAAAAATTTAAAAAAAAGGAATGAAGTTCTGACACATGCTACAACATGAATGAACCTTGAAAATGTGCTAAGTGAAAGAAGCCTATCAGAAAAGACTGCTTATTGTTGATATTGTTTGATTCCTTACATGCAAAATACACAATAGGTAAATCTATATGTGGAGAAAGTAGATTACCATTGCCAGGAGTTAAGGGGAAGACTCCTGCTCTCAGAAAGCTTGCATTTAGTGGGGAGTATGGGTGAGAGACAGAACATAAATGAGTAAATGAACTTGCAAATAACTTCATCTCAGGTTATGGTAGATAACATGGAAAAAAGAGATGGCCTGATATGAAGGGAATAACGGGAGAAGGAGAGCTGCTTTAGACAGAGAATGGCAGAGTGAAGGTATGTGACTTTTGTGCAGAGAGGTCATAAAAAGAATACAGTTCTGGTCTGGGACTGTGGCTCAGTGGTAGTGCACTTACCAGGCATGTGTGAGGCACTGGGTTCAATTCTCAGCACCACATATAAATAAAAAAAATAAAGATCTATCAACAACTAAGAAAAAAAAATTTAAAAAATACAGTTCTTTTCTATCTCCTTCTAACTCTCCCTTGGAACCTTGCCATCATGCTCTGACAAAGTTCCTTCCACAACAAGTCTTCACAAAGAGACCATCCAGAGGAGCCACGTGGAGATAACTGAAGGTCCTGGTATGAACCCTAGTCTTGAGATGATTCATAGACAGTAAGTCTTCAGATGATTCCAGCCCCCAACCTCTGAGTTGCATCGGCTGAATTTTGAGATGTCATGGAGCAAAGGACAAGCCCCCTCTGAATCCTGACCCATGGAACGCATGAGCACAATGAAATGATTGTTTTGCTGCACTGTAGCTTGGGATAATTTGTTACATAACAGTAACTGAAACCAAGGTTTTAAACAGGGAAGTTTGTGTGATCTGTTCCTGTTTTTAAATATTAATTTAGCTCCTATAAAAATGAATTATATAGAATATAAAGAAAAAAACTGATCAAGATTAAAAATCTCATAGCTAGAATCAATCACTCTATATTATACATAATTCTAGCATATCAACTATAAATTTGTTATATCATTGTCCTACATCCTCCTCAAGGAGCTTAGAATTTGGAGCTTACTTTTTTTTTTCTCTCTCTCTCTCTAGAAAAGCTAAAGTAGAGTTTGGAGAAATCCTCAAAGACTTGATAGTGAAAAGAATTAGTAAAAGTTGCCCTCTTAATCATGCTTGGCTATTAAAAGGAACAGGGGCTTTGTGAGTTAGGAAAGGCATAAAATTAATAAAAGCCAATTTCTTAGTCATCTAGTGGTATCCTGGTGATCTGAGTGGAGACATTTTACTTGCTGTACCTCTCTGTGTAATAGTGATAAGAGGCCCATCTCTCAGGGTCACTACAAGGCTAATGAAATGCCATCAGCAAGTCATTAAAGATGTGGATATTAAAGTTGCACAAAGAACTTGATGAGATTCTCCATTCTGACAAATACATGTGTGTTGGGGAAGGGTGTGGAATGAGGTATGAACCCCTTTCTGTTGTGGCCATTTTCTTAGACCAAGGATGTTGCACCATTTCGTTCATTCACCATGGAAATTTGAGTTGTTTCTCAACTAGTGCCAACAAATACACAATGGAATTATTTCTTTTTAAAATTGAGTGTGTAAGTACTGTGCTAAATATACTAAAAATCTCATCTATTTTAATGTGTACCATGAACCTATGAGAGGAGTGTTACTGCTTGCATCTTACATACAAAGAAACTGAGGCACCACAAGGTTAAACTTATTTGAACAAGATCATACAGCCAGGAAGATCCAGGATTTGGGCTCCACTCTCTTTGGCTCCATAGCCTGAGCTCTTAGCTCAATACTATACTGTTGTTGATCTTTTATAGATGCTTCCCAATGGGTGGAAGGCCAACTGAAAGACATATGGCTTATTTCCCTTATGAAATCTTCCATGACTTTATCAGATCATAATAAAGCTAACTATCTAGCTCCTCTGAGCTTTTTCAACATGTATTGTCTGTACCATTTGTTTAACACCTATCATTTGTTGTCTCTTTTTGTGTGTGTGTGTGTGTTTGTGTGTTTACACCTGTCTTGTGCCTGCATCAATTGAGGGCCTTTGGCTGCAAGCTAGAGAAAATAACTTCAGCTGACTTAGGTGCTTCCAATCATCTCTTACCCCAAAGTGGGAAAATATTGAGTCATTCTTAGAATCAAAGGAAGATACACCTGCCCTTGGAAGGGATAGAAACCAGGACAATTCTGGGGCTTGTTGTGAAGAAATTTATGGACACTCATGTGGTACATCCATTGCAATGATTTAATTCCAATTATATTAATTCTACTCTGTCATTCTAGTCAAGATTTCGGTTCCTGGCAGAGAGGCAGAGAACCTGATTGGTCCAGCTAATTTAGTCATGTGACCAAACCTACAATTCTACAGCAGGGACCTTGATGGATATTTCCACTGGAGTCCAGAGTGATTGCACTGTGATAAAACATGGGAAATAGTCCAATTCATTTCTAGAGAAATTGATTAATTTTATATCTCCTGATGAAGAACAATATAACATTTTAGGCAGAAAAAACTGGGCACAGACAAGTCAAAGAGGCAGGAAATTATGTTAAAGACAAGAGACCCTGAGAATAAGCAAGGAAATCTCAGTTCTTAGGGTGATATCCTCAGGAGAGACACAGCACTTCAGACTTTGTCAGTCAAAAAATCGAAGTACTCAGTCTACTATTCTATTCTATTTTCTATTCAGAGTTCTGTTCATTATGATACAGGTTATGGTTTGATCAATCTTAAAGTAGATTGCTCTTTTTGAATAGACAAATATGGATATGGATTTTATGAGCACAGTTTAGAAGTGCCTGTGTAACTACAGTTAACTTAAAGGAAACTTGGTTTATAAATTCCAAGAAAAGTTATTATAAGTAGATTTGAATACCACTTCAAGATTGTTCTTATCATATTAAATTTTAGGTCTTACAAATCTTCTTAAGAAAGCATGTGGTATTCTGGATTAAATGTGATATTATTCCACTACTTAAAAATCCTTTTAGAAAGTTCTCTTTCCCTAAGTGCTATAATATTGACTGGTCCATGCTGACCTCAAAGTAGTTGCAGAGTAATCGATATTGGCTTCAATTCAGTTTGGCAAAGCCTAGGGGGTAAACTAATAAGAATTGTTGGTCTAGAAAAACCATCCAAGGATAAAGATCTCTTAAAACAGAACAAATGCCTGCTATATTAAATTCTCATGAAACCATATAAATTTTTTTTTCCAAATATCCCTCAAATGTTTCTGTACATATATATATTTTTAAAAGAATTTCTTTTGGGCTGGGGATGTGGCTCAAGCGGTAGCACGCTCACCTGGCATGCGTGCGGCCTGGGTTTGATCCTCAGCACCACATACAAAGATGTTGTGTCTGCTGGTAACTAAAAAATAAATATTAAAATTCTCTCTCTCTCTCTGTCTCTCTCACTCTCTCTTAAAAAGAAAAGAATTTCCTTTTTTAGCTGTAGATGGACACAATATCTTTATTTTGTTTTTTAATTTTTTTTTATGTGGTGCTGAGAATCGAACCACGTGCCTCACACATGCTAGGCAAGGGCTCTACCACTGAGCCACAACCCCAGCCCCTCTGCACATATTATTAAGTCATCTGTAAAACACAAAAGGATCATGATTGTGCTTTTCAAGGGCCCAAAATTAATTGCCTAAGGTTACTCAGTATATGAGTACAAGATATGGGCAAGAATTTTTTATCCATATAATGTGTTACGTAACAAAGAGTTAAACTGAAACCTCTAGCGATTAATAGTAACATGTAGATGACCAGTAAATAAATAAAGACCAACTCCCTAACAAATTAAATGATTTCACTCATACTCTATAGTATTATTTTTACCTATTTTAATTGATGAGTACATATCACTCAATGGTTTTTTTTTTGGATCACCCCATGTAACCCTCCTACAAATTTTCCCTTCACTGAACACAATAACCAAACTAATAGCTCTCCCTTCAGATTTCCCACCAGGGCACTGTGTTATTCTAGAAAGGGTTCTAGTTCATTTTTCTGGTCATATCTTCTGTTCTCTACTTAGCTCTAAAGCACTATTGAATCCTGACTTTAAAATTAACATGCTAGTGCATCTAATGCAAAAACAACTCGTTTTCTCTCTTGAGGAGTAAAACTGAGTTTGCAAAACCATGAATCAAACAAAATACTGGTTCTCTAACCCACAATAGTGTCCACAGTTACTCCCACCTTCTGGTTTCAGTTGCAAGTGACTAAAACCAGACTGATTTTTTTTTTTCATAAGAAACTTGGGGAAAACAAATCATTATCCTGTTATAGATCTCACACTTTGGTATATGGACAATCTAATGTATAATTTGTGAATAATAAGACTCTTAACTATGTTTCCTTAGAAAAATCATGGGATAGTATTTAATAATCAAATGCAACACTATTGCTTATTCTGAGTAAATAGCCATTTTTTTTGACTCAGTGAAACAAGAGGAAGTTCTGAGTACAGGGCAGGCGTGTAATAAAAATGGCTGATTGATTGAGTACAGTGTCAAGCAATGTGCTCCTTTTTGCATATCCTTTCATTTTATTGTTATAATGGAATTGTGACATAGATATCACTGTTTCTATAAGAGGAGGAACAAAACAGAGAAAGCAATGCAGCTAACAGGTATGTAAGGCCCAACTCAAGGCTAGGGCTGTCTGATGGCAAAGTTCATGCTTTTAACCATGATGCAACTTACATTGATAAATTATGAATGAAAGAATGAATAAAGATTATAAGTAGGAAGAAAAAGGAGTTATATGCAAGTCACAGTACCATTGACTACTGTTGGTGTAAATAATAGAGAGACTGAGTTAGCTCATATAAAGAGAATGCTACACTGGAGGGTGCCTGCATTGTTGCTCTGTGGGCTGTGTGCTGGCCAACCTCTTCACATCAGAGCTGCTACAGCTCTGAAGAGCTCCTCGTATCACAACATTCCAAGAAGGAAGAAGAGAGGAAGGCAAAAGGCCTTGCATGCCATAGGAACTCCCCCTTTTATCAGGGTGGGAAATCTTTTCTAGGATCCCTTAGCAGTTCTTTTTCATTTCGTTGAATCACACAGATGCACACTCCTACACCAAATAGGGGCAAAAGGAGAACGGAATTGTCGTGGCTGACTCTGATCAGTTCAGCCCCTAGGTATCCACTAGAATCACCTGAGAGATTTATGAAATACCTGTGCCCCACCTTTAGATGGGGCACAGATATCAGTATCTGTAAACATTTTCCCAGTGGTTTTAATCTGAAGCCGGTTGAGAGCCAATGGGTTATGCCAATCTTGATAATGTGCCTTAGTCCAGGCATACTCCTATCATATGAAAAGTCAAGTTTTATTAACCAGAAGGGTTTGGTAGACTCTATGGCTCCCAAGGTCTAGCAGAGGAGCTTACAAAAGTAGATCTAGAAACTTTCCTCCCACAGAGAACATACCTGAATTCTATAGGGAACATTATTTACTTAGGTCCCTCCATAAACTTAGTTCAATTCACAGTGTTTGTAAATTTATGCTACTGTCTGTGAAAGGCCCTGTATTGGCTGTAGGAACTGGGAGCAGAGCACAATTTTTCTTTCCCTTGTGGGCCAATTTCCTTTTAAGCATTCCTTGGATCAAGGCTGAGGAAGATATTGCACACCTGGGATTCCAGCAACTCAGGAGACCGAGGCAGGAGGATCACAAATCAGAGGCCAACTTTGGAAACAAAAAAGGGGTGGTGAGGGGATGTAGTTCAGTGGTAGAGCACTCCTGGGTTAAATCCCAAGAATCACACGCAGAAATAGAAAAAGAATCCCTACACTCAGCACCTACGTGAGTAAGTGCTAAACGTAGTCACAAGCACTTAGAGAAAGGCAGATTATTGGGCAGGCACTGGACTCAAGCAATGGGCAGAGGAGGCTGAGCCTCCAGCATCTGGACCTTCAGTGGAAAATAACACTGAAGGCAAAGTCCAGAAATATGAGTTACACTTTCCTCCTGCTGTGAACTATTAGCCTTCACTTTTCCCTTTTTAACTTAATATTAAGTACTCATATTTGCTAGACAGACACTGGCACACAGAATAGTCTTGATTCTCCTCACAGAGCCTGTGGTCTAAGTAGAGGAAACAAGATACTAATGAAGTAAAACAGACAAATCGATTATGGTAAGTGCCATGAAGGGAAATAATAGTCTCTTATGAGAGAATTACAGGGCAATGTGTAATTTAAAGGCAGCCAGGAAAAGCTAACTGTTTAAAATTAAATGGAGGCAGGTATAAAATTCAGATTAGGGGCTAGGGTTGTAGCTCAGAAGTTGAGCACTTGTCTCATATGTGAGAGGTACTGGGTTCAATCCTCAGCACCATATTAAAAAATAAATAAAAGATATTATGGTGTCAAAAAAAATTCAGATTAGAACATTGCCCTTCAGTTTCCTGATTTCTTTTTCACTACTCTGTGCTCTAGACAATTAGGGAAAATGTTTAACTTCCAGAAAGACCCATCTTTTTAAAAAATATATATATATATATATATATATTTAGTTATCTATGGACCTTTATTCATTTATTTATATGTGGTGCTGAGAATCTAACCCAGTGCCTCATGAATGCTAGGCAAGTGCTCTACCACTAAGCCACGACTCCAATCCAAGGAAGACCCATCTTGCATAAGATTCAGATGGACAAGTGAAATCCACTGAGATGCTGGTCTCTGAGAATCTGCTTTCTCAAGATGGTAGAGAAGCAATATGCTTATGGATTGTTGTTACTTTATATCTAGCTTGTTACTCTCTTGGTTGCTTCTTAGTACCTCCTTTCTCTTTTCATATATTCCTCTCATGTTCGATCTGCCCAGTTGCCTTTTGACCCCTCCTTCCACCCTCTCTTGAAATTAGGAATTACTACTAAATGTACTCAGAAGTATATTCACTCAGGAATTTGGATAAGTGAGCATTACATCACAGTAACGCCAAAAATAACATCCTGAAACACTGTTCAAACTGCAAGCATAAATGTCAGCCATCTCCCAAGACAGAAACAACAGATAATCCCGACTTGTTTAGAGTTGTGAACAAGGTACCTTTACATCTTCAAGCTTTGGGACTCAAACTGTGGGCCACAGACTAACAGCATTGAAATTATTTGGGAGTTTGTTAGAAATGCAGAATCTTGGGCCTCAAAGAACCTACTGAACTAGAATCTGTATTTCATCCAGGTCCCCAGTTGTCTCACAAGTACATTAAAGTTCGAGAAGCACTGGCTTCTCAAAGGAGGATCCCCAAGGAGAGAGTGAACAGAAGTGATCAACTTCTTCAATAGCACTGATATTCAATATATATTACATATCTTAATTTCCTGTGTATTTTATTTTCTCAGTACTTTTTTGTTTACTAATATTCTCTCATGATTTTTATTAGTTTGTTTAAAAGTTACATGTCTTTTCTAGAAAATAATGATATAGATCTTTAAGGTCTAGAAAACTGTTGCTGAGGGGAGCAAGGCACTCCTTTTTCTTTAAAGAAAAGCTAAGTCACCTGGGTTAAAAGTTAGCTTTGTCTGCTACTAGCATTTGGTCCTTCGATGTGATATATGCTTATATATGTATTATTCCTGCTGTTAGGAGAGAAAGGCAAAAGTCCAGCACTCTGAGAACGAGTTTGGTGTGTAGACTATTAGTTTTGTTCATTGACCTTGATCAAATTACCAGATCTTCCTTGGTTTCAGACTGTCATCCATAAATATCCAAGTTTAATATTATATTCCAGTAAAAATGTATGCACATACACACATATGTGATTTTAAAAAATTAAATGTTGAACTGGTATAAGACAGTATATATGTAAGGTATAAAGTATCAGGATACAATGAAATCTATATAGGTAGTAGAAGAACCTATATAGAAGAACCTTACCATGCTCCTTTTTAATCCTCTATGTTCCTGTTAGATACCATTCACTTTCTTGTTCCTCCAATCACTTCACAATTTGCAATCACTTCATTTTCTTTAGTTTTACATTTGCAATTCTAAATCATGTATTGCTTACTTTTGCAGGTCTTTGAGCTTTTGTATTAAGAGTCATACTGAATGTGACTTGCTTTTCTCTTCTGACATTATTTTCCTACTATTTATCTACTTCTTTATCTCTGAACCAATACAATGCTGCTTTAGCTATGATTCTTGATAAGGAAACTCCTGCCTGTCAAGCAGTGTCTTGGCTATTAGCCTTTTTTTGTTCCTCCACATGTATTTTAAAATCAGCTTGTCAAGTCTTACCAAAACAAAACCAAATAAACAGTTGTGATTTTGACTAGAATTGCACTAAATAATTAAATTTGGGAATAACTGTCATTTCTACCTTATTCTTATCTGGAAACATGGCAATTTTATAATTTTCTCCATAAAGGTCTTATGCCTCTTGAATTATTCACCTCAGGCTTCGATAGTTCATACTGTTGAATGTGTACCTTAAAGAATTTAGTCTCTTAGTTTTGGAGGCTGGAATTCTGGCAGCACAACTGGGTCCTGGTGAGATCCCTCTTCCTGGCTTGTAAGAGATGCCTTCTCCCTGTGTCCCCTCATGGAAGGGAGAAATCTGGAGTTTTTCCTTTAAGGGTACCAGTTTTATAGTCAGGTCTCCACCCTTATGACCTCATTTAATCTTGCCTCCTTAAAAACTGTATCTCCAATGTAGTCTCATGGGGGATCAGGGATTCAGCATAATGAATTTTGGGGGGACACAATTCACTCCATAATACATCTTTTGTTAGATTTAGTCTTAAATTCTAATTATCCTTGGTGCTATTTTATGAGGTGGTATTTTTTATTATTGTCTTGTTAATCTTCTTATTACACTTTTGAAGTGTTTTGTGGTGTATGTATGTGTGTGTGTGTGTGTGTGTGTGTGTGTGTATATATATATATACACACACACACGCAAGTAATTTTTATATACTGATTTTGCAAAAATTTGCTTTTACATAAAAGACAGCATATACAACCCCTAAGAATAATGTCACCAATTATTAACTCTGTTGAAAATCTCTTTATTTCAGATTTATTACTACACAAGAGTTACATAATCCTTAAAACTTCAGTGTGCAACAGACCATCTGTTATTTACTCCATTATGTCCATTTACACATTAGTTAGTGGGAAAAAAGTCTGTTCGATATTTTAATAATTACATGATTTGTAACCAAAAGAAAAAGTAGCAAGTGCCAAAGAACTCCCAATGTATGACATGTAGGATAATCACTCTGAAACACAAGAAACTAGGCAATAAAGGAAAATTTCCTGCTCAGATGTTATAAAATGCTAATGGCATTTTATGATGAGATAAAGGCTTTAAGTTAGTATACAACTTACTGGGCAGATAAAATTGCCATATTATTTATACTTTTGCATTTAAATTTTTGTAGTATAGTACTATCCATTTCTTTGATATTTAATTTTACACCAATTTTTAAGTCTGGGTTCTCAAATCAGTGGCTTGATTTTTTAAATAGTTTCTGATATACCACAAGTGCTTTACTCATTTATCTTTTCTTCTTTCAAAAGGTTTAGTGGGACTGTGCAATGCTGGAGCAATAATCCAGAATGTCCTGAATAGTGAATTCCATTGTAACACCAGATCCAGGATAACATCGCGCTATCAAACCTTCAAAGTGCTTGTACTGGCGTATAAATTCATCTTGCATGGAGTGCCACACCACCTATTATTAAAAAGAAAACAAGGGTTGGGGTTGTAGCTCAGTGGTAGGATGTTTGCCTAGCATGTGTGACGCACTGGGTTTGATTCTCAGCATTACATATAAATAAACAAAATAGACATCCATTGACAATGAAAAAAATTTAAAAAACCCCAAAAGTCATTAAATTATGAATGGAAATAATTCATAATCAAGTCTGTAGAAATAATTTCGAGACACTGTCTAAGAATTTGGCATAGTATAGTGGTTAAGAACATGCATTCTGGAGCAAGAATCCTAAGACCTTCTGTCTACAAGATCTGTGGCCTCAAGTATGTGATTATCACTGCTCTATGCCTCAAGTTCATCTGTAAACCAGGGTATTAATAATAATACCTTCTCATCCTAAGATTCCTGTGAGAGTTAAATGAATAAACACGTGTATAGCACTTACAAGAGCATCAGACACAAACACACTCATCATGTTTTAGCTATTATACCAACACAGATATGGCTATGCACAATTATGTAGAGAACTGACTATAGATTAAATGCGATGCAACAATTAATGTTTAAATTCCATTTCAGATCAAGTTTAAATTTTTCTTTATCTAAAAGTGATGATGCAAAACACAGCTTGATGCTGGGGAAGACACCAGGGTGAGAGAGATCACTATCTACAATCGAATAACTATAACCCAGCAGTGGAGACTAATATGTGGACCACTATTAAACAGAATTTGCCACACACTGACATAGTGGCTTACATTTATTGAAGCTCACTCTGCATCAGCACAGTGCAAAGTGCTTTGTATATGTATTATCCTATTTAAGTCTCAAGAGGACCTGGTGAGGGTGGGTACTGTGACCATCATCTCCATTTCACAGATAAGGAAATATATTCTTCCAGGATTTTTTTTCCTTGTGAACCTCATAAATCCCAATTTTCTATCAATTTAAGACTAAGCACTATTCCCTAACTGTTATTACCCTTTTCATCTTTAAGATCATGTTATTTCTTCCAGCTAGAATGCCATCCTCCCTACTTGTTAAAATTCCTCCTCTCTTATACTTTCAGATGTCAACAAAAATGTAATATCCCTAAATAGGCCTTCTATGATGTTAAAATCAGAATTACTCTCACTCATCTCTGGGCCTTTCAGCATAGTTTATAAGGAACAATGGCTTAAGTTAAGGTTTAAATCTCTTTATCATCTATTAGCTATGAGGTCTTTGTCATGTTATTCCATATCTCTAAGCTTTGATTTTTCTTATTTGTAAAATGGCAATGACAATAACAGTAGTGTCCACGTGAACGAGGCATCATTTATACTTTTCAAATAAGGAAGAGATTAAGCAACTTGCCCCAAATCATACAGCTTCATCTGGATCCAGATTATGAACCCATTTCTGATCCTAATCTCTACAAGCCCACTGTACTATATTCCACACTAAGATCTAAACAAACAAAAACAAATCGAATCAAATAAAAGAGAAGCAACTTAATGCCTTATCACAATAAAACATGGATATAAAATAAGCAGAAATGACTATAATTACAGAAATATTATTGCTTTCTTCTTCACAATTTATTAAACTGATTTGCATATTATGAAACTTTCTTCTTGTACTAAAAGTGGAAAACAGGAAGAATTTATAGAGGAATATTTTAGAGAAAAGCAATATATATTCAAGCCAGGATGGTCAAAAGAATGAAGTAGCTGAGCACAGTGGCACATGCCTGTAGTCCCAGTGACTTGGGAAACTGAGGCAGGTCAGCCAGGACATCTTGGCGGGACCATCAGAAACTTAGCAAGACTCCATCTCCAATTCCCCAGAAAACTTGGAATGGAACTATTATTTGACCCACCTCCTCCACTCCTCAGCATATACCCGAAGGACTTAAAATCAGTGTACTACAGTGATGTGGTCACATCAGTGTTTATAAGCAGATCAACTTCACAATAGTTAACCTATGAAACCAATCTAGGTGCTCTTCAACAGATGACTGGTTAAAGAAAATATGGCATATATAATACACAATGGAATATTACTCAGACTTAAAGAAGAATGAAAATTATGATATTTACAAGTAAATGGATGGAGCTGGAGAATATGATGTTTAAGTAAAATATGCCAATCCCAAGAAACCAAAGACCAAATGTTCTCTCTGATATGTGGATGCTAACACAAAGCAAGGGGCGGGGAAGGGAATTATAGAAGTTCACTGGATTAAACAAAAGGAAAGAAGGGAAGAGAGGAGGGATGGGATTAGGAAAGACAGAGACTGAATCAGACATAACTTTCCTATGTTCATATATGAATATGTGACCAGTGTAACTCCACATCACACAAGAATAGGAAGTCATACTCCATGTATGTATAATATGTAAAAACATACTCTACTGTCACATATATCTAAAAAGAATAAAAAATTAAACAACAACAACAAAAAGACTATCTCCAAATAAAAAAATAAGGATTGAGGATGTAGCTCAGTAGAAAGATCCTCTGGGTTCAATCCCCAAACCAAAAACCAAACAAGTAAGCAAACAATAAACCCCAAACCAAAAACCCTGAAGCATACCTGAAGTAAGTTTTCCTCTTCACATAAATGTTTATCAACTTTCTTATAGAGGTTATCTAGGCCTTTTTTCACTTCCTTTCCAGGATATTCTTTAATAACTTTACGAAGTTCTTGTTTGTTAAATGCAAGTTGGTAGCTCACTTCCTCCTCTCTTATACCTTGTGCTACTCGAGCCTCAACACCTTCAAAGAAATGCTTTAAGGAGATGAAAATAAATAATAGTTAAGAATGACTATTGTTATCATTACAATTAAACAAAAATCAGACAATAGCTGGGTGTGGTGATGCATGCCTGTAATTCCAGCTACTCAGGAGGCTGATGAAGGAGGATGGCAAGTGTAAGGCCAGCCTCTGCAACTTAGCAAGGCCCTGTCTCAAAAATAAAAGTAGGGCTGGGTAATAGCTCAGTAATAGCACTAGCCTAGCATGTAGAAGACCCTGGGTTTAATCCCCAGCACTGAAACAAAACTAAACAACAACAAAAAAAAAACCCCAAAATGGTATTATGATACAATACATATCCATTGTATAAAAACCAGACAACATGTGTGAAAGTATAAATAACAATCACCTATTATAACCCTTAGAGACAATCATTATTAACATTTTAGATTTCTTTCTAATCTTTTGATGTAAGTACACAATTGAAATTACAACTCCATACCTTCCTTGCATTTTCCACTGAATATTGTGAGTTTTTTTGGTGCTGGGGACTGAACCTAGAGCCTCACACATGCTACACACATACTTTACCACTGAACTACACACCTTGATTTCTCTTAAGTACAAATTGTAATGGTTACATAATAATCCATCTAATAACTGAATCACTATTCAGTTAATGGATATTTTCCTTTTTTGGGAGTTGACAAAATCTAGTCATATCTTTAAAAATATCTCTTATAAATATAATTGTCATAAATATCTTTTGTATATAGTACTTACCCACAATACTAATTATTTTCTAGTAAAAATTTCAATAACTGAAATTACCCAGTGGAGTAGTATGACCATTTTGAAGAGCTTTGTTGTGTACGAATTGCTTTCTAGGAAAGTTCAACCAATTTACATTTCTGTCAACAGTATATAAGACAGCTATCTTGAATTATTATAAAACCATGGTTGCCAGACTACAAAAAGATTGTCATTTTATTCCATAATTTTTTGGCTAAATGAAATTAATTGCTCTCAAACATTTAGTAGTGATTCAGGAGCTGTTCCTAGTTACATACTGGAGTCTTGGTACTTTACTGATTTTAAAAAGATCTTTATTTAAATATATTGATTACAGTATGATTACAAATATTCTTCTCAGGTTGTCTTTAAGTATGTTTAGATTTTTAAAACATTTTCTTTAGTTGTTGATTAACCTTTATTTACTTACGTATACGTGGTGCTTAGAATTGAACCCAGTGCCTCACACATGCTAGGCAAGCACTCTACCAACTGAGCCACAACTTCAGCCCTATATTTGAATTTTTAATATGAAATTTTGCTGTCGGATATGCCTGTATTTAAGCACTTTACAATATGATTTAATACTGATAAAGACAATACCCTGTCATTACTATTTTTTCCCCCTTTGGGTACTAGGGATTGAACCCAAAGGTGCTTTATCACTGAGCCACATCTCCAGCCCTTTTTATTTTTTTATTTTGAGAATGGGCCTCGCTAAGTTGCTTATGGCCTCACTTAATTGCTGAGATTACTGGTGTGTACCACCATTTCTGGCAATAAATGGATTTCAATATATTTATTTTTTGAATCTTGCCCCTTAATCAGAGACTAGTATTTTCAACATATCATACATATACTGGCAACGATAATCCCTACACTCCATTCTTTAACTCTTATGTAGGTTTCTGGTCTTACTGGACTAGATAGAACTATGTTAAATAGTAAAGGCTTTTGGTGATGTTTCCACTTTAGATTTAATTTAAAAGAAAATGCCTATAATGCATTAAGCATCATGTAGTTTTTAGGTGCGAGATGGATGTGTGTGTGTGTGTGTGTGTGTGTGTGTGTGTGTGTGATCATGGTTGAACCCAGAGGGTGCTTAATCACTGAACCACATCCCCAGCCCTTTTAAAAAAATTTGTATTTTGAGACTGGGTCTCACCAGGTTGCTTACAGTTGCACTAAACTACTGAGGCTATCTTCTAACCTATGATTTTCTTGCCTCAGCTTCCAGAGCCTCTGGGATTATAGGCATATGCCACAGTGCCTGGCTGAGATGGATCTTTTGTCTGATTAATGGAGTACCTGCTGGGCATGGTGGCACATGCCTGTAATCCCAGCAGTTTGGGAGGCTGAGGCAGGAGGATTACAAGTTCAAACTCAGCCTCAGTAACTTAGTGAAGCCCTCAGCAACTCAGTGAGACTCTCTAAATAAAAATGGGCAATGGGCTGGGGATGTGGCTCAGTGATTAAGCGCCCTTGGGTTCAATCCCTGGTTACAAAAAGAAAACAAAAAGGAGCTGTCTGATTCAGTTTTATAAGGAATTGGCTTTCTATATTTGATTAAATGTCTTTTAAATATTTCTTTGAATTATTTGCAACAGATATGTATTTGGTTTTAGTTTCAAATGAAAAAATTATAAAAGATGATTGATCACAATGTGGGCAAAGTTAGTTAGAAGGGTTCATTTAAGCTTCTGCTATGTTAAAAAAGTACCCTAAAATCATCATCTCCTTTTATTATTAGATCTGCTCTGTTAGGAAAGAAAGAAAAGCAAAGGTAATGTAAAAAACAAATCTTGGTTTCCTTTTATCTTGGCACAGACTGGTCATTATGAGGCAAGAATGGAAAGAGCCTGGTATAACAGAAAGCCCAGCCTGGGTTCACTCCCACCCCAGCTTTGCTTTTACATACTATTTTGATGGCAGGCAAGTTTATTTACTTTCAGTTTCTTCTTCTATAAAATGAGGGAATACTACCTTAGTTCAATCAATTTTCATAAAAAGAAATAATGTGCATAGAATATCTAGCAATGTCTCCAGACTGTCATCTTTGATAACTGAGTCTTCCTCCTATGTCAGTAGACCAGCAACTTTAAGATAAATAAATGCATGTTATTCACATGTAAACAGATGCACACAGGTACAAAACCAAGAAAAAATTCCGAATAAAAATATATTTACATTTAGTTTTTCAAGAGGCTGTCCTAAAGAGTAGATAACATAAGACTGAAGGTGATCTGTGTATTTCTGTTTGGCTTCTTTTTTTTCAGCTTCTAGACAGGAGATTTTCAAACGAGAAAGAGTTGCAAAAATATGGTGAAAGTTTTCCATCATAACCACATCCCTGGGGGTCTTCTGACTTTCATTTGCTACTTTCTCCACTAAAATCAAAGCAGAAAAAAATATAAATAAAATCTCTGATATGACTATAACCATATTTAGTTATCAGCATAGTGGTGATTCTTTTTTTTTTTTTTCTCTTGTATGTTTAAGAATCAAGCACATTTCTGGACTAAATAATTTTTTTTTTGTCTTGGAGAGTCTTTACAGACACCTGAACACAGTAAGTCATCCTAAAATAGAACCATGTATAAATGGAAATTTAGTATGAGTTTTTTTTTTTCCCACCCCTCTGCAATAAAGGGTACTGAACCCAGGGATGCTCTACCATTGAACTTCATCCCCGGCCGTCTTTACGTTTATTTTGAGACAGGGTCTTGCTAAATTGCAGCATCTGGCTTTAAACATGCAATCCTCCTGCCTCAGCCTCCTGGGCGGCTGGGATTACAGGCATGTGCTACCATGCCCAACATAAAGGTGACTTTTTAAATCAGTGGGGAAATAAACTATTCAAAATGTTTCAGGACAAGGTTTTTTTTTTTTTTTTTTTTTTGTTTTGTTTTGTTTTGTTTTGTTTTTGTACTGTGGATTGAACCCAGAAGTGCTTGACTACTAAGCCACACCCTGAAACCTTTTTTTTATTTTGAGATAGGGTCTTGCTAAGTTGCTGAGGCTGGTTTTGAACTTGTGATCCTTCTGCCTTAGTCTCCCGAGTTGCTGGGATTACAGGCATGTACCACCATGCCTGGCTAAACTGGTCCTTTTGAGTACACTAAATTAAATCCCTATTTCACATCTTTCACTAAACTCCAAGTTGATTAATTACTTAAAATGTAAAATAAATGAAAGGCAATTGAATTAGTGAAATAGTTTATAGCTTATTCAGCTGGCAAAAAAAGTTGATAATACACAGTAATATCTAGCACTGATACAGCATATATAGTAATGGAAACTTTCACCAACTGCTCATAGCCCTAAACAGGTACGAGTTCACCATATCATGGTAATTTGGCAAAAGTCTTGAGATATATACAACCTCTTTGGCCCAGAAATTCTATTTATTTACAATTTACCCTAAGGAAATTTTTCAACAAGTATACAAAGATAAATAAACTAGAGAAAAAGTAAAACATATTAATAGAAGATTTTTAAAATAAATAATGAAATATGGAAGACTATCTAGTCATTAAAATGATTATAGTCATACATATTAATTGACAAGCATGCACAATAGGATTATAGGGTTCAGCAGCTTCCAAAATAGTATGTGTAAGGCATGATAAAAAATTTTGCATTAAAGCACACATGCAGGAACACCCCCACCCCCCACACAATATATATGTGCATATATACTGAGAAGAAGAGTGACACTGAACATTTTGGAAGAATAAAAATTAAGTGTCATTGCGGCTGGGGTTGTAGCTCAGTGGTAGAACACCCACCTAGCCTGTGTGAGGAACTAGGCTCGATTCTCAGCACCACATATAAATAAATAAAATAAAGGTCCATTGACAAATAAAAAGTATTAAAAAAATTAAATGTTATCTCTGAACAATGAGACTACAAATGATTCTTGCTTCCTTCTTGATTTTAAAAAATCTGTTTTCCAATTTTTTGAGGGGATATTTAATAAGTACATTTTATTTTAGAATAAACAGTACAAAGCTAATTTGAATTTTAAAAGAAAAAAAAATCAACCAATCATTAAATCTATCTTTTCTCAAATGTTTCTATTCAAAATGTTATAAGCAACTGATGAAATGATTCCACTTCTTGTGAATTTCTTAGATTTTAAAATTCTTTTTTTAAATTTATTTTTTAGTTATTGGCGGAAACAACATCTTTGTTTGTATGTGGTGCTGAGGATCAAACACGGGCCGCACGCATGCCAGACAAGCGCACTACCGCTTGAGCCACATCCCCAGCCCCTTAAAATTCTTGAGTATAAGTAATCAGTACATTATTTCAAATTAAATGACATGTCTATTCTGTTTCTAATTTGACTGTGGGATTTGACTAGGAAGACAGTGAGTTATATATAGTATTATGGCACTAATCTCCCTGTGCAACAAAAATTGAGGCCTAAGGAACTGAATTGATTTGTTCACATTACATAGACATCACTGCTCATCATCTTTAGAGACTCTTGTTAAAATGCAAATATAATCTTGGAGATCATTTTTTGTGTTTAAAAATGATTTTCAATTTTGTATAGTGATAAGTCCCTATAAACTCTAAAATGTAAGTGGTTTCTGAATATAAATAGGTTTTATGTACTGCTTCCTTTTCGGATTTAAGAAACCTTTAACTTCAGAAAACTTAAAATAAGACTATGGAATATGGAAAAGGAAGGTCATTTGTGTCTCCAATGTTTGAATTACCAGAAATAATGAAAACAATAGTCACAAAAATTCTTTAGAACAAAAGCTTACCATTAACAAACACTCCTCTGATGAGTTTGGTATAAGCTTTATCCAGATCTCCACGACGTTCTGCATTTTTAAAGATTGATTCTGCGAGTCCAGCAAATTCTTCAAATTCAGCAACAAATGGAAGAATTCCTACCTTACTCTTCTTTGAGATCTTTACTTCTTCCATTTGCCTTATTTGATTACTCTAAAGTTAGGCAGAAAGGAGGGGAGAGAAATAGCCAAGGAACTTAGAAACTAAATATAATTATAATCAAATGCATATAAGATGAAGGCAGGGACATTAGTACCCTAGAATATTTGGAATGCTTATTTATAGCTTGAACTGTTAAAGATGAATCACAACAAGGGTAACCAAGAAATACTAATTGTATGGATTTTAAAAAACACTTTTCTAATATGTCTTATTTAAGAAAATAAGATTGAATAAGGAAAAATCAAACAAGACACATTGGAGAATTGTGAACTTCAGGACTGTTAAATAAAAACAATAAATATGCAATTCTATCATTTATGAATTTATGGGCGATTGCCCATTCTGTGTTAGAGCAGATCAGATACCAGAGGACACGTAAGATCTCTCTGGGTTAGTAGAACTGATGGCCATGTGGCCAAGTTTGAGAACAATAGCCATTTCTAATTTTCATCAATCTAAAATTTCTGTTTGGATAGAAAATTTTCTCTTTGGGAGTATAGTAATGCAGAGGGAGGACAGGTATTTCTATTATAGGTTTGTATTATAAAGTTGCCCATCTATTAATGACTTAATTCTAAGTTTAGCAAAGTGCTTGTGCTTGACAGTGATCAAGTGTAAAATGGGGATGTTTTATATAGACAGAATCCAGACACCAGCGTTGAAAAAGACCTGTTGCTTCAATTGTGGAATTATGTAATTCTTAGGGGATCTAGATCTACTCACAGTCAAATTATTTCAATTTCTTCCTATTGTTTAATGTGTCACAAATTTGGAAGTATAATTTGAACATATGAAATGGACACATAATTATTTCAGGTATTAATATAAGAAGGCCCTGTGAGTACTGTCAACTATTTCATATTATCTTTACTAATGTTACCCTTCAGTAACGCTGATATCCATGAGGTGTAAATTTGGATGCAGCGGAGAAGGCAGTGGTAAGACTGCAGGTGCTTGAACCACAATGTCTGGGTTCGAATAGCAGCTCTGTGACTTTTTAACTGTTGACTTCAGGTAAGTCACTTCACCTGCCTAACCACCTGCCTGATGGGAGAGTGGTGGTGGTATGAGATGGTGTGTGCAAAATGCTTAGATCTGAGCCTGGTACATAGTAAACACTAATTATGAATGCTAGTCTATTGTTCTTACTAAGCTTCATATAGGTATTTCTCTGTGTAGCATTTAAAATATATAGGACATATAGTTTGAAGACACTTGAACATTAATAGGAAAAGTGTTTGTGTGTGTAAACTCAGGCCACTGTATATACTAAACATGACCTCACACATGCTAGGCG
Organism: Spermophilus citellus; assembly: GCF_964194105.1. Classification (NCBI taxonomy): domain Eukaryota; kingdom Metazoa; phylum Chordata; class Mammalia; order Rodentia; family Sciuridae; genus Spermophilus; species Spermophilus citellus. Next base: position 43,074,282 of record NC_138189.1, on the reverse strand, counting down.
AGTGCTCTACCTCCGAGCCACAACTCCAGCCTGCAGGGAATGTTTTAAATCCTCTCTGGATTTGTGTCAAGCACAGAGTAGAAAAAGTGCATTCATTTAAGAAAAGGGTTATCAATGAGGAAATTCTAACAAAAGTCACCCAAATTTCTCTCAAGGTGGTTACCCAATCATACTGCCATCATCAGAACGACATGCAGGTTATTCACTGTTTAAGACTACAACTTTAATGATAGCCATGGTATATTATTTGTTCAACTTTTGTCCATGGTAATTTAACTAAGTCAAATAATTCTTAAAGGTTTAAGAGAACAAGTCTGCATCACCATAGTGTGAAGAATCCTGAAAAGCAAGTGAAAGACGGTTAAGACAAGTTCTGGATCACAGAATTCAGCTTGGTAGAACTTGATGTATAAGTGACTCTAAATTTCGCTCTAGTACAGGCAAGGATAGCTTTCTTGTCCTGTTCTTTGAAGAATACTTGATACTTTTTGCTTGGGCACCTGATGGAACTGTAGAACTCAGGTGCTGTTCCACATTCTGTAGTCATTTGACATTTATGCTTTTTCCTCAACACACACAGATCCTGTTTATTACCTTTTCAAATTCTGCATGCCCTAGGTTTTTCTCTTGTTTTAAATGCCAAAATATACAATACATATAACCTTGTTGGGAACATACAGTCTGCCAGACACTATAAGATGTGATTTAAAATAGACAAAGAGATGAATGATAGGCAGCAGGTAGGTCCTTTAGACATATGAAATTTAGGAGATAATGTGAATCTATACTTTTCTCTAGGTTACACCATTTTTCTAGTACCTGTCTTGAGAGTAACAGGACCATTCTTTAATAAGCCATTCTTAATTACACAAGCTATGCGGGATTAGGCTCTTATTTTATGCCAGGTGTGTTAAGCACTTCATTTGAACCACTGTGTTCATCTATCTATTGCCACATCCTAAGTTCTACTGGGTCAAGCAAGAGGTACTCCATGAACTTACGTTTTACTGATAAAAACAACTAAGCCTTTACATTCTGTAAACATGCAGTGTCCTTATGATTTAGCATTACAACTGCATCTGCATCACATGGAACTCATTATCTTAGCCTTTGGTAGCTCTTCCTTTTCCTTTTAGCTGTCAGCCTATAGTCAGACTTAGGCTGACAGCTAAATGGTCAACTTTCATAGTATTTCCAATACCAAGTGAAATCATGTTGGTAGGATTAACAAGTTTATTAAAGAGATAGTCAAGTTTCTATAATATATTGCTTTTATAGTTTCAGAAACTCTGTAAATATTATTTTACAGAGTATATAATAAAATATGTATAAAAATGTATATACTTTTTTATACTTTTACATAAAGTATAAAAAATGAGCCAGGTATGGTGGCATACACCTGTAATCTCATCTACTTGAGAGGCTAAAGCAGGAGGATCACAAGTTTGAGGTCAGCCTGGGCAACTTAGCAGACTCTAGTCTCAAAATAAAATGTTAAAAAAGACTAGAGATGTGGCTCAGTAATGGAGTGCTTGTCTACCATGTAGGAGGCCCTGAGTTCAATTCCTAGTAACCTCCCAAAATAAAAAATACATAAACAACATGGGTTTTTAATTGTCCTTAATATTTTTTTTTAACCTCTCATTATCGCATGGATATTCAAGAGTTAGCTATAACTGAGAGGTTACAGAGTAGAAATACTCAAATGATACATATCCACTTTTAAAAAGTAAATGCATTAATAAGATTAAACCCTTTTTAAAGGATATAATCCAGCTCAATTCAGACCTACAAACTTATGAAAACCTAACAGACAATAAAAAAAGTTGCTAATGATTTTTTTACCCTACTAGAATAAGAAAAATAATGATTACTGGATATTATTATAATAATTCATTCTTAAAATAAAGCAATACAATTATTAAAATTATTAAACTACTAAAATAAAGAAAACTATCAATTAAAATAATCAAAAATTAGCTTTCTCATAAGAATATAAAAAAAAATTGTAACAATAAGCCCACATGACAGTTTGACTTGTTCCATGAAGTCAATGGTCACTGAGATGTCAGTAATCAGTGGCTCTTTTACACAGCTGCTACCACTGTGCCACCTACTCTGGAACTTGCCAAGATTCACAGCACAGCACAGATGGCATAGTGCCATCCCACTAACTGTTCATATAGGTTGACACCAATACCCATTTTTAAGGCTTTGGGGGATGCAAACATTAGAACTCCAAGAGAAAGCTGGAGACCCCTTGATCTAAGTACCTAGTTTTAAGAAATGATTAAAATTATTGTTATAAAAAAAACTTACAATGCATTTGTCAAAGTTTCTTTTGACAGTCACTAAAACATTTCCCAATGTAGTACTTAGAAAAGAAGCAGGATCCACATTTTGTGCAGTCCATACATGGTGACTCATTTTGACTAGCATGTAAAGGGAGTTAAAACTATCAATTTTGTCTCCTAATGCAATTAGGTTGTTTAGTTCTGGCTCAATGCAGCGAAATATTTTAATCATCATTTGTCGAATCATATCTTTCCTGTTTAGAAAATATAAAGAATATAAAAGTTATTATAAGCTTCAGGTGAATTAATTCACAATATAAAAATAACTAAAATTTAGTATTTCAATGAAAAATGTCCAAATTGATGAACTTACTACTGTACAATTTCTAATATAAAAATATTTTAATGAAGGTAAGTTCTTATCGTTCCAATAAGCTTTATGTCATCTGTAAAGATGGATTCTGAAATGTGTTTCATGAATACTAAGAAATTCATTACAATTCAAAGGCTGCCTCCTATAAGCAAATGTCAGAATTGGATGAATCTTCTGTGATTACTAGGAAGAAGAGTTGAAGGGCCACACAACACCAATTTTAATCCAGTAAAATGGACATTCTTATCAGTGCTGTCAGGTTACTGAAAAACACCTGCACTCCTCAATGAACAGCACTTCTCTATATTTCAATTTGAAGTTTGTTTTTTTTGGTGCTGAGGATTAAACCCAGGGCCCTGCATATGCTAGGAAAACAACTAACTGAGCTATATCCCCAGCCCACTAAAAGTTAATTTTTTTTTCCAAAATAAATAAGAGACATTAACAAATACATACTCAGATGACACAGCCAACTGTGTGCTAGAATTATGTTGTCGTGATAACATTCCTCCATCCAGATCCTCTGCTTCAGTCTGTAAAAATTATTTAGGTACTTTACATAATAAAAGACCAACAATTTGACTAGTTTATATAGCAAAAGCCTGCTCAGTCTTAAAATGTCTAGGAGAGAATACACTATGAAAAGTAATGATTTTTTATTGGTAGTATAATGATTTTTTAATGATAGTATTCCTAATGAAGTTATATAATTTAGTGTGCTATTTAAGGATATTCATGAAATGCATTGTTATTAGAATTTTACCTGAGAATTACTTTGGGGTGAGAAGGTGCATTTATCTGTGTGCACATGGTGGGGGGAGGGAGAGTGCTAGAGGCTAGGAATATTAGGAATGGCAAGGCAGCTCAACAAAAAAATGGAAAATGTCCAAAAGCAATTTTTAAAAGAAAATTGAAACAATTAAGGAAACCTCACCAATCACTGTAACAAAACTTGAACATTTAAAAATATATCAGGGGACTGGGGTTGTGGTTCAGTGGTAGAGTGCTCACCAAGCATGCATGAGGCATTGGGTTTGATTCTCAACACGATATAAAAATAAAATAAATATATTGTGTCCACCTTAAAAAAAAAAACTGGAAAAATACTGGCTGGGGTTTTGTGGCTCAGTGGTAGAGCACTTGCCTAGCATGTGTGAGGCACTGGATTTGATTCTCAGCACCGCATATAAATAAATGAATAAAAAAAATTTGTTCCCAGGATGTAGACTCTCTATTTACCTCTTTTATTGTTTCCCTTGCTGAGAAAAAACTTTTTAGTTTAAGTAAGTCCCATTTGTTTATTCTTGTTATTAACTCTTGGGCTATGGGAGTCCTATTAAGGAATTTGGAGCCCGACCCCACTATATGTAGATCGGAGCCAACTTTTTCTTCTATCAGACGCAGCGTCTCTGATTTGATATCTAGCTCCCTGATCCATTTTGAGTTAACTTTTGTGGATGGAGAGAGAAAGGGATTCAATTTCATTTGTTGCATATGGATTTCCAATTTTCAATAGATGAATGGATAAAAAAAATGTGGCATCTATACACAATGGAGTATTATGCAGCACTAAGAAATGACAAAATCATAGAATTTGCAGGGAAATGGATGGCATTAGAGCAGATAATGCTAAGTGAAGCTAGCCAAGCCCTAAAAAACAAATGCCAAATGTCTTCTTTGATATAAAGAGAGCAACTAAGAACAGAACAGGAAGGAAGAGCATGAGGAAAAGACTAACAGTAAACAAAGATGAATGGGGGGAGAGAAAGGGAGAGAGAAGGGAAAGCATATGGAAATGGTAGGAGACCTTCAATGATACACAAAATTATAAGAGGTTATGAGGGGCAAGGGGGAGGGGGGGAAAAAGGGGAGAGAATTGAACAACAGCAGAGGAGGCAGAGAGGGAAGATGGGAGGGGAGGGGAGAGGAAGGGAAATAGTAGGGGATAGGAAAGGTAGCAGAATACAACAGTCACTAATATGCCATTATGTAATAATGTGAGTATGTAACAGTTGTGATTCTGCAATCTGTATTTGGGGTAAAAATGGGAGTTCAAAACCCAATTGAGTCTAATGTATGAAAGATGATATATCATGAGCTCTGTAATGTTTTGAACAATCAATAAAAAATAAATAAATAAATAAATGAAGAAAATAAAGGTCCATCAGTGTCTAAAACAAAACAAAACAAAAAGATATCAAAAATTCTTATAAACCAACAAATAAGCAAACTTATCACCAGTACCATCATTACCAACAATGAAATCCCAACCATTTCTAGCAACAAATGAAAATCAGTCATAAAATGAATTTTTTGTCTAAGGAAAACATTTTTAAGATGACCTTAATTTAAAAAATCACTCTATTTGTACTGTGTTTTTAAGTTCTTCAAATTTTCTATGCTAGAAAATTACTTATGCCACCCCAACGCATGCTGAACAGGCATCACTATATCCACTTTATAGTAAAACTAGGGATTAAATGATTGGCTTAAGGTGTGTAGTTAGTAAATATTATATACATACACATACACATTTTTTTCTTGGTAATTATTTGAAATGTTAAAATTATTTTTTAATAATATTCTTTAGAAAGTAAACACAAACATTAGAGAATGTTTAGATGTAAGACATTCTGGACTATCAGGTGCCCAAACTATCACTGCTTTGATTATTTTATGACATGACAAAATGTTTAAAGATCACTATATCACACATTCTTTCCTTTTCTGTTTGGATAATGAAACTCTGACCACATGTTATTTAGTTTAATTATGTTACAGACTATAAATACCAGTCAAAATAGATGTACATCATACCATAGTTCCAGGCATACTTGGATGTTGCTGCAGTTTGAAAAATTTACTTATGAAGTCCTGTTCTGCCAGACACAGGGGTTCTAGTTCACTTAGTACCTGTTCAAAGATCTAAAGAAAACCAAAATGATCCTATAGTGAAAAAGCTGTATGAAGTACTTAAAATAACATCCCCAATTAATTCCCTCTGTTATAAGGACCTGGATTATACTGCATTGCCTTTGGGCTTCTGTTGGGTTTACAGAACCCCATAGACACCCCCTTCCAAAAATGGTAGGACAAACACAATATAACCCAGGTAACACAGGCCCACAGAACATACTTAAAAAAACTCAAAAGGGTTTTTCTCTTCAAATCTAGGAAGTGGAACACAGAAATAAACTTTTAAAACTTATTTGATTAATGCAGAACCCAGTTAAGCAGTTATTTTCCCTTTGTGGTTATTTGAATAACTTAGAGATGAGAGCACTTTATGACTGAATTATTTTTTTTGGTACTGGAGATTGAACCCCGGGATGCTTTACCATGGAGTTATACTCCTAGTCCTTTTTATTCTTTATCTTGAGATAAGGTCTTGCTAAATTGCTGAGGCTGGCCTTGAACTTGTGACTCTATGTCTCAGCCTTTTGAGTTGCTGGAATTATAGTCATGTACTATAGTGCCCGGCACTTTATGATTTATGAAAATGAATTTTAAAGAAACTTTTATGTTATTCAATTGATAATGCACATTTTAGCTGCCATTTGACTAGTATTTTTTTTTTTCCCAGATTCAATTTGGAATTGGAAAGAAAGACATGGCTAATGTCTTAAAGAAACCCCAAAGAACCTAAATCTTTGAAAACACTTAAAGCAACCGTAAACTGCTGTTAGAAAAGAAAAAGTAATGCTAATGGTTAAGAAGTACTTGTTTTATTTTACCTTATCAAATTTGGTTCTGTCAGCAACATCAAGATCAGATGCAGACATATTTCCCATATCCAACAGGGAAGATGACTGGGATCTGCGATTCCCTGAACTCTGAACACTGAGTTTATTTAGACTAGAAGTAGATCCAGTTAATTTCCCAGAACTTCCATGAAGACCTAAGAAATAATAAAACTTTGAAAGTTGTGATCTTTACAAATAAAAGATCTGGAGTATAAATTAGGGCTACCTCCTACTGTCTTGGTCTTTTAGGACTCACATTACTTAGTGCACAAGGGGCAGGATGTACAGTGTCCTTGTTGTTTAGTAACATTTGTGTCCCATTCCAGTGCATATTGCAAAGAGAAGCAAAACTACACAGATCCATAGAATAGGACTGAAAGGACCAGTATGCTAACTTGATTTTGTTTTATTTCTGCAGAAAACTGCCTGAATCATTCATGTCCACCTTAAATCTGTATATTAGGTCGATCTATATGTAACTGCCAATACTTAATCATTTTGCCCTATAAAAAAAGAGTCAATTACATATAATTCAACTTAATATATTCCAGGACCTAGAAACTCT
>NC_138189.1:42196743-42467107 GCF_964194105.1 Spermophilus citellus | reverse complement strand
GTTGAAGTCCTGACTTGTCCTAAGCACCCTCTGATATCACCTGGTAGGAAAGAAGAGGGTTGCCCTTTATTGTTGGGTTGGGGGTGGAAGTCCAGGCTCCTACATGGCCTCCACTGACACTGTGGGGGTGGGTCTCGTATCAGTTCACAGAGATGAAAGTCCTTGCTTCCTACTTGGCTTTCTGTGATCCACCCTTTTGGAGGGTTATGGTTCCATTTGTGTTGCTTTAACAAAATGGTTAATTCATAAGGAACAGATTATTTCCCACAATGTTGGAGAAGTCCAAGATCAAGGCATTGGTAGGTTTGCTGTCTGTTGAGGGCCAAATCTATCCTTTCAAGATGGAGCCTTATTCTTGTGCCTTCTGGAAGAGATGAATGCTGTGTCCTTCTGTGATAGAAGGCAAGAAGGGCAAAAGGGGCAGAGTCCCCATGACCCAATCACCACCTAAAGTCCCCAACTCTTAATTTTGTTGCATTGAGTGTCAATTTTCAACACACGTTTTTAGGGGTATGAGAGAATTCAAACCCAATCAGCCACCTTGTCAAGGTCATTTGAGGGTGCAATTGAGGGAGCACTCAGGCTTTGCTGGTGGGGGTGTGGTGAAGCCACAGGTTTGATTTTGTTTTGATTCATTTTTTGTGATATTTGGTTAGAGTGGAATGGTATTGTCCAAAAAATTTTATGTTTTGCTAGGTTGTCCCTTTTCTTTAGTTATTTTTATGTGGTGCTGAGGATTGAACCCAGGGCCTCACACATTCTAGGTGAGAGCTCTACTGCTGAGCCACAACGCCAGCAAGGTTGCCCCTTTTCTGGTCCTTTAGCTAGTGAGGGCAGCCATTCATTGGAACCTTTCCTCCTTTCATTTTAAAAATCTGCACCTATTAGCATTCCTGGGGTGCTGGATTCTTTAGGACCAAGTCTGGGATATATGAGACAATGCACTACTTTGTCTTTCTTTGGATCCTGAAATCTCTACCCAGTCTGCCTTCTTCTCTGCCTTTCAGAGACTTTTTATGTTTGTTTATGCATAATGTCTTGGGTTTTTAAGCTGTGGTTAGCGGGAGAAACAGAGAAATTTGTGTCTACTCCATCTTCCCAGACTATCCATTTTGCTTCTATGTGAGACCTTAGATTTTATTTTGAGAGTATAACCTTTGCTGTGTTAAGGGGCAACCTTTGTAAGTATGGGGTGAGTGGGGAGGAAATACTTGAACTGTTTTTTGCTGAGAAGCAGCATTTTGCAGTGATTTTTCATTCTTGTCATTGATGGGAACTCAGTAAGCAATTATTGAGAGTGGACAGGTCATAGAACTAAGTTGTGGGTGCCTAACTTAGTGGGTATTTAGCAGATCTAGAACTTTCCCTGCACTTCCATGAGATGTTTGCCACAGTCAGGGCTCCCCTCTTAGGAGTCTTCTTGTTGGGATGGGAAGGAATGGTAAGATCAGAGAGGGAGACCATGCTGTGAATTTCCCTTCTTTCTCTTTTATTCTTCCCCTCTTCCCTTGCTTCAGGCTGATCTTAAATTTGGAAAAAGGAGAAGTGCCATCTTTTTATGTAGCGATGACAAAAATCATGTTTGGCTTAATAGAATTTATATGTGTGCTTCCACAAACAACACCGTTATGCTTATTTAAGGTTGTGCGTTAACGGTGGGCCCGTTTCAAACTTCAATGTTTCTCACTTTTAGTTGCCCTTTATCATTCCGACACAAAAATTATGTCAAAGGGGAAATTGTGTGTCTAATGAGTATAGCTTGCATCCTGGGGGCCTTGAAATGCAGTTTACTAAACTAAATACAAAAGACAACAGTCTAAACATAGATCTCACCATAGTCAAGCTCTTCCTGTGAAGGCTTAGGAAAAAAAAAAAAAAATCCTAGGGAATTGTCACACTTCCCATTGTTATTCACACGCTTGTTTGGGATCCTATGGTGGCAGCTGCCAGAGGCCTGACATTTCAGGGCAGAGGGGAAGAAAGGAAAAATTTGGAAGTCTCTGGAGCAGGGGAGCACTCTTGGGCTTTCTCAAAAAAGGGGTGATAGTTGTAGAATTTGGATAGATGATGGCCCTAGTGAACAAATTCATTAAATAACAATATGCATAAACACTACAGAACACAGAATTTACCACCAAATCCTATATGTTATTTTAAACTTTGCTTCTTAAATGGCTCAATGGCTTTGCCATTCAAGTCAACTTACTAAAAAAAAAAAAAATGTGTGTGGTCTCTATTAGTGCATGTTGGGTGTTACAAAAATGAACAACTTCAGTCTGGTTTTGAAGGAGTCAACATTCAATAGTAGATGTTAAATAAATATCAAGTAGTGAAAAGTCAATGGGGTGAGTGAATGAATGGATTATAGTGAAGTTGCCCAAAAATTAAAAAAAAAAAAAAAGGAGTCAACATTTAGAAGGAAAACAAAAATGTATGCAAATACTGGCTGTAAAATGTGGTTGAATGAAACTCCGTGAAGGTGTTGCCATTTGAGCCATATCTTGAAGGATTTTGAAGATTGTTTACTGGCTGCAAGCAGCTGAGATGGATTCTGGCTAATTGAAGAGATTAAAAAAAAAAAAAAGGAAGGGGATTAGAATAAAAACAGAAACAGACCTCAGGGATTTGTGATGCTTCAAGGACTGGTGGTAATTTTTCTTCGAAGTCTGGTGTCTATGGATGAGTTGGCTCCAACACTTCTGGGTTGGGTTGTTTCTCTGAAGGTACAAATTTCAGGGTAAGAGGGTGAACTTGGGTTACATGCTGTTTTAGTCAGCTTTTTCACTGCTGTGACTAAAAGACCAACCAGAACAACCATAGGGGAAGAAAAGTTAATTTTGAGGGCTCGTGATTTCAGAGGTCTTAGCCCATGGAAGGCCAGCTCCCTTCCCCAGGGCTGGAGGTGAGGCAGAACTTCATGGAGGAAGAGTGTGGCAGAGGGAAGCAGCTCACAAGACGATAGGGAAGGAGAGAGAGAGAGAGAGAGAGAGAGAGGGAGGGAGGGAGGGAGGGAGGGGGAGAGAAAGAGAGAGAGAGAGAGAGAGAGAGAGAGAGAGAGAGACTCTGATGGCTAGATACAAATATATATCACAAAGTCATAGCCCAAGGCCCTACCTGCTGCAGCCACACCCTACCACTTCAGTTACCGCTCAGGTAATCCCTACCAGGGGATTCAATCACTGATTGGGCTAAGACCTCACAACCCAATCCTTTCTCCTCTGAACCTTCTTGCCTTGTCTCACACGTGAGCTTGTGGGGGACACCATATCTAAACCCTAACACCTGCCCACCTCTAGGCCATGCAATGCAGGGTAGTCATTGTTTAAAGGAAAATCAAAAGTTTCAAGCAAAGGCCAGTGACTCTGATGTTGGGCCACACAAACCACAGAGAGGAGGCACAGCTGAGCCTCCAGAGACCGAGAAACAGAAGAGTGAACATGGCGAAGTGCCTGGTGTAGCTCAGCTCGAGGTGAAGGAGGAGGCTAAGTTGGGAGAGGTGAGGAAGAAGAGGCAGATTAGAAATGAACGATGGAAGGTTTTATCTACCATGTGCTGAACTGGCGACAGAGCTAATGGATAGGGCTGTCAAGATCTGTGCTTTAAGAACACTCTGGAAACAGGATAGGGTTGTAAAGGAAAGACGGGGCAAAAAAATTGAAGAGGAGGTTACTTAGGTGAAAAAGCAGGAGAGGAGGTTTATAATAACATTTATACCTTATAACCAGTAAGTGACCAAGAACAAAACTTTCCCACATTTTATTTTTACCCAGTAGAGAGGACAGGACACGCACTCTCTCCTATTTTAACAGATATGGTATCAGAAGCTCAAGATGCTAAGACATGCTCTAGATCCTGTGATGGATGTGACTTTTAAAGGGCTGGGGAGCCAGGTTTGCCTCAGTCATCTTCCTGGGTGCCCCTGCCACCATGCAGGGTATTGGATCCAGGTCCGACTGACTTTGCTTTGCTGTCCCCCAGGCTGTGACCCATTTCTCAGCCACTAGAATAGTATTGTTTTGAGGTCATGGCCTTGAGTAAATAGCTCCAGAATATCTGAATCTTGGCTCGTGGCCGACGTGCTTATGTGGCCTGAAGTGAGTTTTTCTTTCTTCCCTTTGAGAGGATTTTCCAAAAGGAATTTCAAAAATCATCCGTGGTGGCTACGGCACACGTGCTCAGCAGCTAAGTGTGACGTCAGTGACAGCATCTGAGGAGACAGACTGCAGAGGAGTTAAGAGTGGTTGGGCTGTGGAGTCAGGTTACCTGGGTGAAAAATCTCTGTTGTGGCATGTGTGTGACCTTGGTCAACATACTTGACTCTAAATCTCAGCTCTTTTATTTGTGCAATGGAGAGAATCTTGGACCTACCCTGATAGTCATGAGGGTTGAATGAGGCAGTGCACGTAGAGACCTTAGAAGAAGAGTAGCTAGCATGTGGTAAGCGCTTACTAATGCTGCTCTTCTAGTTGTGAGCATTATTATCTTATCTAAGACGTGGAGGGAGCAGAGTTCCACATAGTTCTGGGACCTTCCAGTTCCATCGAGTGCCATCTAGTGGCCAGGGCATTTCAGAAGGTGCCATGAGCCTCCATGTTGCCCTTGAGGTGACCAAAGGGCTTGGTATTCCTCCAAACAAATTGCTGCTGATTTCAGTGGTGACTCTTGAGCACACGGTCCAGGACCAGCAACATTGTGTGACCTTATTACTGGCCCAAGTTGTGTCAGGAGACTTACTTTTTCTCTAGAGGTAGAAAAGGAAGTCAGACCTAGGCAGTGCCTCTGTCCCTTGGACTGGCCACACAAGGGAGCTCTGCGTTTCCAGCAGGTGCGGCAGCCCCTTGGGTGGGATATGCCACAGACTGACCTGCCAGACAGTGGTTAGGAATGTGATGATGGCAGTCAGGTGGTTTGCGAGTCATCAGCTGAGTGACTTCAATAAGTTACCTAACCTCTCTGGGGAGAGCAAAAATGCCTGCATCACAGGGTTGTCATGAGAATGCACGTATCCACTTTGCAGAGGGTCTGATGTGTAGGTGGAGGTGCTCAGTAAACATTAGTCAGACTTGCTTGTCAATTTTGCAGTTGATTCTGCCTTTCACTCATCTAGTCATTCAATTGCATACTGTGTGTGAGGGCCAAGCCAGCTGAGGCTGTGTTTCCAACAGTCAGAGCACCTCATGCTTGTGGGAATGAACCCTCAATAAGAGTGTCCAGGAGAAGCTGTGTGTCATTGAGCGGGTTGTAGACAAAACAAAGGGCCTTCTAAGGAGCACTGTTTACAGCATAGACATCATGCATCTGTACAGATCCCATGGCGATGTTTAAGCCGATGAGAGATAAGTTTCTTGTTCTTAAGAAGTATCACGACATAACAATGATTTTCGAAAGATGAAAGTAAAGTACCTTGAGGAAGGAGTGTTCTTTTCTAATTTGTGGGCTGGTTGTGGACTTGGAGATTTACATTAGAGTGTATTTGGATTCATTCAATATTCTTGCTCTGATGGTTTGGGGACCACTTCTACTTGCTCAGGGGATGAAGAGCATAATATTTATTTTTTCCTATGGATGTTTAGGGGGGAGTACCAGGGACTGAACTCAGGGACATTCAACCACTGAGCCACATCCCCAGCCCAATTTTGTATTTTTTTGAGAGACAGGGTCTCACTGAGTTAGTTGCTTAGCACCTTACCATCACTGAGCCTGGCTTTGAACCTGCCATTCTCCTACCTCAGCCTCCTGAGTTGCTGGGATTACAGGTGTGCACCACTGTACCCAGCTATACTGATGGATTTAATCATCCCCCTCTCTTGCTTTTCCTACACATCAGCCTATGTTTCTAATATTTTTTTAAAAAAACTATTTCACAGAAATTCAGTAAGCTCCCCACGTCCTGCTTCCTTTAGCAGATCACTCTTATACCTGGAGAATTCTCCTAGATTGAGTACTAAAGCAGTGATTTTTATGAAGAGCTTGGTGAGGGTTGTCAGAGAGAGAGAGGAGTAGCTATGTGTGCATGGGAAATCATCAAGTGTGATAATATATGATGTAACATAAAGCAACGTATTACTATATACATGAGATGTTCTGCATTATACTGAGTAATGGGAAATAGGCATTCTTTTCAAAGTATCAATAACAACAACAAAAAAATAAAGCTGCACAAATTCTTGGCTGGTGAACCTATCAGAAGAGAGACACCTTAGGGATTCTCACTGACAGGGACATAATGAAGTCTAATTGAGATAGTGGGTAAGAGTTTTCCACTTATCAAAATGGAACATGAATTAAAAAAAAAAAAAAAGATCAAGACAAAAGGCTGGAGAATGTCTGTTTAAGTGGTCTCAACCATGAACATTGCTTGGGAATTCCCCATAATATCGATAATGGCAATGGGGATGGCATTGGCCCTGAGCCTACCTCTGGCCCCCACAGTCCTTCATTTACTCTTCCCTGCATGGAGAAGGGAAATAAAAGAAGCTTTGCTGCTGCTACGGCTGCTCCAGCAAAGCCCCGGGGCTCCTCTGGGGTCAGTTGACTTCTCTCTGGGTTCTGTCTTCCTGCTTTGCTTCTCTTCCTTGAGTTTCCTGAAGAGCAAACACTTTCTGTGATCCTACTTGGCAGCCTCCTTCATGAATTGGTTTTCCTTCACGTAGGTGTGTTCTTCAGACCCTGGAGAATCATTAAGTGGTTTATTTTATAATAGTTAATATTAATGGAGTTCCTCAGGGTCAGGGTCTTCTACCACAATCTTGCTTTTTGCCCCTATCTCCTTTTTAGCCCTCATTGATGAGCAGTTCTGCAGAAGAGATTTCTGTTTGCACACAGCCGGCACAGAAAGAACAGAGTGTTTCCTACCGAGCTGTTTTTTGACTTAAAAAAAATAGGGCTCAAAAATGTGTTTTTTGTATTAAAAGTGAGATCTTCTTTTTCATTTTGTTCTATAGGTTTTTCTGGTTTTCAAGGTTTTTTTTTTTTTTCTCCTAAAAGTTACTGTTACTGAATACATTTCCAGACTAGCATGGCATAGCTTTTAGAATTTCTTTTTTGACCATTAAGTTAGGGAAGAAATATCTACACAATTAGATATTGGCTCTTAGCTTGTATAAGCATAGCATTAACAATGATCTAAAATCCTCACCCCGTCTCTGTTCTAACTAGACACCTTTATTGCATTGGGTGTCATGATATAATCTAGTTTAAATCTATAACTCTTCTCTCTTGATTCTCTCTCTCTCTTTGTGGGACTGGGGATCCAACCCAGGACCTCATGCATGCTGGGCAAGCACTCTAACACTATACTCAATTCTGCATCATCTCTTAATTTTATGAAGGTTGGAATTTTAAAGGATTGTACTTGAATTTAGCTCTTTGGTGTGGGGGTATGTGCTAATGTTTCTACTTCTGATGGCTTGCACAGGAAACGTAAGGCGTAATCAGACTGTAAAACTCTAACCAGAGAGGAGATCATCATTTTAGTTACAGACTCAGCAGATAACAGACGGCTATTTACTAGTCAGAAAGATAAGGGAATGAGTTTGATTCCTCATTAAAAGCTTCATGGTCTGAGTCTTTAAAAAAAAAAAAAAGGTCTGGGTCTTTGCTTATTAAGTTACATAAACAGGGTGAAGTGCTATGGGGGAGAATGGAAACTCTTGGTGTGACCTATAATTAGAAAATTTCCACACAGAGAATAAAAACAGAGGCTGTGTGCCACTTCCTGACCCCACTCACCCATGGAGGCTGAGCCATTGAGGGAAGACAGATAAGAAAACACCAAGGAAAGGAAACTGGAGCCAGGCTGCTTGTTTGCTCTGATGGCAACACAGCCTGGATTGAGCATGTCTGATAGTTTAAGAGATCTCCAAGGCACCTTTAGAAGGAATAGCATTACCTTTGTGAGCTGCAATGAACCAAAAAACATGACAGCATTATTCCAAGCTTCCCTTGTAAAAAAGAACTTCTCTTTTGTGGGTGCTAATGAAATCCCCAGAGGTAGCCAACTGATTCTAGTAGAAAAAAGAGGTCTGAATGGCCATCCCGGCTCTTACCCACCACACCTGGCATTCTGGGAAAGTTACTTCACCTTGAATCCCACAGGCTGGTCTTGCCCATCTGCAAGGGTTTGTTGTATAGATCCGGTGTGATATGCATGTGAAAGCATTTGGGAAGCTGCCAGGGTCCTTGCAAACGCTGCTGGTGGGTGACATATGTTAAATGTGTCTTTGTATGGTATGTTATACACAACTCTATTTCTAATAACATCAGGAATCTGAAGTATGTAGAATTTTTTGTTTTGCTTTGTTTTTAGATTGACTCCAATTTTTCTCACTAGTAGCCAATCTCTGTGTGAAGGGTGCAGTCACTGGTACCAAGAGTTTTTTAGGGTTGTCATCCCCTCTGCTGTGGCTCATAGACATGGCACATTCATCAAGGTGCAATCTTTTCAGTCCCCCAGGTTTCCCAATGCCAAACTCATGCTAGGGCAGAGCAGGCTGTGGCTGGAGTCCTGTGTATAGGGCAGGGGTCAGAATCCTGCTCTCGCACGTAATCATTGCATGACATGGAGAAGATAAGTTCACTGTTCTGAGTCTCCATTTCTTCCTATGTACCTCTCTCCTATGCATCCCTGAACATCCTAAAATGGGATGCAGATATCGACCCCAGTGATTTATTGATTCTAATGAAACAATAGTTTGGTGGATGGCTTGAGGACGGGATTGCCTCTCAATCATATAACACAGTGATTGGAATGTAGTAGGTGTCAATTAATATCAATTTAACAAGTACATGTTTAAAAAATCCTGGTAGTTGCTGAGTACGGTGGTGCATGCTTGTATTCTCAGCTACTTGGGAAGCTGAGGCAGGGGTATCACTTAAACTCAAAAATTTAAGACCAGCCTGGGCAGTATGGTGAGATCCCTATCTCAAAAAAGGGGGGGGGGGGTGAGGATCGAGTTTAAATGAAAGCCATGAAGTAGCCCAGTGCTCCAGTAGAAAGTAAAGCATATAATCCCACATATTGCATTGATCTGTGCTCCTGCCCAGGTTTATGTTGCATGGCTGCGAAGACCCAGAGAAGGTACAAAATATTTGGAGGAATCCAGAATCATGTCCTATGAGGACTGTTAGGGATGAAAGATGTTTAGCCTGGAGAAAGCTCAATAGGATCATGTTTGCTGACTTTAAAAGTTTCAGTAACTATTCTGACTCTTCCAAGTGAGAGGCCCACTGATGGGCCAGGTATAAGGTTGGTGAAGGTCTGTTCATGCAGCACAATCAATCCAGGGGTCAGGATATGGAACTATGTCCACAATACAATCTTCAATGAAAAAATAAAAGAAATGGTCATCAGAAGTGTGTTTTAAAAAAGCATATAAAATCATCCAATCCCATTTCTGTAAAATGTCTGCCTATGTAACTCTGTATACAAATAGAAAATGTCTAAGAACTTAAAATGGAAAAATCCACTGTGAAGAGGGGTTACCTCTAGGGAGTAGAATTTGGTGCCTTATAGTGAAGAAACTCTAAATCTTTTCTTTACAAATTTTTATAATACTTTACAAACTGCCGTGTTTGATCAATCATGAAAAAATTTTAAAGAATAAATGGAGTGTTAATGTTAAGAAGAGAATTAGAATCATCAGAATTCAAAAGAGTCACTTTTTCCAAGTGAAGAACTTCTTTTCCCTGGAGAGAGCCAAGTGAAGGCTGGATAACACTGGGTCAAGACAGAGATGGGTGCTGGCTTAGCAATCTATAAGGGTTTGTCGCCACTGTGACTCTATTACGTTTTGAGGTTCTATGAGATAAAACCATTGCATGGTCATACTTGTTACCTTTTAAAAATCATAATCCAAAGCAAGAATAGAGTTGATGCTGTGACTATTACTGGTACCTTTTGTTCTCAAACTTCCTCTGTTTGCCCTTGCAAGCAGTAGGGCAGCAATACTGTTATCCTGGGACATTTTCTGAGTGAGTTTATACTTCAGACCTTGTGGCTTGCATATGTCATTTTATTTATTTATTTATTTATTTATTTTTTTTTTTTTTATTGGTTGTTCAAAACATTACACAGCTCTTGACATAGCATATTTCTTACATAAGCTTTGAGTGAGTTATGAACTCCCATATTTACCCCCAACGCAGATTTCAAAATCATATCATTTAAATATCCCCATTTTTACAAAATGCCATATTAGTAACTGTTGTATTCTGCTACCTTTCCTGTCCTATACTATCCCCCCTCCCCTCCCCTCCCCTCCCATCCTCTCTATCTACCCCATCCACTGTAGTTTATTTCTCTCCTTATTAATTTTCCCATTCCCCTCACAGCCTCTTATATGTATTTTTGTATAACAATGCGGCTCTCCCTCCATTTCCATGTAATTCCCATTTTCTTTCCCTTTCCCTCCCCCTTCATGTCTCTGTTTATTGCTAGTCTTTTCTTCCTGCTCTTCCTCCCTTCTCTAATCTTAATTGCTCTCATTATATCAAGGAAGTCATTTTGTATTTGTTTTTTAAGGATTGGCTAGCTTCACTAAGCATAATCTGCTCTAGTGCCATCCATTTCCCTGAAAATTCTATGATTTTGTCATTTTTTATTGCTGCATAGTACTCCATTGTGTATAGATGCCACATTTTTTTAATCCATTCATCTATTGAAGGGCATCTGGGTTGGTTCCACAGTCTAGCTATTGTGAATTGTGCTGCTATGAACATCGATGTGGCAGTGTCCCTGTAGCATGCTCTTTTAAGGTCTTCAGGGAATAGTCCGAGAAGGGCAATAGCAGGGTCAAATGGTGGTTCCATTCCCAGCTTTCCCAGGAATCTCCATACTGCTTTCCAAAGTGGCCTAACCAATTTGCAGTCCCACCAGCAATGTACAAGAGTACCCTTTTCCCCACATCCTCTCCAGCATTTGTTGTTGTTTGACTTCATAATGGCTGCCAATCTTGCTGGAGTGAGATGGTATCTTAGTGTGGTTTTGATTTGCATTTCTCTGACTGCTAGAGATGGTGAGCATTTTTTCATGTACTTGTTGATTGATTGTATGTCCTCCTCTGAGAAGTGTCTGTTTAGGTCCTTGGCCCATTTGTTGATTGGGTGATTTGTTATCTTGCTGTCTAATTTTTTGAGTTCTTTATATACTCTGGATATTAGGGCTCTATCTGAAGTGTGAGGAGTAAAAATTTGTTCCCAGGATGTAGGCTCCCTATTTACCTCTCTTATTGTTTCTCTTGCTGAGAAAAAACTTTTTAGTTTCAGTAAGTCCCAATTATTGATTCTTGTTATTAACTCTTGTGCTATGGGTGTCCTATTAAGGAATTTGGGGCCTGACCCTACAATATGTAGATCGGAGCCAACTTTTTCTTCTATCAGACGCAGAGTCTCTGTTTTGATATCAAGGTCTTTGATCCATTTTGAGTTAATTTTTGTACATGGTGAGAGGAGAGGGTTTAGTTTCATTTTGTTGCATATGGATTTCCAGTTTTCCCAACACCATTTGTTGAAGATGCTATCCTTCCTCCATTGCTTGCTTTTAGCCCCTTTATCAAATATTAGGTAGTTGTAACTTTGTGGGTTAGTCTCTGTGTCCTCTATTCTGTACCATTGGTCCACCCGCCGGTTTTGGTACCAGTACCATGCTGTTTTTGTTACTATTGCTCTGTAATATAATTTGAAGTCTGGTATTGCAATACCGCCTGATTCACTCTTCCTGCTTAGTATTGCTTTTGCTATTCTGGGTCTTTTATTTTTCCATATGAATTTCATGATTGCTTTATCTATTTCTACAAGAAGTGCCATTGGGATTTTGATTGGCATTGCATTAAACCTATAGAGAACTTTTGGTAATATTGCCATTTTGATGATGTTAGTTCTGCCTATCCATGAACAGGGTATATTTTTCCATCTTCTAAGATCCTCTTCTATTTCTTTCTTTAGGGTTCTGTAGTTTTCATTGTATAGGTCTTTCACCTCTCTTGTTAGGTTGATTCCCAAGTATTTTATTGTTTTTGAGGATATTGTGAATGGGGTGTTTTTCCTCATTTCCGTTTCAGAAGTTTTGTCGCTGATATACAGAAATGCCTTTGATTTATGTGTGTTGATTTTATATCCTGCCACTTTGCTGAATTCATTTATTAGTTCTAGTAGTTTTTTTGTAGACCCTTTTGGGTCTTCTAGGTATAGAATCATGTCATCTGCAAATAGTGATAATTTAAGTTCTTCTTTTCCAATTTTTATGCCTTTAATTTCTTTCGTCTGTCTAATTGCTCTGGCCAGTGTTTCTAGAACTATGTTGAACAGAAGTGGTGAGAGCGGGCATCCTTGTCTTGTTCCAGATTTTAGAGGGAATGCCTTCAATTTTTCTCCATTCAGAATGATGCTAGCCTGAGGCTTAGCATAAATAGCTTTTACAATGTTGAGGTAAGTTCCCGTTATCCCTATTTTTTCTAATGTTTTGAACATAAAGGGATGCTGTACTTTGTCAAATGCCTTTTCTGCATCTATTGAGATGATCATATGGTTCTTATCTTTAAGTCTATTTATATGGTGGATAACATTTATTGATTTCCGTATATTGAACCATCCTTGCATCCCAGGGATGAATCCTACTTGATCATGGTGCACTATTTTTTTAATGTGTCTTTGTATCCGATTTGCCATTATTTTATTGAGGATTTTTGCATCTAGGTTCATCAGAGATATTGGTCTGTAGTTTTCTTTCTTTGAGGTGTCTTTGTCTGGTTTCGGAATCAGGGTGATGTTTGCCTCATAGAATGAGTTTGGAAGAGCTCCCTCTTTTTCTATTTCCTGGAATAACTTGAAAAGTATTGGTATTAATTCTTCTTTAAAGGTTTTGTAAAACTCCGCTGTATACCCATCCGGTCCTGGGCTTTTCTTGGTTGGTAGTCTTTTGATGGCTTCTTCAATTTCATCCAATGATATTGGTCTGTTCAAATTGTGTGTATCTTCCTGACTCAGTTTGGGCAAATCATATGTCTTAAGAAATTTATCGATGTCCTCACTATCCTCAATTTTATAGGAATATAGGTTTTCAAAATAATTTCTAATTATCTTCTGTATTTCTGTAGCATCTGTTGTGATATTGCCTTTTTCATCCCGTATGTTAGTGATTTGAGTTCTCTCTCTTCTTCTCTTCGTTAGCATGGCTAAGGGTCTGTCAATCTTATTTATTTTTTCGAAGAACCAACTTTTAGTTTTGTTAATTTTTTCAATAGTTTCTTTTGTTTCAATTTCATTGATTTCTGCTCTGATTTTAATTATTTCTTGCCTTTTGCTGCATTTGTTGTTGTTTTGTTCTTCCTTTTCTAGGGCTTTGAGATGAAGTGTGAGTTCATTTATTTGTTGGTTTTTTTTTTTTCTGAGGAATGACCTCCAGGAGATGAATTTCCCTCTTAAAACTGCTTTCATTGTGTCCCATAGATTTCGATAAGTTGTATCTGTGTTTTCATTTATCTCTAGGAATTTCTTGATTTCCTCCTTTATGTCTTCTGTAACCCATTGATCATTAAGTAACATATTGTTCATTTTCCATGTGATATAGGATTTTCCCTTCCTTCTTTTATCATTAATTACCAGTTTCATTCCACTATGGTCAGATAAAGTGCATGGTATTATCTCCACACCTTTATATTTACTAAGGGTTGCCCTATGGCATAATATATGGTCTATTTTTGAGAAGGATCCATGTGCTGCTGAGAAAAACGTATATACACTAGAAGATGGTTGATATATTCTATATATGTCAGTTAAGTCTAGGTTATTAATTGTGATATTGAGTTCTATAGTTTCTTTATTCAACTTTTGTTTGGAGGATCTGTCCAATGGTGAGAGAGGTGTGTTGAAGTCACCCATAATTATTGTGTTGTGGTCTATTTGATTCTTGAACTTGAGGAGAATTTGTTTTATGAACGTCGCAGCACCATTATTTGGTGCATAAATATTGATAATTGTTATATCTTGTTGGTGAATGGTTCCTTTTAACAGTATATAATGTCCTTCCTTATCCCTTTGGATTGATTTAGTCTTGAAGTCGATTTTATTCGATATGAGGATGGCCACGCCTGCTTGCTTGCGAGGACTGTGTGCATGATATATTTTTTCCCAACCTTTCACCTTCAGCCTGTGTACGTCTTTTCCAGTCAGATGTGTCTCCTGGAGGCAGCATATTGTTGGATTTGTTTTTTTAATCCATGTTACCAGCCTATGTCGCTTTATTGGAGAGTTTAAACCATTAACATTTAGAGTTACTATTGATGTATATTTTGTACTTCCAGCCATGTTTGATTGTTTATCTCTTTTTTTTTTTTTTATAGTTTAGTTTGTTTCTCCATGGTTAGCTTTCCCCCCACCATCTGTCCTTATTGAGGTACTTCCCATTGTTGGCTTTGGTTATTGTTATTCACTTCTTCCTCGTGTAGTGTTTTGTTCAAGATGCTTTGCAATGCTGGTTTTCTGGCTACAAATTCTTTTAGCTTTTGTTTATCATGAAAGATTTTTATTTCGTTGTCGTACCTGAAGCTTAATTTTGCTGGATACAGAATTCTTGGTTGGCATCCATTGTCTTTCAGTGTTTGAAATATGTTGTTCCAGGATCTTCTCGCTTTCAGCGTCTGTGATGAAAAATCCGTTGTTAATCTTATTTGTTTACCCCTGAATGTAATCTGTCTCTTTTCTCTTGCAGCTTTTAATATTTTCTCTTTGTTCTGTATATTTGATATCTTCATAACAATGTGTCTTGGCGTTGGTCTACTGTGATTTTGTGTGCTCGGTGTCCTGTATGCATCTTCAATTTGTATATCTGTTTCCTTTTTTATTTCTGGAAAGTTTTCTGTAATTATTTCTTTTAGCAGGTTACTCATTCCCTTGGTTTGACTCTCTATCCCTTCCTCTATCCCAATCACTCTTAAATTTGGTTTTTTTATGTTGTCCCATACCTCTTGGATGTTTCTCTCGTGGTTTTTAACCGTCCTATCAATGTTGGCTAGACTCTTTTCAAGATGATATATTTTGTCTTCATTATCTGAAGTTCTGGCTTCTACTTGCTCCATTCTATTAGTGATACTCTCATTTGAGTTTTTAATTTGGTTTATAGTTTCCTTCACTTCTAAGATTATCGTTTGATTCTTTTTTATAATCTCTATCTCCTGATACAGATGCTTAACTTCTTCTTTTATCTGTTTATGTAATACATTCTCAATGTGTTCTTTCGCTGCTTGAATTTGCTGTCTCATATCCTCTTTAAGGTTCCATTCCATCTGTCTAAGGTGTTCCTTGAGCTCTTTGTATGACCATTTTTCTGATGACTCTAGGTCCTCCTGAATATTTAGGCTATCCTGCATTGTTTGTACTCCTTTTCTTCCTTGCCTTTTGAAGCTGCTCATATTGCTTCTTGTTCTGTTTGACTGTTGAGCTAGTGTTTACTCCTATAAATTTATTTGATGCTTGGGATGAAAGGTATTAGAAGGGAAGAGAGGAGGTCACTAAAGAGAATGAGAGTAAGCAGGTAGAATTCAAGGAAGGGGGAATAAGAAAATTGAAAAGAAATGTAAAGACAGAGGAAAAGAAGGAAAGAGAGAAAAGGATAGAGAATTAAAGAGAATTTAAGGACAAATAATAGTAATAGAAATGAGAGATGAAGTTTAAAAATGGAATAAAATAAGATAAGATAAAATGGATTAAAAATATCATTTAAAAAAGACAGTAACAATAAAAAAAATAATACTAATAATAAAAAAATTAATAAAAAAAATAAAAAAAAAATAAAAAAAAATAAAATAAGATAAAATAAAATTAAATTTAAAAAAATTAACAAGAAAAAAAAAAAAAAAAAAAAAAAGAAGAAAAAAAAAAAAATTTATAAATGCAGCCCTAGAGTGCGATTAACTGTTCTTCCAGTAGATGGCGCTGTGGCCACCGGGCCAAGATCCTCCTCTCAGTGGTCGGGATTCAATCTCTGTGCAGCAGATCTTCCACCCGGACTGGGCGGGTCTCCACTCCTGCTGTTCGCCCTGTGGGCGGGGCCTGTTGCCTAGCCCGGCGGGGGTCGTTTGTGGCTCTGGGCTGGCAGTTTGGATGTGGTCGTCTGGAGCCCTGTACCGCCAGAGGGGGTTCAGAGATCTGGGCCTGCTGGAGCCGGATAGGCAGTGCCCTCTCCCCCACTCACTGCAGCATGTGGGCAGCGGCCGCCTGTCTGCGGCTGGTGTCAATTTACAGAGCTGGACGGGCTCGGGCTCAGGCAGGCAGCGCCCGTCCCCACTGTCGCTGCAACGTGTGGGCAGTGGGCGTTTGGCGGCAGCTGACGACCACTCACAGAGCCCTATGGGCGGGGGCCCAGGCAGGCAGTGCCCGCTCTTAAACTGGCTGCAACGTGTGAGCAGCTGTTGGCGGAGGTTCACAGAGCCGCCAGCGCGGGTCCAGTCAGGCCGCGCCCGCTCCCACAATCACTGCAACGTATGGGCAGCGGCAGGGGCCGGTTCACCGAGCCGCCGGCGTGTGTCCGGGCGGGTAGCGCTCGCTCCCAAGGTCGCTGCAACCAGCGGCTGGGGCCGGTTCAACGAGCCGCAGCGTGGGACCAGGCAGGTAGCGCCAGCCCCCTAGGTCGCTGCAACCAGCAGCCGTGCCGTTTCCCAGAGCCACCGGCTTGGTTCCAGGCAGGGAGCTCCCGCTCCCAAGGTCGCTGCAACCAGCGGCCAAGGCCAGTTCACCGAGCCACCGGGATGCGTCCAGGCAGGTAGCGCCCGCCCCCAAGGTCGCTGCAGCCAGCGGCTGGGGCCGGTTCCCAGAACCGCCGGCGTGGGACTAGGCAGACAGCGCCCGCTTCTCTGTTTACCGCAACGTGTGGACTGCCGCCATTTGGCGGCAGCCGGCGGGACTGTGTCCCAGCTCTGCGTTGCCGAGGTTCAGGCGTCTGGGACCCGCTGCCACCTCCAATTAAACTTACTAGTTCCAGGCAGGTCTCCTTTCAGCTGAATTTTGCTAGAGGTTTCTCAGTAGGACGCCTGTGGGTGTATTCTTTCTGATCCTGTTACAGCAGAGGTACTGACAGTGCTGTTTCCTCGCTGGCCGCCATGTTGTCTCTCCGTCATTTTATTTAATTACCCCACAATATTGTAGTCCACAATAGGCTTAGTGCTATTTCCATTTTATGGATAGGATGACTGAGGCAAAGAGAGGCCAAGTACTTGCCTAAATTCACACAGCTAGTAGTGTGGTGGCATTGATTTTGGATGCCAACTCCTTGACATCCAATTGACCCCTCCCTCCCTAATGACTAAAAGTGTGACCTTGAGAATTGTCTCTTCCCTAAAGATGGGTTTTGATAAGACCAAGCCAACAATCGTGATGAAAGTTTTAAAAATAAACCTATTTCTTCCTTATTGTAACTGGTGTGATGATTTGAACCCTGTTTGTGTATTTTCTCTGGTCAGTGTTTCAGATGAAATGACCTTTGCCCTTGTGGGACTAGGCGTCCATCTGCCTGTGTGGGTAGGGTGGGAAAATGTGAGGGGAGGATGTGGAGATTAGAAATCTCACATATAGACCCTGCCGACAAAGGTGCAAGTAATAACTTTGAAAATAAAATTGCATTCTGACTGAGGACAATGGCTTCACAAGCCAGCTATTGTTTTCAGGAAGGAGTTTCTGAATTCCTTAATTTCCCCCTAAAATATACAAAGGCAGGGACCTTGCTTTCTCAACGAGAGGTGAGAAAGCCTGGTTACCAGGCTCCTTGCTCTGCCCTATAACACTGACTGGAAGTGAATATCATGCCCCTTTTCAGTTCTTGGAGTTATGGGAACAAGAGAAATGGGCAGGAGAGGATGAGGAAGGAGGGGGAGAGACGAGAAGAAGGCACCTGGGCCTGTTCCTCTCTGAGCTGAAACTTCTGAACAAGGATAGGCATCAAAACCAGCCAGAGAAGGGTCAGGGAGTCTGAGATCCGGGGCCTTGCCCTGCTCCTTGGACCTGGCTTGAAAGGATTCTGAGTCTCCTCAGGAGGCTTCGATGCCTCTGAGAATGCCTTGGTGTCTACAGACTTAAGTCCAGACCTGGTTGTATCTAGTGGTCTGGTGGGAGAGAGGTGCTGAGCCTTCAAGGACAGGAAGCCTGAGGTGTCTGTGGGTCTAAGCCATACTGTGAGCCCCGAAGATGGTCAGGTGAGCAAGGCCAGCTTCCCTCCCCTGTCCCCTCCTAGGTCTTCTTGCATGGACGAGAGGACAGTGTCAGTGGGACAAATAGAGGCTGAAGGTTGAGAGAAGGATGTCCATGTTGGGACCTGGAAACCACTGAGAGACCCCCAAGGTTTAGGCAGCTTGGACTCACTGAAGACCAGCCCTTGACCACAGGAATCCTGCCCACCAAATTGAGGGAGAACCATGATGAACACATCTAGACTTACCCAGAATGAGGCAGCTGGAGGCACTGGACGGCTGAGGAATCTCAGAGGCCACATCATCTGGAACAGTGTTGTCTAATGGAACATTCCGGGATGTATTGGAGCCAGGTGTGGCTCTTAAACACTAGTATCATACTTCAGCTGGTGATACTGAGGAACCGAGTTTTTCAATATTCATTAATTTCTTAAAATTTCACTTTTGATACATGATAACTATATGGTGTACAGTATGATACTTCAATACATGTACTCAAGCATAACGATCAAATGGAGCTCATTAGCAAATCCGTCACCTCAAACATTTATCATTTCTGTGCTTTGAGAACGTTCAACATCCTCTCTTCGACTTTGACATATATAGTATGTTATTGTTAACTGTAACCACTGTTGTGCTATAGAACACTAGATCTCATTTCCTTTAGCTTTGTACCCTTAACTGACCCAAGTCATTATTTTTCTTGTAAAAAAATAAAATTAAGAGAATTTAAAGTAGAAAAATCATAGCATTCATAATTCTGACACCCTAACATGATTATTTGTGTTTTCTCTTTGAGTCTGTATTCTCTCGTTTATATTTTTTGAAATCATAGAATGTGTGCAAGATAAAAGTCAACTTTGAATCATTTCATATCTAGGGATATCTTGGAAGAAACTGTTTTAGGTAAATGCAGTGAAAATAAATGTTTGTTCTGTATTTTTTGAAGAATTATTTTAAGGAGTCAGAAGGGAAGTCAAATAGGATAGGCACATGGGGAACTGAATTGTAATTGCTCATTATCATTTAAGATTGAATAATCATCAGTGGCTCCAATGCGGGAAGGTGCATATTTGAGGGCCGCTGTTCATCGTACTGAGTTGAACTGTGTTGAAAGCAGATAGGACAAGGTGCTAGTGTTTTTGCCTCTCACATGTGGAGATTGTGACAAAGACTGGATTAGCAACAGATCAAATAAGAAAACTAGTTCTCTGTACATTCAATGGTCATGAGATAGATTTGTGATTGCCTCTGTATTTTTGCCAATGACTATGTGCACTTTGTTGAAAAGTCTGGAAAATACAGATGAGCTAAGTGGGAAAGAAAGTTAAAGAATATCAATAGTCCCACCACTACCCTTTTTATTTTAATAAAAATCCTGCAGTCAGATGGGTGTGTAGGTGTGTATGTGTATGTATGCTTATTTCTCAGTGGGGAATTACAGTGTCCTATTATTTTATGATGAGTATTTTCCCCTGATTTATATAAAAAATAAGCCTCACAAGAAAATGCTTAGGCTGGCTTCAGAGTTTCCTGGTCCTGAACAATCTCGGATCCATGTCCTGATGGCTAATTTCTGCTCATGGCCACAACTCTTGTCTTGACTGCTGCTCTCCTCCAGCCCGTGTCTCCCCAGCTTCTGTGGGATCTTCTCCTGGATGCATCTGACATCCCTTCCCTTCGTCCCACTAGGCTGTGTGCTTTCTCTCCCTGAGAACCCCACTTGGCCCCACAACAAAGGACTTAGAGAAAGATAATTTACCCCACCTGAGGCCAGGGGTGTAATTGCCAGTGTTGAGCTGAATGGGGGAGACCAGTCCTTTCTCCTGGTTGGGAGTGGGTCCTCGTCTTGTCTCCACTGAAGATTTAAAAGGTAAAGAGAACATCAGTTGTTTCCTGTTTGTGGCAGTCTCATCTTTCCTCACCTGTCCTTCCTGTTCCTTTCCTGTCCCCTTCTCTTCTTGCCTCTGTGCCCTCCACAGCTTCCTGCTTCTGTGTCCCGCCATGGACGCTTCTCTGAGCTCACAGTGGGAATGCTTGAAGCGATCCCCACCAGTGAGGATCACTTGATATTCGGTTTACTCAGCTAGAAAATAGTTGAAACCCCATTTCTAACTTGACACATTTCCAGTTTGGGAAGCTTTCCCAGGGGTGACTCCATTTTCTCCATGGCAAATCTTTATAACCCTAAGGATACTTGTCACTGGGGCAGATTCCTTGAATTACCAAACAATAAGAAGTGGAAAAAAAAAAGGACTAGGAAGGAGTTGTTCACTAGGGATAATTGGCTTCACACTGAATGAATCATCTCTCCATATTTGTGTGCCAAGGTGATTAAGAACTTACTGTAAAGAATTGCAGTCAAAATTATTTTAAATTATTTTATTCAAAAAGCACAAAATGGTACAGAGAGAAAAATCATTCTGTCTCACCCATGGCTTGGAGAGGTTTTTCTCTCCAGAGGGAACTGCTGTTACCTTTCCCTATGGAGATGATGATGCCTTTCATGTGCAATCAGGTAGCAGCCAGCTCCGTGTGCCTGTGAGGATAGCACACTCGACTCTTGAAATGTGGCTAGTCCCTACCCCATCTACTGTAATTCATTTCTCTTGAACAACTAATAAAAAAAAAAAAAAAGAAATGTGGCTAGTCCAAACTGAGATGGGCTGTAGGTATAAAACACACACCACATTTCAAAGATTTATAAAACAAAGAATGCAGAACATCACATGGATATTTTCATATTGATTTCATATTGATAGTATCATGGTATCACTAAATGCATTTCATGTGACTGCTAGAAAATTTAAAATTACACTCATGGCTCTCATTTGTTGCTTGCATTATATGTCTACTGGACATGCTGACCTATTAAAAATCAGTGTGCACATACACACAATTGTGTGTTTTTCAGTGGGCACAGGCAAGCAAGGTAGCACACTATCAACACTGCTTTTTGTCTGAGAAATAATTTCACATCACCTCATGAAGAGATGATAAAAACATTTATGGTATTTTATTGCATAGAATTCCACATATATAACCATTTTTTTTTTTTGAAGAGGGGCCCTGGGGATTGAACTGAAGGGTGCTTAACTCCTTAGCTACATCCTTAGCCGTTTTAAAAAGTTCTTTTACAAAAATTTTGAGACAGAGTTTCACTAAGTTGCTGAGGCTGGCTTTGAACTCGCAATCCTACTGCCTCAGCCTCCTAAGCCTCTGGGATTACAGGTGTGTGCCACCATGCCCAGCCTAACCAAATCTTTTTTATAAACTTTGAGTTATTTCCCCCCCACCCCCATTTTACAGATAATAATACTATGATAAATAGCCTTGTATAATTTTGTGCTTAGGTAGTTGGAAAAACTGTGTCAAAGAATGTTTACTTACATGTTTGCCTTTGAAGAATGTCAAGGACATGACAATTTGAGGACCTGACAATTTGCACAACCATAAGCAATGTGTGAGCATGCTCATTTCCTTTCAACCTCCTAACACAATGTATTATCAACATTTTTATCTTTGCCAATCTGATCATTGGAAAATTTATGATTAATTTAGAATGCCTAGTCATACATTTTTGTCTAAAATATGTGAGAATAATAATTAATTTTATATAGCAAAATATGGTTTCCAAAGTATTTCCGTGTTTTCTCATTCAGTTCTTAAAATTACCCAGTGATAATAAGCACTTTACCTAGAAGCAAACCAAAACTGGAATAAAGAGGAGAAATGAGTCTCTGTGTGTGATAAATACACATTTAAATTCATATAATTGTTAACCCAAAATGGAAGTAGATTCTATAGGTTTTATTTTTCCCATTTTAACAGATGAATCACATAGCCAGCAAATGAGGGGGGGGGGGTTTAGTGATGCTTCTTTGCTGTTAGACAAGCATGAGTTAACTGTGGCTCAGTGGTTTTTACCAGCTGTGTGAATTTGGACAAGTTCATTAACATATGTACATATTAATGCGTAAAATGCGGTGAATAGAGCTGTGGGGTATATCTCAGTGGCAGAGCACTTGCTTGGTGTGTGCAAGGCCTGGTTTCAATCCCTAATATTACACACAAAAAACATGGAGAATACCTACCCCATTAGAAGGGGGTCAAAATTAATAGAATAGTGCACGTAAGTATTAAGAGAGTGCCAGACACGGAGCAACCCCTTGCATGTGTGTGTTTTACACATGTAGGTCTGTGTGCATGTATGCGTGTTAATGCCAAGATTCAAAACCTGGTTCTTAGCTTCCTGAGTTCCCAGCCAGTCATTCCCACTCCTAGTGACTCAGTCCCCTTCTGGGCAGCAAGATTCAGTAGTTTGACCCAGTTCTTATCTTGATGTGAGTTTGGGGAAGGGCAGGAGCAGTGAAGAGACATTTCCAGGTATTCATGTCCCCGCACCTCCCAGCATGGGAAGATGTCCACCCTCCCTGGACTTCAGTGTCTTCCTCATTCAATGGGTCTTTGGTGTAGCATTAGTGACAACGTGCATTCTCTTACAAGTTCCTTTGAGGTCTCAGAGCAAAATAAGTCGAAGCTGCATGCCCATGGACATGAAAACATGGTGACACTCACACTGAGCACCCAGGTGGAAATTGCCGGAGACCAGGGACACTATGGATTTAGGTCAGGCAAGTCGTGATGTGTTTAACCTGCACCCATGTTAAGGACATAATGATCATATAATAAACCACAGTTGTGAAATGGAGCAGGGCCCTCTGTGACTTTCTTCTTTCCTTTTATATATATATAAAAAAAAGGAGAGACAGGAAGTAAGTGATCCGGAAGTGCAGGAACAATAGGCTTTTCCTGGAAGAGTGGCTCTGAAGCGGTGACTAAAGGCCCAGACATGCTGGGCAGAGGGGCAGAGACAAAGAGCACCGGCCTCAGCGGGTGAGGGGCCAGGGGAACCCACAGGACGCTCCAGATGCTTGCAGCCCAGGGTTCAGTGGGAAGGCGTGATTTACTACCCCCTGGCCACTGAGCACGAAGGGGAGATTACGGCAAGGTCACCCTGGACCTGGAGACCATCAAGTCACTAATTGGCAAACACTGCTACCTTGAAGAACTTCTTAGTCTCAGGCAGGAACAGCCATGGGGCTGTCTTGGTGCTTTGATAAAGAAAACATCATTTCTCTTGGTACCAGCGAATGCTTGATTCCTCCTAGGCCTTGTGAAAACTTGAAAAGCCTTTCTGTGGTCCCTCCATCATCTCCCCACACCCTAAATGGGACAAGGAATCTCAGCATCTGCCTCGCAGGGGTCTCTAGGAAAGGAGGAAATTTCTCTGTAATGGAGCGTCAGATTCAAGTAAAATTAATGGTTTTGTGTATTTGAAAAATATTTTAAAATGAGAAAGAAAAATTATTCATAACCTGCCACTTCGACAAATGGAAGAGAGTTGCCTTTGTTCTGTTTCATGCTGTGCTCCAAAGGTGACAGCTGTAAAATAATAGGGCATTTTCCTCCCATTTTTCCCCTTAACTGTGCAATTATATTTATACCCATTTTCATAAAATGAATGCAATTTGCAGTGTTTTACCCAGGGCTTCCATGTGAGTGCTGAAGAGTTCTTCTTTTTAAAAAAATGGTTACCATGAGATATACACAAATGTAAAATGATACCACAACCATGGGAAACATGGACAGTTTACTACAAAGTTAGACATACACTAGTTGTTTATCCCAGAGAAATGAAAACATGTTTACACAAGGTTTTCTACGTAAAATACATAAATCCACAGCAGTGCAATTCATGGTAGCCAGAAAAAGGGGGGGGGGGAGGAAACAACGTATATTTCTATCAATTGGTGAATTTAAAAAACCCCAAACACATTCCTTGCTATGGTATACTACTCAGCAATGAAAAGCAATAATGCATGAATATATACAATGGCAGCTAGGCACAGTGACCCGTGCCTGAAATCTCAGCGACTTGGGAGGCTGAGGCAGGAGAATCACAAGTTTGAGGCCAAAAATTAAAAGGGCTAGGATGTAGATCAGTGACAGATCACCACTAGGTTCAATCCCTAGTACTGGGGTGGGGAAAGCACACACACATAGATGACTTTGATAGCTCTCAAACATTCTGGGTTAAGTGAAGGAACCCAAACACTAAAGTCCATGTACTGTGGTTCCATCTATGTAATGTTCTAGAAAAGTGAAAACCACAAGCAGCTCAGTGGTTCCTGGAAAACAGGGATGGGGGTGGGGTGAGGGCGTAGGGAACGTGAATATTTTGCAAGAGGGCTTGAGGAAGCTCTTTGGGAAGGTAGGGAAAGCCTTGATGGTGATTATGTGACTGTTTGCAATTACCCAAGTTCCTCCAGCTGTGTTCCTAGAGATGGTGAATGTGTCAATTATACCTCAATAAAACTGAAAATGAAAAGTTTTCAAAATATTTGACAGTCACTTCTAACTTCTAAGCACTTCGCAGGCGTTAACTCCCTTTAATCTTCACAGTGACCTACAAAGCAACCACTTTTATCAACTCCATTTTACAGAGGGGAGTCTGAGCCCTGGGAAGTGAAGTGATTTTTCCCGGGAGGATACGATGCTGATGCAGGCACAGTTTGATTTCAGGTAGCTTGGTTCTATCGCTCACACAATTCCACTCCGTTGCCCCACAACTTGGATCGGATTTCGCAGCCTCTGGACCATGGATGGAACGCAGTTTAGTCAGCCATTCCAATTTTTTCTTATTTGCTATTTAAAGCTTAATAAATATTCATGCTGTGAATCTTCCTTTACCTGTGTTTTTCTTTCTGAGGGGTTATTTCCTAGCAGTGAGATTGCTGGATCAAAGAGGAGGTCTATTTACAATTTTAATTAAATTTCCTTTTTAAGCATCTACTAGGTACCAAACATATTTTCTTATTCACAATATATTTAATTTTCATGGAAAAAATGTTTCCCTAAGACCCATGTCTTAAAGGTTTGTTCCCCAGCTTGGGGCTATTGGTTGGTGGTGGAAAATTTAAAAGACAGGGTCTGTTGGGAGGTTTTAGGTCATTGGGTGGGGTGGTGCCTTAGAAGGAGTTTGTGAGACCCTGGTCTGTTCTTCTTTTGCTCTTTTCTTTTCTGGTCCTTATGTGAATCATGTTCTTTAACCATGTGCTCCTACCACAGGCCAAAAGCAATGGGCTCAATTGATCATGGAAACTGTGATCCAAAGAAAACTTTTCCTCCTTATAAGTTGATTATCTCAGATATTTTCTTATAGTAACGGAAAGGTGGCTAAAACACATGGCAATCTCACTAGCAGATGTTTTATGATTGTCCTCAGAACCTGAAGTGGTTAAGTGACTTAAATTCCACAGGAAATCCCAACTCAGGTCTCCTGACTCCAAATCCTACGTGAATTCTACCATATGTTAGTTATTTGTTCTGTAATCATAATGGGAGTTTTCATGATTTATTCTTAGTTGCCAGAATTTAGGCCTAAATCACCATGTCAATCCTGTCACAGGTTTTCATAGTCTTTGGAGCTCAGTGTTATTAAATATTTATCCTGAAAAATTGTTTACATAGTTTTAATTATTCCTAACATTTTAATATGCTTTATGTTAAGGGATATAATCTATGCCTTCATATCAAGAATTTGCTTAGTGGATGTTATAAGCAGAATCACAGCTTTATTAAATATATGAATACAGTCTGGTCTTTTAACAATGGACTATAGACAAAGGTGTGGGTTTTCTAAGTTCCTTTTTCCTCCTTGTCAAGCCTTTGTTCTGTTACATGTTGATGGGTCAACCTTGGGCAAGTGGCTTTCTCATTTTAAGTACAATTTTTTTTAAACGGGAATAACAAAAGTATCTTATTCTATAGAGTTACATAAGGATGGAAACAAATAATTCACACTTTCATCCGACATTCTGCTGGGCATGCAGGGGGTCTGAATAAATGTTAGCCCGTAGCAGTGGCAGCAGATAAATCACGGTCAAGACAAGATTGGATGTTATTGGCTGGGGATGTGGCTCAAGCGGTAACTCGCTCGCCTGGCGTGCGTGTGGCCCGGGTTCCATCCTCAGCACCACATACCAACAAAGATGTTGTGTCTGCCGAGAACTAAAAAATAAATATTAAAAAAATTCTCTCTCTCTCTCTCTCTCTCTCTCTCTCCCCCACTCTCTCTTTAAAAAAAATTCTCTCTCTCTCTCTCTCTCAAAAAAAAATATTAAAAAAAAAAGATTGGATGTTATTAGCAATCAAGAGCTGGGTGCAAGGTGTGGTCCACAGGAAGATTTCCAAAGAAAAGAGTATGGAGCCATCTTTGAGTGAATAAAATGAGGTGATTCGGTAGCTGGAGTAAATGGGGTGAGGAGAATCTAGGATGAAATGAAACTGACCATTAAGCCGGACACCACTGGCCAGACCCTTTAACTGGCCTCTGTTGAAACTCCTCCATGCCTTCTTTGGGCTTCTGACCACTCCTTGGTTTATTTTGCTCTAAAAACCATCAAGATTCTTCCTTTAACCATTTCCATTTCTCATCTACAGTCCCTCTCTGGCGATCTGCTTGGGCTTAGGTAAGTGCTGGAACTTCAGAATGATTAAGGACAGAGGAGGAAGAAGATGCTTTGTGCTTGGGTAGGAAAGATGGTGGAGGGGCTTGGCCGACTTGGATATGGGGGCAGGGCAGGAAGGAAGGGAGCTTAAAGTGGCAACTTTGGGTTTGATTTCACCATTGGCTTTTTAAGTTCTCGGTTAATTGAATCTTTTTGCCAAAATGATAAAACGCCCCCCTTCTGCAATTTGGGATCAGTTGATAAGAATTAATCAGAGTCTGTGAAGTGTGTTAGAAGCGTAGGACCCACAGCCCTATCTAGGTATGTGTGGGAGCAGTTTCACCAGATGGGAAAGTCAAATTAGTGTTACTCTCTGCAGCTGGGCTATCTGGGGTTTATCTGGGGAAGAAGCTGAATCGGTTGGCAAACACCAGACTTTAGGTTTGATCCATACCTCATACTCCATGTCCTCCAATAATTAAGAGTTGGCTCGATACCAATAATGCAGGAGCCTCAGAATTAATGTGGGAGTTGGAGAGAATTGCATATGGAGGCTTAGTATTACCTGGTCTTAACTACTGAGTTTCTAAGACCAGCCAGGAAATCTCACATAAAGAGTTCTTTTTTTGGCTATATTGGCTCCTGTCTTATTGTATTTGATGCAGTAATCCAATGAAAATAATAATTTTTACTTTTCTGGTTTATTTGTGGGTTGGCTGCAGAAGCTAAGGAACTCAATCCTGAAAGAGGACAAGGAGAAAAATGGATGAATGAAGGCTCCTGCTCCCTCGGCCCCAAGCTGTGTGAAGACTTCTCATGACCTTCTGTGGCTTGGCCTGCCCACTGCCCCTCTGCACACAGAAGCCAGCTCTTTCTTCTAGAGAATCACATCTCTCTGATGCTGATCTTATGGTTTGGATGGAGACTGCACTCTGTGGGGGACTCAGGTCCAACCAAGGAGAAGTCCACATCCCTCTGGCCACAATAATTAATTCTCGGGTGGGCCTTTCACCAATGCCAGATCAAACAGAGACAATCTGGAGGATCTTACTCAAATTCTTGGGAGAGGAATCATTTCTTTCTGCTGGGACTGCTACACTGGGACTGCTATACTAAGAGCTGCTGGAGGTCATCTATCCTGCCAGAGATCAAAGCCAATACAAAGGAAAACAGAACCAGGAGATGAAAAATGCCTCCTGATGATACCGCACACGTGTCTGGATCCAACTATACCTGAAACCAGAACCTCTTGGATGCTTGTTAAATGAACAAATATTCTCAAATTTTTTGCTCTGAGCTTTTATTTTAAATAAATAAAAGTCTGATAAATAATAAATAAAATAAACATATTTTAATAAATAAAAGCTGAGTCTGAGCTTTTATTTTTAATCCTCCAATAATTTAAAATATAAATATTCTATACACAGAAAAGAAGAATCTATCACTATAAAGAAGGGTCTTCTTCCCTACCCCACGTTCTAGAGAAATAAAATGTTATAATATTCTGTTAATTTTCATAGTGTTCAAGGAAGAAAAATATCTCAGTAATGACCCTCTCCCCCTATTGGCTGGTATCCAAAATATGTCAGGATGAGAAATCATATTTTTCTTTTTCCTCCCTTTCGAATGTGTTTCTGACAACTACACGGTGTTCAGACAGCTAGCGTTCATGTACAAATTCCCTGTCTGACCTTATCATGTTCGGCTGTACCTCTGGTTTGCAAAGACGAGGTGTCCTTTCTCCCTTGTTGGTCTTGACTCTAACATCCATTTATCTGTAGCTCTGTGGATTCAGAAGAGCTTCACTCCACACAAACACACGATCGACACTGACAATGCAGATTGTCCTGACCCTCCAGGGAGCCTCCAGGTCCCAGGGGAAGGAAGAGAGGACTTGGAAAAGGTGTGGCGATAGTCTACAGAGAGAGAAATGAAATTGTTGAGACCAAAAATGGCACGCGGAGGCTGACCTTAGCCCTGTGTTAGAAGGATCCTTTTTCCAAAAGAGCAGAGTTAGTGCCACTTGTCTGTGACCAGGAGCCAAACATTAGACTCAAGTAGGAAATTGTAAAATAAAATTGGCCTTATGCCAAGAAGACACTGAAATGGGAATTCCCTAATTCCAGAGGTCTAGTTTTACACTACAGGGAAGCCATGCTCAATTGACATGGTTTTTTTTTTTTTTTTTCTAGATCCTGCACCAGTTGCAATGGTCAGATGAGATCATTCCTAGATTAGTGATTGAAAACTCCAATGCCCATAAAGACCAGGCAGCTGGCCATAGTTGGGTGGAGTCTGAATTCCTGCATGCTGGAATGGGGCTGCCATTGCTCTCTTCAAGGCATGTGGGGACACACAGTGGGGCCCTGCCTGTGCTTCCCCTCAGAGATGGTAAACTCAGAAGTCTTCAGTTACAGTCTTTGACTCTTGAATAGTAACATCCATGATGGTGCCAGTGGCTGGAGATTTGAGTTGTGTTCAGGTCTCATTTATTTCACTCAAAAGAAGCCTAAATGTGGTGGCTTAGAGCACAGACTCAGGGGTCAGGTTGGCCTGGGTTTGTGGCCTGGCTTTGCCATTTACTAATGCCATGACCTTATCCAAGAAACTTAATATCTCTGAGTTGCTGTTTCCTCATCTATAAAAAAGGGTTGAGGTTTCCACATGAGTCTCAGGAGTGGGGCTAGAGGGGCGGGGGCGGGGAGAAGAGTTTGAGGTTAACAGCATGATGTTCTTAAATCTCTCACCCAGTGGCTACGTAAAAGTGTAAAGCATTAATATATGCTGGTCCTTCTAGGAATAGAACTGACAGAAGTTCAGCTAAGATAACATTTTTGTATTCTCCAGAAACATAGTCAATGAGACAGTGTTGTATAGTGGTGAGGACCACACATCTCAGAGTGGAATCCTGTTCCATTTCTAGCCTTGGGTTTTTGGCCTCAATCTTCTCATTTGATCTGGAGATCTAAGGGTGTCTATCCCAAAGGATTCTAGGACAGATTAATGAAGGGAACATGTATAATAAGATTCCTACAGCATTTAAATCAGAGCCTGACACACAGTAAGAAGTCTGGGCGTCAAATATCATAATACTATTATTGCAATAAAGTTTTAATAGCTCTCACGCCTTTGCACTTGAGTTAGACTGTACACATACCGCAGAGTTTAGAGCTTGCACTACACTACTCTTTCATAACACCAGAGGTAATTACTTTTTCCCTTAGAAAGCTGGAAGAGTCTACCTAGTATTATAAGGGCCACTTTAAAGTAGAAGTGGATCCCTCTACTTCAGGCCAACATATTGAGTTCAAAAGTAATGCCCACTGGGTTGGAGACTCCCAGAGGGGCAGCACAGGGAGGTGTAGGGCTGCCAGCACATCCAGGATGCTCAGGGTTTGTGCTCACTGTGGACCTGGAAGGTGAGAGGTGATCTCACTGGCTTTGTCCTTACTAAACTCCTGAGGGAATGGATCTGCAGTCAGAAGCATTCGATCTCCATTTCAACAGTGTCTCAAGGAGAGGCTGATACCTTCTGCCCTGGATGGAAGCCTTTGTGCACACACAGATTGCAAAGCACCAGGAAAGTGCAGGGAGCAGGGAGTTGTGGAGAGAAGGCGCTGGGCGGGGGATGGGGAGCAGGGACCATTCTGGGCTGGAGTGTACATGTTGGCTCAGGATCTTGGAGGAGCTGGGCCTGCAGGCTTGCTGGACTTGCAGGATAGGAGCCAGGCGGGACAGGAGACCTTCTTGCTCTTAGTGGAATGCTGCTCCACAGAGGCGAGGCATCTGTGCCCAGGGCCAGTCCTCCACACCCCCTGCTGAGGCCTCCCTGAGCTCACAGTCTTTAATGGCTTCTGGAAGGAGACTGCTGTCTCAAGGCGAAGAGGGTGGGATGCTCACCTCGCCACCCACTCCAAGCCATAGCTCCAAACTCGGGGCACCCTAGACCACCTGCTCCAAGGAAGAAGGGACTGGAACTGAAATAAAACTTTTATTCATTGAAATTGTGATGAAAAGTTATAGAATCAGGCTGAGATGTGTTTAAAAGAGGCACTTTCCAGCTGGGAGTGGGGAAGAAAGCTGTCCACAGGACAGTTTGGTAGAGTTTATTTGAAAATGTACAAATATTTCATATATGTGTCCCTCTGCCGAATTGGGATTCTTCACTCAACAGTCGGTTACATAGGCACAAGGTATGGAATCTAAAGGCTGCTTTTGCAATTCAGCCAGAGTGGGTGACAGAGGCAGGAGAGGGGGGGTTCTAATTGTGGGGTGACCTTAGGTGAGCCATTGACCTGTGTGATCCTCAATTTCTTCCTCTTTAAACTGAGGATGAATGTAACCCTGGCTACTTCTCAGAATCTTGTTTAGGGGCAGATGAAGTGATTTCTATGAGTTAAAGTTCTTTATGAATGATCTAGTATGGTGTAAGTATTAGCTATTATTTAATGAAATCCAAATTCATTTCTCTACCCATTGACTGGTTCATCTCATGATTTAGGATATAATTGTTCAACATGGAGAACTGAATAATTATTCAGCCCAATTTGATACATGTTTATGGAATGACTGGTGTTGTAAGGAGATGTCTACATGATTTTGTCAGTGTGGACAGCTGGTCCAAATGTGAGCCTCCTTCCTCATTTCATCAATGGTTTTGGGGAGGTTTGGGAATCCATCACTGGCCCATCTCTAGTTAGGTGCTCACTTCATTTTCTTTGTGATTGCCTGTCAACCTTTTGATTTTTTTTTTTGGTCCTTACTATGAAATCCATGCCTGTGTTATGATGTGTTGGCTTTTTTCTATGTGATTTCTTACACTTGATTTGTTATTCTTTAGAGCTATAATTAACCATTATTGAATGGTTTGATAGGGTGTTCCATAGTTCAAGCTAAGACTAATTTTGTTCACAGGGAAAATACAATTTTTTTTTATTATTTACTTTATTTGAGGTCAGGTTATTTTCAAACAGTTGAACACAATTAAATATACTAAATATGTACATAAACTTGAGAACTCCAAAGAAAGAAAAGTCCATCCTGAAAAAAAAATCAGAAAACTTGGAGGAAGATAAAGTCCAAAGTTGCATTTTAACTAGAATAATTTATGGGTTTAAATAACTGACCCTATAGCTTCAGTTCAGCCTCATAATCTCATTACAAGGAGATCCCAGGAACTATTTTCAATTAGACAAGAAGTCTAATTGAATGCATGGTCTCTGCATAGTTGTAAAATGTGATCATGTACTTCCTCATATTACTTGAATTTCTTACCTGTATATTATTCTAACTAGAAAATCCTAGAGTGAGTACTCATTGTTAAGTACCTCCACCCAGGGACTGTCACAGAACTGAGCCTCAAATAGTTCATAGTATGTACTCCAGGCTTGATTAAATATCCTGATGCTTTTTGTTATATTGTAATCTATTGCATTTCGGTCAGATACTGTTATCCCTACATTACCTCGATGATCCACTCTCAGGTTATGATTTTTGTAAATTTAAGCTTTTTATAAATTACTTTGGTCTGCTGGGCCTCTAAAACAATTTCCAGTGTCTGTGTGGGGGTAATCACTTGCTTTCTGTAATTTAAGATCCAAAGAATAAAGTCTCTTTGAGATAGTTTGGGATGACACTCATTGTGAGTGACTTTGAAAGTAAAGCTGGTACATACCTGGCAAGTGTCCAGCCACCATATCTACTGTTGGGTACAGTTGGAAGTAACTTTGAATGCTCCAGAAGCACAGTAGGATAACTATGGCTTAAAGCAATTAATTGGGTATTAAAAATATAGCTAGTAGAGAGGATTTGGAATGTTCCCAGCACAAAGAAAACTGTCTGAGGTCATGGATGTGCCACTCACCCTAATCTGATCATTGCAAGTTGTACACATGTACTGCAATGTCACAGTGTGCCCCATAAATATGTACCATTACTACATCAATTAAAAATAAAAAGCATATCAATTGTCATTTGCTTTGGGTTTTAGTGTGAGGCTCCTAGCAGCCGCTTCCTCCGTAGGAGCCATCTTTGGGGATATTTAGCCTCCAGTTTTCAATCTGTGGAAGCTGGGGGGAGGGGGGAGTAAAAAAAAAAACGATGCTTCTTTCATCACTGATCACTTTGTAACATCAAAGGATTAGGGAAGTGTTTTTTTTTTTCTGGGTCTCTCACCTTCTTCTTTTGTCTCTTCCTCTTCACTCTCCATAAAGCTTATCTTGGAAGCCAGGCACCATTTGCCATGTGGTGGTAAGGTGTGTGTAATGCACACTCTGATAGGTTTGTGTTTATAACACAAATACATCGAGTTGTCACTGAGGCAGGAACTGCTTGCTATCAGGAAGCGCATCCTGCAGGGGATTACCAAGGCTGGCCTGTCGTCAGATCATCTTCTTAACATAACTTCCATATCTTCGTTTATGGAATCCTCAGATTTTTGTTGCTGTGGTGGTTCATCTTCTTTTCTAATCTCAACCCATCTGTGCAGAAACTTGTATTTCATTCTGCAAAACATTTCTTCCAATTTCAGGGGGGTAGGAGGTAAAAACAAAATGAAACGGAAAACTGTTCAGATAACCCGGGAGGATTTGAAAACCCCTTTGTTATAACAGTCCTTTTATGTTTGAAATATTTATTGGGCCTCTTCCTGGTCACGATCGGAAGGGAAACCTGAATTGGTGCCCTCTAAGCTGCTTGGGTGCACAGAAGAGTACATGTTTACAAGCCAAGATGGTGCTTGATCTTGGAATGACAGGAAATGATTTTGCAAATCCAGATAAACTATTTTTTTTCCTAGAAAGCATACGTGCCAAACACAGTTTAAAGTAAACACATGAGAATCCTTATGTTGCACTCTTTAGTAGTGTGTTAGAAGAAGTTACACTTCTCCAAATTAAGAACAATCTGGTGAAATAATGAACTGTAAGTGGCTTGTTTTGTTTCTATGTCCTCACAGGTGTAAATCTTAGGATTTCTATTATGGAGAAGAGCATAGGAAAATAGTGGAATTTGTTTGAATAGATGAATAAATGAAATGAATGAGTGAATGAATCAATGAAATAACTCCCTCAGCTCCTGAAGTTTGCATCCTCATGCCAAAAGCCCTGTGAGTGGTTTGGAGTGGATCATGATAAATTTGACCTCTAAGTTTTATACCAGTTTGGAGTGGATCATGATGAATTTGACCTGTAAGTTTTATACCAGTTTGATATTAGCTCATTTCTGGAGCTGCCATTTTAGTTCCATTTCTTTATCCAAAATTATTAAGGAATTTGATTTTATATAGATAAATATTATGGGATAAGATTACTTTGAAGCTTATATAGGTGCATACTATGAGAAATTTCCAATTTAAAAAAAAACATTAAGGAGAGGGAATTGACCCACTAGATTTGAAAATTTGCAATAAATTTAATAAGGCAATATGATATTCATATATGAATCAATGAAAAACAGTAGAGTCTGGAACAGAACAAATTATATATGTTAACTTTATATTGTTAAATAGGGAATTGCTGATTGAAAATATTACTTAATAAATGGATCAGTACTTTTCAACTGAGTTGGTTAAAACCTAGCATTTGGTGAGCACCTACTGTATGCCAGATACTGTTCTAAGAGCTTTTCGTAACAACCCTTTGAAATAGATACCATTATCATCCCCATCTGCAGATGAAATCACTGAAACACAAGGAGGTTTAGCAACGGGTCCAACATCAGGCAACCAGGAAGTGGTAGAGCCAGAATATGAACCCAGGCAGTACAACTAGATCATTACCTGCTTTACTCTACATAAAAACTTACATTCCAGATGGATTTTAAAAATCTACATGTGTAAAATAACATCTGTTTAAATTATACTCTTGAAGAGAATTTTTCTTTGTTTCTTTCTTTTTTTTTTTTTTTTTTTTTTTTTTTTGTACAAGGGCTTAACTACTGAGCCAC
This sequence comes from Spermophilus citellus, assembly GCF_964194105.1. Lineage (NCBI taxonomy): Eukaryota > Metazoa > Chordata > Mammalia > Rodentia > Sciuridae > Spermophilus > Spermophilus citellus. The sequence continues at coordinate 42,432,474 of NC_138189.1, read as the reverse complement.
ATTCCCAGACTTTTTAAACATTTTTAAATTTTGATTCAGGGTCTTGCTAAGTTGTTCAGGGCCTTGCTAAGTTGCTCAGGGACTCACTAAATTGCTGAGGCTGGCTTTGAACTTGGAATCCTCCTGTTTCAGCCACACAAGCTGTTGGAATTACAGGCGTGCACCACTGTGCCCAGCTAAGATCAGAGAGAATTTCTTAAGCAAGACAGAACCAGAAGACTTTGAAGAAAAACACTGATCAGATAACATAAAAATTCAAAACCTCATAGACATGACACTGTAACAGAATCAAAAGTAATAATTAACCAAAAGAAAATATATTTGCAGCCCATTTGGTAAAAGTTTTTAATCCATAATGGACAAAGGATTTCTATAAAATGACATAAAACAGTCTGATTGAAAAATGGGCAGTAGATGTGAACTGGCAATTCACAAGAGAAAACGCAAATAGTCGAGAATGCAAATGTATTGCCACACATAATGGGGCGATATGTACAGTGATGGTAGGCTTTCAAAGAAACTCCCAGATTTTCTGTTCAGTTTCACCTTGATCAGGGAAGTAAGGTTTTCTTCTAAATATTTACCTCCTCCATCAGCCCAACCACCTTCCTGTCACCACTCACCCACCACCTCCATCACCTTAGGGGAAATTCCTTATCCTCCACTCAGAGTCTTTCCAAATTCTGAGGGTTGTTGGGTGGAGGCTTGTCAGTGGTTGGGAGAGGTTGAAAGCACGTACTCATGAATTCCCTTGAAATGATTTCCTGTTTCTTGGTTTTCTTGGTAGAAGATATTTCTCCCTTCTGCCTTGTTGCATAGTCTTTCCAAACCCTTCTCTGTCCCCACATGGAAAAGATCATCATCTCCCAATTTCCATCTGGTCCTTCTTTCTGCTACCATCCTATCTGGTTCTTGGGAAGGGAAAAACGTGCATTAGAGCCTTCTCATGCTGCACTTGAGTCTTGGAGTAAGCACTGAATAAGATTGGGGTAGGATGATAGGAAGATACCCATCAGAGCACTAGTGAGAGGGACCCGCGAGAGCACACAGAAAACAGGGACTGGCAATTTGAGACATTATCCTGACACAGGTCAATATTTTTAACTACTGTAGTGCACAGGAAGTACAAGTGACAATGAAATGACTTTCCCCCCCATTAGATTAGTCAAAGTCTAAAATATGGATAACATCAAGAGCAAGGGCAAGAGCTGACAGGAAAGGTATTTTCATGTGTTGATGCTGGGAAGTGAATTGCTGAAACTTTTTAGGAATTGCCCAAACATATCAGTACCCATCAAAATTTAAATTAGGCTTTCACCTAATGGTGCCCATCTAAGAATTTGGCCTAAAGAAACAAAAGTACCAGTTTCTAGGTTTTTATTTTAGAATTATTTGCCAAAGGACTATAGACAACAGATATGATTCAATAAATTATAGCATGTCCACATAATAGAATAACATGCATCTATTAAAAAGTATGCCTTAATTCAATGACTGTCCTTTTATTTAGTAAAACACAATACTTTAAGCTTAATGGTAAACATATTTATGTTCCATAAAGGCAGAAAGCATAAATAAACGTACCCCAGGCAAGCCTCAGTAATTTCGAAAACTGCAGATATAAAGGAAGCAGAGTAGGTATATTAATAAAACCTGTAGGAGGAAGGAGGGATTAGTGTTAGGGATCTGAGAAAGTCATAGAGGATGGGGTCCAAAGCACAGAAGAAGGGACTATTTTTAGGTCGAAGAAATAAAAATAGGACAGGAACAGATGTAGGCAGTTTACATGATGGCGAACCGAGTACAAGATCAGAAGGAATTGAACAAGACTTAGAGAAGGCGTTTTGGAGAACAGGAAAGAGAGAAATAGTGGACTTCTAGGGTCCATTTAAGGTTGGTGAGCAAGAACATGTGGTGGAACCATTGTATCCTCTTTAAATTGATATGAATACTAGAAATTATATCAAAAGTTGGTAAAATTTCCTGGTAAGATAGAAAATTGTAAGTCCCAAATTAGGAATCATCTTAAGAAATGGACGGAGTTTATTGTTCTTCTACATTAGAAAAGTTAATTTCAACCATAGGATTTTTTTTGGAAAACTTTATGAGAAAATAATTCACATACTATAGAGTTCAGCCATCTAAATGATACAGTTCAGTGACTTGTAGTATATTCACAGATGAGAGCAACCATCACCACAATCAATTAGAATATTTTTACCCCACCAGGTGTACCCCTTATCTTCATCAGGTAACCTCCCCATCTCCACTCCACCTTCCCCAAGCCCTAGGCAAGCATTAATCTCCTTTCTCTCTATATAGATATGTTTGTTCTGATTATACAATATTTGTTTCTTTGTGCCTGGCTTCTTTTCCTTGGTATAATGCTTTCAAGCTTCCTGTAACGTGAATTGTGCTTCATTCTTTCTCATTGCCAAATAATATTCCATTGTATGAATAAACCACATTTTATTTATCAATTTTCAAAGAGTATTTCCACTCTTTGGCTATGATGAATAGTATGCTATTAACATTATTGTTTGTGTTTTCAAGTGGATATTTGGTTTAATGTCTCTTAGGTGTATGCCTAGGAGAGGAAGTTTTGTGTCATTTAGCCTTTTGAGGAATGACAGACTGGTTTCCAAGTGGCTGCAATCACAGCATGCTGGATCTAGGTATTATAGGAATGTATGGAACACAGAAATTATTAGAGATGCTACCATCCAGGACAAATGATTTAAAGTCAAAAGGCTTATTAATGGGAGTTTAGAACCTAGATTTTGATCTTTTTGTTTAATTTTGTTACATTTGTCTTTTACTATTTCCTTAACTTTTTCATCTTAAACATTTTTTAATTTATTTAAATATGTTTCACACATATACATTAATGACCATTAATGTGATTATAAGCATGTTGTTTTAATAAGCATAGTTTAATAAGCATGTTGTATATAATTTTTGTGATCTTTCTCCCCCACCCTTTTTTTTTAAACTGGGGAATTGAACTCAGGGGCACTTGACCTCTGAGCCACATCCCCAGCTCTATTTTTTTTAATGTTTTTAAGTTGTAGATGGACATAATATCTTTATTTATTTATCTTCATGTGGTGCTGAGGATCAAAACCAGTGCCATAAAAATTCTAGGTGAGTGCTCTACCACTGAGTCAAAACCCCAACCCTCCCAGCCCCATTTTACATTTTATTTAGAGACACGGTCTCACTGAATTGCTTTGTGCCTCACTTTTGCTGAGGTTGGCTTTAAACTTGGGACCCACTGATGGGATTATAGGCATGTGCCACGGTGCTGGGCTCCTTTCCCTTTTTTGATGCTTATTTTCCTTCCCTCCTACATTACTTTATTACCTCAACAGGTGACTAATAACCTAACAAATCCACCAGTATACTTTCATTTTATTAGTTTAAATTCCCTCATAATAATAACTGATGTGGATATTTTACAGTTTATGGAGTCTACTGAAGAATGTTCACTCCTTGTTGCGGGTTTTTAATGTTCATGGTCAATGTTGCTGTTAACATCACTGATGTTGGGGATGGTCCTTCTAAAAAGAGAGAGAAAGAGAGAGAGAGAAAGAGAGAGAAAAAAGAGAGAGAGATGGAAAAAGGAAAGAGAAAGAAAGAAAAAAGAAAGAAAGAAAGAAAGAAAGAAAGAAAGAAAGAAAGAAAGAAAGAAAGAAAGAAAGAAAGAAAGAACGAACGAACCTGGGTACTCGTGCACTCAGGAAGCTTGGAGAAGAGATGTTTCCTATTAGACGAGTTGCATTGTTGTTCTCTCTTTTTTTTTTCTGGCTTTGAACTTGCAATCCTCATGCCTCATCCCTAAGCTGGGACTACAGGCATGTGCTACTGCATCTGGTATCTCTCTCTCTCTTTAAAATGTGTCCTTTTTAGATATACATGACAGTAGAGTGTATTTTGACATATTATATATACATGGAGTATAACTTATTCTAGGATCCCATTCTTGTGGTTGTACATGATGTGGAGCTACCCTGGGCTGGGGATGTGGCTTAGTGGTAGAGCATTTCTTTATCAGCTGGATATTGTGTGGTGCCTTGTTCACAGTTTCTGTGAACAGTTTCAGATCTATGTTTGGGAGAGGGATAAAACACAATATAGGTTGGCAACAAGTTTACTCAATCTAAGAAGATTGTTAAGCAATTGTAAATTAAAATAAAATATCATATTTTACCTATAAGACTGGAATAATAACAATATTCAATATGTATAGAAGAGTAGAAAAACAGACGAACTCATAAACTTGCTGATGGGAGTATAGATTGATAATGTGCTCTTAGGGGACAATATGGCAGTATGTATGTTTCAGTACACATTTTATGATTCAGAAAGCTAGGAATCTGTCTTACAGACATTCACACATGAGAAACAAGGATAATAAAAGATGCCCACTGACATATTTGAAGCCACTTAAAAGTTTACTGATAGAGACATGAATTAGCATATTTTGGTATATGAATAAGATCTACACCTGATAGGCAAAGCTCTACAGTGCATATTGCTAAGCAACAAATTAAAAAACATCTCAGAACAATTTGTTTTCTACAACCCACTTTTGGAAGTAGTAACCACGAAGAATGTGTGTGAGATCAGTGTGTACTTGTATGTATCTACCTAAAAAACAGAAAAACCATGTACCAAACTATGAGCAGTAGTTCTCTTCTAGTGTGTGAGTATGTTCGTGTGTGGGGGATTACTGAGGGGGAGTTATTTATTTCCTAAATAACAATAATATTTAATACTTATGGAGCACTTGCTACATGTCCAGCACTGTGCTAAAAACTTGACACCTATTGTTTAACTTAATCTTGACCATGGCCTTATAGAGTATTATTACCTGAATTTTGTCTTAACTGAACCACAAATGGGTAAAGTATTTCACTTGAGATGATAGAGTCAGAAGTTGAAAATCTGAACAAAGGTAGTCTGACTCTAGAGACCACACTCAGAAATTTCTGTCCATGCACCCATCCATCCAAGTGTCTGTCTCTTATCTGTGTATTATCTATCCATCTATCAATCATCTTTTCACACTAAGGTAGTTAGGCTGCTGCAGAGAAAAATAAACCAGTTTTTCTTTTCTGTTATTGAAATACAATGTAGTTTCTGAAAATACACTCTAAGCCTTTTTAGAAAGTAGCATGGAAGACAGATGATCTGATTGGTTTGGTTCTTTGCCACTGTGAAGGGGGTCAGCTGTCTAGGACACCTAGGGGAGGTGACAACCTAATGGTGGGACTCAGATGGAGTAAAAATGCAACCAAGTAGAGTCTGTGCTTCTACTCTGATGGACAGAATGAAATCATATCATAGCAAAAAGACCTCAGCAATCCTCTCCATTATTTTATTAATGAAGAAACAGCATCCAGAGTGTGTTAGTGGCAGAACTGGTAGCAAAATCAGGTTCTCTGACTCAGGCCAAGGCTGTTTCCACTATATCATGATTTAGGATTGTGTCACCTATGACACACATTTGCTTCCCAAGTTGTAACCAGAGAGATGGGCACAATTTGTTGGCTCATTTGTATCTCTGGAGACCCCCCAAATGTGTGTGTCTTTGTCTAGAAGGAAAGCAAGGGCTGGAATGCCAAACTGAACATTTATTTCACCCATCAGCTTTACAGTTTTGGCTATTACACTCTCCTTAACAAGAATCCGAAGAGAATTGGGAGGTCTGGTTTATGTCCCAATGGTCAGTTTGAACTCATTGGTTTCCCAGGGGCTCCCTCCAACTCTGCTGTTTCAAAGGCCACCATCCTATTAAGTAAGAAAACCAGAGAGGTTGTCTGGTTAGGCAGAGGTGTTGCTAGACAACAGCTGGACGTGAGGCGAACTGTCTATGGAAGACACTGACCACTGAGCTGTAGTGGCGGGTCCAGGCATAGAGATAGGTAGGATGTCACTGTCAGCTAAGCTCATGTGCAGGTGACTGCCCCTGGACAGAACAAAGGTCAAGGGTCAGGAAACATGTGGACCCTGAGGAGGGCGGAGAAAGTACTGAGTCGAAACTACTTTTCCTGATTTTATTCAAGCCAAGCGGAAGGCAGAAGGCTGTGTCAGCTCCCTTCTCCCAACTGGTGCATCAGCAGGATGGTGGAGCCTCTCCCACTGCTCTCCAGATACTGCTCAGAGTTCACGGCCGTCCAGCTGCCCTGCAAGAACCCTTCAGGAGAAGCAGGAGAAAGGCCCCTTCGATGTTTAGAACTCCCCAATCTTGCTTGGGCTGAGAACTGTCACAGAATGCCACCAGGGAGTAACACACCAGAGCCACATAACACCCACTTTTCAAATTTAGATTCTCAAATTTGTGATCAGTTCCATGTGCCCTGTGATTATTTCAGTCTGGAAGTTCAAGATTCCAAAATATCAAAATATTCACCCATGTATTGCTTAAGGAAAATTTGATTTTCTGTGAGGTAATGACTGATAAGCTTAAATAAAATAATCTGCATCATGACTGTTCTTCATGTATAATGATTAATTTTGATGGGTTTATGGTTAATAGTTTACTTCATTTTCAGTCCCTAGGATCTGTTGGTAAAATAGTATATGAAAAGCAAAAATGTAAATGTAAATGCTGTATATATACATATATGTACATATATTCATGTATATACAGCATATATATATATATATATATATATATATATACATACATAGAACATATACATACCATTTAAAAATTATTATTGTAATGTGTATTTAAAAATCTCCACCAGCATAGAAAATAATGAAGTAAAAAAATAAGTCAACTGCCAATTCTGCATAAATCATCATTTCTAATGGTTTCTTATATTGTGTCTTGGGATTGGTTTGTGTGTGAGGTACACATATGGAGTAGAGAAGACTTTTTTTTTTTTAACTAAATAGGATCATACAAGACATCACTGCTTGGCCATTTGCTTTTTCCCACTAGTAATATATTTAACCCCTCCCTAGTGGTAAGTATTCAGACTCTTTCTACTTTTCAACTTTTTAATCATCTAATTTTGCAATGAATATCCTGTCTCAGGCAATTTTGTAGACTTGGACATGCATATTTTCAAAACATTATATGTTGGTGCTTGTTACTCAACCTTAGTTAAAGTTTTGAAAACTGGAAACGGAGCCCAAAGGCAAAAACAAAGGGTATGGCATATTTCTGGATTTTCCTCTTCAGTCTCTATCTTCAATGCAACAGATAATTGAAAGCTGATTGCAGAAAACGAAAGAAGAAAAGAAATGTGTTTAGGAAAGTATGAACAAGGATTTTCTGTTCAGCTCTTAGCAGAGTTGTGAAGTAATATTCTCATCCTGGCAAACTATTTAAAGAAAGTACTGTGATTTCATTTGTTACCCCATCAATTACCTTTTGCCTTTTCAAATCTTACCACCTGCCAACCCCAGCCCTTGGTTACTACTCCTTCTAAAGGGTGGCTGTGACACTTATTGCTGTCCTATGAATTGATATCTAGATTTGGGTACTTTTCTAATATACCTATTCTTTTTTTATAGAGTTTTTTAATATTGACTTTTAAAATTTTATTCATTTATTTATATGGGGTGCTGAGAATCCAACCAAGTGCCTCACACATGCTAGGTAAATGGTCTAACTCTGAGCCACAACCCCAGCCCCTAAGGTACATATTCAGATGTCCTGATCTTAGGAACCTCTTCAGGTCAAGTTTTGTACCTCTCTGCACTGCTTTGAAAATGATAGTGAATAACTGAATCCTTTTATGAACTGGTTTCTCTAGACTTTAGAGCTCTACTTTATTTTTTAATTTGCACCAAGAGATGGATAAGGGAAATATTTTTTTCATATTCTCTTTCTAAAGTAGACCAATGCTTGGCATCTAAAATGAATTTCTCAGTTTGTGTTTCTAGGGTCTGGGTGGACCAAAACATGGCATTTTGGTAGATGATGACCATGAACTTTTGTTTTGTTTCTTTTCCTAGGTCGGATGGCCTGAGCTGGCACATAAGTAGAAACAGATGTTGAGAAGGACAAGGAGGTATGTGGTGCCAATGTCTGAGTTCTGGGAAAAGGAAACACTTCACAGAGAATAGGTGCCACCTGTAGGGGGTTGCAGTTTGCCAAGTGAAACCAGTTTGGCTAAAGATAGCTAAAAACAATTCCTCGGGGCATAAGGTAATGTTTGTTTACACTCGACACTGAACAAGGGTGTGTGTGAGTACGTGTCTGGCTATGTGCATACCTTGTTATACATTAAAAAAATCAATCAATGCAATTTGACATAACAACAAACTAAAAAATGAATAACTAGGATTATCTCAATAGATTGAGAAATTCAACATCCATTTACAATAATTCCCAATAAATTAGGAACAGAAGGGAACTTCCTCAGAACTTCCTTGTGCATGTTCCTTATCAGCGAAGCATTTTGACCTAGTCTTGAATCCAACTGCTGAAAGAACAATTTTTATTTAATATTTGATCTGTTGAGAAGAACAGAACCGTTACATTTTTAATAGGCATGGAAGAAAGAATTTTAAATTTCTTGGTCTTTTTTACTATCCTACTGAGATTTGCTAAGATATCTAAAAAAGGATTTGGAACTTTGAAGAGCTGTGTAGCTCTACACAATGATAAAATATTGCTTATGCCATCTCAGCAGAATGTGGTACATTTGGAGAATTAATTATGCTAGAGTTCATTAAACAAAATTTAATGAAAACCCCATTCTCTTTGGGCAAGCCACTAAACTTCTTGTGCCTTAATTTTCTCACATCTGAAATGAGAATAATAATGTAATACCTTGTAGAGTTATTTAAAAGGGTCAATGTGCTAAGAAAGTTGTACACAGCATACAGGAAGTTATCTATTACTACTACTATATCACTAATAAGACTACAATCCTCATTCTTTTTCCTACATTTTCTCCTTAAAAACATTTTTTTTTAGTTGTAGATGGACACAATATTTTTATTTATTTTAATGTGGTGCTGAGAATCGAACCCAGTGCCTCACATGTGCGAGGCAGGTGCTCTATCACCGAGCTACAGCCCCAGCCCTACTTTTTCTCCTTTAATTCACAAAGATCAGTAATTTAACTTAGTTGTAAAATTCCACTGAAATTTTGAAATATCTCCTTGATATGGGGATCCATAATTCTCTTTAATGTTGGAATTTAAGTCGTGAGGCCTGATATCACGAGAAGAGCACTATATTAGAAGTCTTGCAACATAGACTGAATGATATTCCTGTGGAAAAGTTGTCTCATTTTTCTGGATCTCTCTTTACTAGATTTTAAAATGGGGGTGGATGGATTAGTGAGATGATTTGTCAGGTCCCTGTCAGGGAAAAAATGAGATGGCTTGGATTATGATACAGACCAAGATGTCGAAACAAAACAAATGTTTTATACTACAAAGTGAACTCAACTGCTAGTTTATTTTAAAGATTTTAAAAATAATCCTATTGCAAATAAAAGAGCGTAGAACAGAAGTGAACATAAAATTTTCTAAAATTGCCAAACAGGTATAAAGATAAGGGCATGGGGGGAGGCTGGGGCTGTAGCTCATTGGTAGAGCGCCTGCCTCACACAGGTGAGACACTGGGTTCGATCCTCAGCACCACATAAAAAAGTAATAATAATAAATAAATAAAGCTATTTAAAAAGATAAGGGCATCGGATTATAAAATACTCAGGGGTAGGGACAATGTATGAATATGTATCTTTGAATCTTCAGAGGCTGGCAGAAGCCTGGCACATAGAAGTTACCCTCCAAGAGTTTGTTAAAATGAACCACACAGAATTTACCGTTGTTGGAGCTTGTGAACTCAACAGTACTCAATTTGAATTGAATGTTTGAATTGCGAGTATGCTTGACATTTATGAAATCTGAAGCATTATATTAAGACATACGTTCTCTTGAGTTTGCTGGATCAACCCAAATTATTTTGGATCAAATACAAGATGATAATATAATTTCACCCTCAATTATATATGATCCAGAAAATAGAAAAGAAAGGAATGCTTCTCAACTGTGTGAGGCTACCATTACCAAACTAACAAAAACCAGAGAAAGAAAATAAGACTATAGATAATATTACTCATGAATATGCATCAGAAGTGCTTCACAAAATATTAACAAATTGAATATAACCATATGTAGAAAAGTGAACAAATATTGTCCAAGTAGGGCATATTCCAGGAATGCAAGTTTGGTTCAATTAAAAAAAAATCAATCAGTGCAATTTGACATAACAACAAACTAAAAATGAATAACTATAGGATTATCTCAATAGATTATTCAGAAATTCAACATTCATTTATAATAATTCCCAATAAGTTAAGAATAGAAGGGGACTTCCTCAGCCTAATACACAGCTTCTATGACAACACACTTTAACAACACACTTAAAAGCCTCTGGCCTTCTTTTCATGCTTAGATATAAAGTAAGGATGTACACTCTCATCACTTATAGTCAACATTATATTAGAGATGCTAGCCTATGCAATAATTCAGCAAATAAATAAAAGACGTACAGATTGGAGAGGAAGAAATAAAACTTTAAAAAAAAATTCATAGTAACATGATTATCTACATAGAAAAATCTCAAACAATTCATCAAAAAATCTGCTAGAAATAACATATGAGTTTAGCAAGGGCACAGATGACAAGGACAATGTAAAAATCAATTATATTTCTAAATAATAAAAACAAATAACTAGAAATTAAAACTTAAAAATTAGAACTATTTACAATGGCATCAAACAACATAAAATACTTTGAGATAAATCTACTGAAATATGGTCATATTTGGATGCTGCAAACTATAAAACAATAATGAAAGCAAGTGTAGTCAACTCCAAGATGGCTTCCAATGACCTTTGCTTCCTAACAGTCAAGTCCTGATGTTAATGTTCTCCTGCACTGAATAGGGTTGACCTGTGACCTAATATCATATTGTGGACATATGAGTGTGTGACTTTGGATTCTAGATCATAAGAGATGCTGTAGCTTCCACCTTTCTATCTTGTATCACTTGCTCTAGGGTTGCCAACTTCCAAGTCATTGGAACATTCAAGTAACACTATGGAGAACTCCTAACATTCCATGAGGCTCTGAGTCTTTCTACCAATAGCCATGTGAGAGAGTTGCATTAGAAATGGATTCTTCAGCCTTGTCAAGTCATCACATGACTGCATCCCTGCCTGTCTTGATTGCAAACTCATGAGTGACCCAAAACCAGAATAACCCACTTACATTACTCTCACACTACTGCTTCACAGAAACACGAAGATAATACATTTTTATTGGTTGAAGCTACTAGATTTTGGACTCTTTTTTTTAATATAGTAATTAAAAACTAGCACAGGATTTGGTACTTGGAAGTGAGATGTTGCCATCACAAATATTTTAAGTGTCAGTGTGGCCTTCAAATAGGAGTGGTCAAAGAGCTTGTTAAGACTTAGAGAAGTATGTTAGAGAGAGCATAAAGAAGACTGAGGAGATTGATTGATTGGCCAAAGCCAGACAGGATTTAAGAAGCTTGCCTGTCAGGACTTAAAGATAAGTGGAGGGAATATTATTGGACAATGGAGGCAGAAAGTTTAGCAGACATATGTAAGATGTTGTCTTAGAGGATTATCCAGTTATACGACAGGGCTTCTAAGAATCTGAAGGCCATTGTAGCCCGGCAGTTCCAATAGACGCCTGAGGTGGAGAAATACACAGCTCAGAGAGACTTGTGGGTGTATATTTTAACTGATAGAGTGAATATCAAGAAGAACTGTAGAAGAACTAAAATTTTTAAAAAGAGTGATGAATGCAGAATTATCACCAACTTAGACTGATATCCAGCCAAACTTCCTGATTGTTTCACAATTTTCATTTCCATTTAAGGACGCTATGAAGACACAAAGATGTAAATTGAAATACTGCACTTCCATTTACTCGTAGTGGTGCCTGTCAAAGTTTCTAATGATTGTGAGGAGAAAATGAGATAACGTATAAGAAAATATTTTGTACAGTAAGGACTAGATATATGTTAGCACTAAGTATATTTTAGCCAGGAGTATAATTAAAGAGCTACTCCACCTTGTGCAAGAAGAAGGGCAAGTGCAATCCAGAATCCCTTACCCATCCTAGCAAAGGAGACATTCATCAAGACACCTTCAAACCAGAGAAAATGAGATGGTCTTTCATGATGTTTTTATTTATTTATTTATTTTTAGTTTTCCGCGGACACAACATCTTTATTTGTACGTGGTGCTGAGGATTGAACCCCAGCCACACGCATGTCATGAGAGCGCGCTACCGCTTGAGCCATATCCCCAGCCCCATGTTTTAAAAATCCAAAATGTATTATTATAAGTTTATTACTTATCTTATGATTTAAAGTGGTAAATTATCAATGAAAATATTCAAAACCATAAAAGTGAATAGAGTAATAAGTAGATTCCTTTCTATCTTCCTAACATCTACCCTGAACTTCAGGGGTAATTATTTTTCAGTTTCATGTGTATTTTTCATGATTTTTATTCTATTAATATGTGTATAAAATTATTGTATGATTTTTGAAGAAAATTTAAGTCATCATATTTTTCTTGCTGAGGAATAATCACTGTTAAATTCTGATGGGTAAGTTTTTAGTGTATATTCTATACACAAACACAAACACACATACGCAGACGTTTTTAAATCTTCTTTTTCAAAAATGTTTTTTCAGTTGTAGGTGGACACTATACCTTTATTTTATTTATATGTGGTGCTGAGGATCCAACCCAGTGCCTCCCGTGCTAGCGAGTGCTGTACTGCTGAGCTATGACCCCAGCCTCCAAAATTTTTAATCTTTTTCAAACAGCTCATGAAGAATTTTAAGGATGGTTATAGTCTAGACTGAGTTCTTAAGAATCCTTGTAACTGGCTATAAGAGTTATTTCTATTAAATTGGGGGGAATCAAACAAACAACAAAAAAGAGTTATCTCTATATATTACTTTTCTTTCTTTCTTTCTTTCTCTCTCTCTTTCTTTCTTTCTTTCTTTCTTTTTTTTTTTTTGAAATTTGGCTTAACTTTAAGGGCTAGGGGAAAAAAAAGACATCATATACTACTTTGTATTCAGCAATGTTTCCAGATCAGAGAAACTGCTTTAGATGATTTATCTTTCTTGAAACTCAATTTTGTTGTCTTCCTCTCACCCAACCTCTCCCAAGCAGTTCTTCTTTCAGTCATAAAAGCATTTAACAAAGAGCATGACTCAGAAAAAAGTGAGAGAATTGCTTCCAAAAACATAAAAAGCTTATCTTCCGTTCGAAGCTGAGACCTGGAAAAGCAGTAATTTTCTATAAAACTGAATTGGTGTTTCCAGACTGTTGACTTCAGATTCTTACTTCCTTGACATTTTTCATTGATAGATAGGAGGATTTCATGCTGCCAAATGTTGAATGAATTTGAAATACTCAAGGATGCTTCAAGACTTTGATATAGCTGCTTTATCTAGTGGAAGAGTCACCTTGAGTCGGGCAAAAAGCATTAAAATTTACTCACAACTCACATTAAATAGATTTTTAGGGGTGAAAAATATTTAAAAGTATTCTTGGTAGTTTTGAGTTTGTTAAGAATAAAGTACTTTGTCCTTATGAGTTACATTTTTTAAAAATTTCTCACATATTTTTGGCACTCATTAGTAAGTCCATTGTGACTCTATCACCATGTTTTCATTTCTGTTCTCATGAATAAGAGTTTAATATATTATTTTACACAAAAGATTCACATTAGAAAATAAACAAATCTATGGATCAGGCTTTCCTTCTGGAGATTTTGATTTAATTGATATAGAAATGTGCCAGGTATCCGTGTTTTTTTCAAAGCTCTCCAGACCCAGGTAATTCTAATGTGTAGCCAGGATTGAGAATTAATGACTTAATGTTAACATGTACATTCTCTAACAAATCTTAAATAACAAATAACTTTGAAAGTTAAATAATAAATATTTAATAAATTCTGTAATAAAAATCAGGAATAGTATGTTTGGTGCATGGGTAATACTTTTAAAAAGGTCTAAAATTTGGGTGTTGCTACTAAAAAGCAAGCTAGGCTGGGGGTGTGGCTCAGTGGTAGAGTATGTGCCTCACATGTGTGTGAGGTTCGATAAGTTTGATTTTCAGCACCACATATAAATAAATGAATAAAATAAGATCTATCAACAAAATAATAATAATAATAATAATAAGAAGAAGAAGAAGAAGAAGAAGAAGCAGCCAGCTAATACTTTGCTGAATAAATGGAGATTGCTCAGCAGTTTACCACCTGGTCTCAAGGAACAGGCCTCTGGCCTGCAGCAGGTTTCTAGGTGCAGGGTGTTGGGTGAAATCCCTGTTGTCATTGATGTCTTGGAAGACCCTGTTTCATCACATGGCAGGAGAAGTTCGTGTTGCCAAGGGTGGTTGTGGAGAATTGTTTTCAATCTCTTCAAGATGCAACCAGTCAAGGTCCATCTTAGTGGCTAATGGTGGTTGACTGAAGACAGAAGACTGGGTTGTGTCATCTCTTGTGGGTCCCCATAGCTCCATGAGTTCTATGTGGGAAGATGAACGACCTCAGAGTCAATTGCCATGCTGCCCCATAGAAACTGTGAAGAGCAGCTCCAGATGTGGCCTAGCATTCACTCCTGATGGTCCCGTTCTTTTTAGACTGTGAGCAGAGTGCATCAACATTGAAGATGGTGTCGGGAAGAAGACGGTTGAGGGTAGCGACATAGTTTGGAGGGAAGGGATGAGACCGATTCTCAAATACATTCTTCTAGCAGTCTAGCCAACAGATGGTCAGAACTTGAATGGTCAGCTTAACGTCAGAATGAACTAGGAAGAGCAGAGATATGTTAGGAAGGAAGAATTGGCAAGATTGGGCAGCACTCTGGGACGACTGAAAGACAAGAAGGAACTTTTTAGTGAATGTTTTCCAGGAGGTATTTTTTTTTCATTGAGAAAACCAATAAATATGAACCAGCACAAGAGTCTGCTTCAGAGCATAGACTTTGGATTCACTCTGCTTTGTCTCAAATCCCAGCCCCACTGAACACAAGCAACATGGCATTGGGCAAGTTTCTTCCCTCCTGAGCCTGAGTTTCTGCATCCGGGAAATGAGTAGGTTGGCGATGAGTCAACCCATGAAAAGGGCTTGCAACACGGCCTGATCCATGGTAAGTCAATACACGTTAATTATTGTTCTGATGCTACTGTTGGATGAAGGAAAAACAATTTCAGAAAAAGAATAAAAGAGTTTGTCTTTATTTGGAATTTGAGAGAAAAAAATAATGAAAACTATGCTAAACCTGTCCTCCATCTCACAATATGATAAGGGAGACAGATACACATTCTTCAATCTAAGATAAGGCAGAACATCATATATGCTAAAACTGATGTTGAGCAATGAGTCCTTGGAACATGCGTTATATAGTGGTCACTGATTAGTTGTGTCCTTAACAAGCATTTCCCCTCATGTCCTAAAAAATATCTTCAGATTTTTCTTTGAGGACCAGTCTCTCCCACATTTCAATTATGTAGTTTGGGTGTTATTAACCCCACTCTTTGTTGCAAAGGTAGACTTGATTTTTTAAAAAAATATTTATTTTTATGAGTTCTAATCAGTTATACATGACAGTAGAAAGCTCTTTGATTCATTGCACACAAATGGAGCAGAATTTCTTTCTTTTTCTTTCATTTATTAATTATTATTATTATTATTAATTTTCTGTGGTTCGATCCCCAGGGCCTTGTGCAAGTGAGGCAAGCACTCTATCAACTGAGCTATATCCCCAGCACCCCCGGAGCAGAATTTTTCACTTCTCTGGTTGTATATAAAGTAGAGTCACACCATTCATGCAATCATACATGCACCTAGGGTAATGATGTCTATCTTTCCTACTCCTGTGCCCCTTCCCCCCCTCTTTGCCCCAGATGGACTTAATTGATATAAGTCTATTGAATCCTTCTTGACTGTGGTAAATGGTTTAGGGATAAGGCAGTAACATGTTTGTTGGGGGCAAAATTTTCTTTTTTTATTTCTCAAGAGTTACTACCAAAGATATGTTCCCTTTATGTGAACTCTGTGGAATGAAGCTGTGCAGCCATTTTTTCTCCTATGAAGAAAACCTGAGGACAGAACTGAGAAAATCACAAAGAAATAGATGGCACAGTGAGACTGGATGAAACTGTCTGAAGCCCGTCCATCATCAAATGATCCTGTGTGTGTAAACCTGCCAGCGGGAGTTAATTTGCTGTTGCTCATAATCTGAGGAATCCTGACCACTGCAGATGAGGAAGAGCAAGTCAGATGGAGGAGGAGGGGTGACAGAGACTTCTTGGGGCCTGATGTAAAAGGGAGGCTTCCTCTAATAGGCAGATATTGGAATAAAGCACCTTCTAAGCAACGAATCTACATTGAGCAAGTAAAAGCATCTTCTGGAATTGGTCAGTGGATCCTATATGGTTGGAACACAGAGTATATATATGACATTCTGGAAGAATGAAGGCTTTAAACACCAGGCTTAAGATTTAGGGATTGATTTTGTGTGTCAAGGTCAATGGCCAAAGGATAGTTGAGGCTCGTGATTTAGGAAGATAACTTTGGTGAGAGAGGAGGGATTAGCATTTTTCAGGGAAAAAGGTAAAGTAGTTATGAATCAGGGCTGTCAGATGAATGAAAATAGGAGGTGGATATGAATGATGTAAACAATATAGACAAGATTGGATTTGGGTGGAAAAGAAAAGGCAGGAGAATACTATTGGCTCTGTGGTGTGGAATATGATCATTTAGAAGGCCTCTCTGAGTTTGAGAAAACTGAAGGAGGCATTCTGGGACAAGGAGTTCTGTTCTGGACACTTTGAGTTTAAGAAGTTGGTGAAACATACCCACGGTAGTGCCTGGGAAGGACTGAAGGGTAGAATGTGGACCTCAGACAGTAAGTCAGAGCAGGAGAGCATGATTTTGCAAGTAATCCCCAAAATGAAGACAGGGGAAGGCACAAGAGGGAATGAGATCCCTGAGAGGCCATGGAAGAGATGGCCCCAGGGATGGTGAGAATGGATGGATTTGGAGTTTCCTAGTATTTAAGGTTGAGCTAAGGAGCCTAAGCCCATGAAGGACATTGGCTGGATAGGTAGGTGTGTCAAACAGAGACAAAACCCAAGAATGGTGGACAAGGATGAAGATGTGGACAGGCTGGCAATTAAGACTGAGAAGGTGTTGTAATGTAGCAGAGAAGGTGAGAGATTACCTCTTCTTTTTCAGGAAATTTTTCAAATGCAAGGGAAAATTACCAGACACTGAAACAGCTTTAGGGAGAAGCAATGTCAAGTTTCCTTAGGACGAGGAGATGCAGGTGTTACTGTATACTCCAACAACACTTCAGCATCTAATATTTTTGATGTGGTGCTTTGTTACTAGACTCATTTTCTCCACATCTGGAATTTCTATTTATATTACATGGTTAGATTCACGAAATAACTCCCTTACGGCTTTTCATCTGCTTGAAACCAGCCTGACTGATTTTTTGGATGATAATCAATTAGATCTTGAGTTGTAGTTTTCATTTTATCTTGAAATTTCCCTCTGTGTGAGGCATTTCTTGGTGAGTTGTTTGGTTTATTATGTGAGTTAGAAATGAGCGTTCAGAAACCCTGCTCAAAGAGAATTTTTATTTGTGCCTCTAGGGAATTTTCAACGATGTTTTGGAAACTCTAGAGACTACATTTATATACAAAGAACATAAAACTTTTCTGCTGTCGTTGACTAGCTCTCAATGCTGGTGAAGCAATGTTACTGGGAAATGTTATGTTTCATTCTGTAAAAATGTGAACAATGCCAAAATCCAGCACAACTAACCTGGAGTATGTATGCCTTTCTTTTCTGGGTATTTGCAATAGCTCTTTAGGGAAAAAAAAAACACAAAAAACAAACAAACAAACAAAACAAACAAACAAACAAACAAACAAACATGTTTTGGGAATACCAGTCAGTTTTTTGAAAACTTGGCAAGCTTTATGAGGGAAGATGGTATTAATTTACTGGAAAATGGTTATAATCTGCAAATGGCACAGACATGAATTCAAATCACACATTTCTTATATAGCACCTGTAAATCTCATAAATGCTTTATTCCCTTTTCTTCATTCAAAATCAAAAACAAAACCTTCCATCTCCACTAATGAGACTAACTCTGTGTCTAAGTTGACTTTGCATCGTTCTATTTACTTCAACAAGTTGCTCTCTGTGAAGTCAGTTGTGATGGGTGCCCAAGAGCCATGTGATTCCAAAGGGAAAAAAAGAAAAGGAAAGAAAACAAACAAACAAACAACAACAACAACAGCAGCAACAAGCAGCAGAAGTGAAAACGACAACAAATAAAATTTGAATGTCATTAATGTTCTGAGTGATGTTAGACACTAGGAATACAAAAATGATTTGATTCAATCTCTTCTTTACAAGAAGAAACATTTGCATAAGTATATGACCATGTTATCACTATCATGTAAGTGTTGTATAAGGAAAGTAATTCTCTAGTTCTGTAAATAATTAAATAGTCCATATTAATTTTTCTAGGATAAAGTATGAATTCAGTATAACTCTGGATATATTTATTATATGTATGACTATTATTAAGGTATGAATTTAAATATACATAAAGTACTTTTAACATAGCTAATGTGTAATTTTAACCCGACAGTATCTTTATAATCTCTCTAATTAGACCTATAGTATACAAAGTAGGTTATTTTAATTAGGCATCATTTGCATTATCATCATTTCCTTAACCATTTTTATTATACCTTAATAACCATCATTCTAAACTGAATTACTTGCTCAGGTGAGGTTCAGCTCCTTCCTATTTTTTCCTGGGGTGTCTCAAGTGAAGAAGACAGATGAATGGAAAGCAAAACGTATCACATGGGTTGGACATTGAGCTTGGAAATCCAGGAGGATGAAAGACAGACAGACAGACAGACAGACACATACATACACACACATACACACATCATGGAAGAAAAGAAATGCACAAAAATTTGTAAGTGAGCATTTATATAGAAGCAACTATTTTTATTTTTTAGGAGGGGAAGATTCATTGTGCCTGGGGTTCCCCAGGGTGTGGAGGAGGAGGTCTAATTACCTGCCTTTCATTCTTCAGAATACCTTTTTAAAGTCAGTTCTGGCCTTCCATCTGCTTAGGAAAATGGAAGTGATTGTTGGGGGGAGGCAGAGGAAACTGGTGGCCTCAGTTCACCTAGCTTCATGTCTTGAATGAGATCAGACCTCAGCTGTATGTGCTTCGGGTAGGAGTTTATCCTGAAAGCTTCATACATCTTTTAAATCTTGGCTTCACCACTTACAGTTGTCAGACTTTGGAAGAAGTTTCTAAAATCCCCTAAACCTCATCCCCATGGCCTTATGCGGGACTAATATAATTATAGTATCTTTCTACTGAGAGATTGTGAACATTACATAAGGTCATCTGAAGAAAATACCTGGCACACAATAAGTGATCGCCAAATCTACTTCTTTTTATTATTACTTTAAAATGCAGAGTGTCTTGACTTTCATCATACTGATAACTAATGGTGAAAAACAGCATTAATTGCTTGCAAAAAGATACAACACTTTCTCCTTTGCTAGACTTTTAAGAAGGCAAAGGATTATATACTTACATTAAGAATAAAGTATCTCTTCTCTTCTAAGGAGTACTTATGGTGCTTGCTGTCCTTGTGGGGTATAGTGGAGATGAAGTGAAGAACAAAACTAAGTGTTTGGAAGAGTGTCAGCTCAAATGATGTGCTCAGCAATTGTTGGCTACTCTTAACATTTTCTAGCATCTTTCTCTGGTGCTGTGTGAACTTTGGGTTGATTATTTAAATTCCATGCATCTTTTACAGACTTTTAAATGATTACTCTTATCCTTAATATGAGATATTCCAAGAAACTAAAAGAGTTTGGGGCAGGCACTGTAGGTAACATACATTATAATAACTGAAAATTTTCCTTTGCACATAGCAAGAAGTGAAGATGTTTAACCTGTTTAACAACAAAAAAAAGATGCAGAGTTGGTTTTATATTTATTAGAATGTAAGATATTATGAATGAAGTTGAACCCTGATGGAAACATCCAAGGCTAGCTTGACTTTATGGTGACTTAGCTTTCTATTCCTTGTACATAAGCATATATTATAAGTTAAAAATATAAATCACACAGTGATTCAAGTAAAACTGAGTGTGTTAAGAAGACAGATAACGAGAAATGAGGGTTTTTACATGCATTCTTCCAGTGCAACAGAGTTATGAGTATGGATGGATTATGAAACCGAGCCAACATCTGGCAAGTTAGTGACAGGCTCTGATAAGTTACAACAGCAACTGATATGGGAAACAAATTAAATGCAGTAAATATGAGAAAGTGTCATATAAATATGTCACCAATAAATGGCAATATTTGAAAATATAGCAGCCACTGGAAAGGAAAATGGATCCTAATTTTTATTTGTATTTGTGAAAGTAACACTTTTTTGTTTTGAAAAAAAATTATAGAAATATACAAAGCAAAAATGTGAGTTCCTATTCACCTGCCTCCACCTCATGATTTCCCAGAGGCAGAAATTTGTTTGATGTGTATTATGCTGAAAAATTTTCTGTTGTACATTTATCTCTCTGTATACTACTTCCTTATCTCTATGCCCCAAAATGATAGGGAATAGTTTTGAGCTGTTGATATTCTTCATGTTGAAAACAATTTTCAGGAAATGAGAGTGTGAGCAGCAGATATCAGTCAGCTAATTAAAGACCTGGGTAACCAGTACTACTAGGAAAGAAATGAAGGTCTATTGAGGAAATCTTTGTCACTACCACAACCATCAGTAGAAAGTGTTATACAGTTTATAGAGCATCTTCATGAAACCATCTCACTGGAGTCCCATAACAATCCTTGGGGTACAGTAAATGATTCTCATTTACAAATGAAGAAAGCAGTGTCTGAGACAATGAAAAGCTATGCTTGAGGTCACTCCCAATCCTTGTTTTTACCATATCAAGACGTTGAGTGTGACTCAGTGAGAGTCAGTAGTGTTTTACTGAATTGGGCATCACTTTGATTATACTTAATGACAACAAAAAGTTTTATAGGGGAAAATTTCAAACATATACAAATAGAATAGAAGAATGAATCTTTATGCAGTTATCTCCCAACTTCCACAATTATTAATCTTTGCCCATTCTCACATGTACTTGTTAAGATATGAAGTCCAAAGTACTGATAGTGTTGAAATAAAATTTGGGGATCAGTGTGTAATATATTCAGTGTGTTGGATGTGCACATTGTATATTTTGTGTGCACAGGTCCAAAGAAATAGCCAGAGATGCAAACTATTTTGTGGTTAAATTAAATTTGCCCTGGGTGAAGTTGTTGTGATGACTGTTCCTATTACCATTATTTTCATCATTGTAATGTGTGCTCCTAGAATACTGCCTAACACATAGTAAGTGCTCAAAAAGGAACGAGTAAGGCTTATCTGCAGTTTGGATCTTGGCTGCTGAAGGAGTCCATGCACTCTAATAGTATAACCAAGCTTCACAGAATGTTTTTCAATGTTTTTCATGGTGAACACTGTGTCTGGGAATGCTAGCTTCTGAGTTCTAATCTAAGTATTTTGTATATATTAATTCACTTAATTCTTGTAGAAACCTTATGGATAAAACACTATCATAATCTTTTGCATGTTTTATAGAAATTTAACCTGTAAGTTAGACAATATCATATAGACAGTAAGTGATATATATTTGGGAGCCAAACCTAGGCAGCCTGGCCCCGGAGACTGCATTTAGTCACTCCTCTGCAGTTTCTCTGAGTATCATCTATGGAACACAGAATATATTTGGGAGACTTTGCTAGGTGATGGCCATCTTATAACAGCAAATTAGCTCACAAATATCACTCCTTTGCAATGCCAGAAAATGGGAGTCACAGCACATGAGACATATTTTTTTTAACAGACTTTGTCATTTTTCACAATCACAAGGCATTTCCAAATGCTGTGTGGGAGGGAACGTGGTAGACTGATTTCATTGAGATCCTGCCAAATTCTGGTCCTGTGGCCATCAAAGATACATCATTTCCTCTAAGACTTCTAAAGGGGCTATTACCATGGGGCCTGCAGGTTCTGGTTTGCATTTAGAGGAGACACTATCTTCTTAAGTAAGACATGGAAGAGGAAGTGTCCTGAATTGTAAATAAGGCTTCCAGAGAGAAGAACTGTTTGGAGATGGAGATGGAGAAACATTGCCTTCCTTCTCCAAGATGGGATCTACCTCCCTTCTCTTTATCCAGCTCTGCCAGACCCCATCCTGGTTTATTTGCTAAATTAGCAGAGAGAGTTTCTTTAAGGATCTTTCCCTCTCCCCACAATAAACACCTAGAAAAATATTAGTACATTTACACAATGGAACAATATTTTTAATGGTGTTAAAATAATGAGAAGGACTGAGGGAGAATAATCTCCAAGATATATTTTAAAGTAAATAAATAAATAAAATAAAATAAAGTGAAGCCTTAAAATAGTGTTTACACCAAATTACCATTTGTAAAAAGAAGGGTGGGAAATACCTATACCTATATGTGCACAGAATTTGCTTGGAAAAAGGAATCATAAAAATGCTTGACTGCCTAAGGAAGATCCTTCAACTCCAAACCTTTTTTTTTTCTTCTCAAAGATGTAACCATAATATACACTATTGCACTTCAGACACTGTTAAAATATCTCAATTGTCAACCTGGAAAGTAAAAGAGTAAATATAGTAAATACATTTAAATGTAGAGGGAGAAACAGATTCCAATAATTGTGTACAATTAATCTGGTTTGAATTAGATATAGAAACAATGATTGTGTGTCTTCATCTTGCTGAACGATGTTCAACTTGTCATTTAAATAGCATATATATATGAAGTAAAAGACTATATGACCAAGTTAGGGGACATCTGATGTCGCCCCTCAGATGTGGGAAGAAATGGAGAGAAAAGAAGGAACAAATGGTCTAAAAGGAACCAGGGTTCCCCTCCAAACAGCGCCACATGAAGTCTACAGACAAGAAAGTGGTTAAATTTGGTGAGGGTGTCCTGGGTCCCCAGAGTCTAGGAGCCTTGGTTTCATTGTTCCTTCAGCTACACTAATTGGCCAAGTACCTTTCCCTGTGCTAGCCGAAGGATATCTTGGCTGGAAAAAGCTCTGCTCTGAAAAGGGCCTGGTCACAGTCCTGCTAGGGGTTCCTCGCCTGGGAGCACAGTGGACAAAAGCCTCTCCACATCCTCACTGGAAGGACCCGTGATGTCCGTGCCGCTACTGTGCCGGAGCCCTGAGCACCTCCAGTTCCAGGGAGCCCTCCTGTAGGTGTTTGGTGAGAACCTGGCAGGAGTCCCGATCTGACGTGCTTCCTGGGTGTAGGCAGGTAACCGCAAAATATCTGAAGCTACGGGGTAGGCGAGGAAATAGCGGGGACATTGGCAAATGGGACAAGCGAACTTTCTAAATAAAGCCGTTCAGATTGGGATTTTTTAAAACAATCGTGCTGGCCAAAGTTGTCTACAAGGAGCACTCAATACAGAACTCAAAACTACTGGCTGAGTCATTGCCAGTTTACGACCCGAGTAAGCGTAGTCTCATTATTTACTTCTCACTGGCTGTCCGAAACTGCAGCGGACCCTCGGCCACTTGGGACGCTTGTAGCGACCAAGAAGGTCCCGCTTTTTGACGCGCCTGGTGAGGGCGCAGTGTCCTTCGCTGAGCTTCTGCGGATGCTCCCCAGATTCCCTGGGTCAGCAACCGACTGAATTTGGGGGGGGGGGGGCTTAGAGCCAGTTATCGGCTACAATTTATTTCCACCAGAAACGAAGTTTTAGCACTGGGACTTTCTACCCCGAGGCGATTCGTGGCACAGTCCAGGACAGGTGCTGTAACACCGGATGTAGTGCGCGCTGCGAGCTGGGGATCGAGGCCAGATACCCAGTGCTCTGCTGGGCTGGTCGCCGGGGAGCTCCGCCTCGCCCCGCCCACAAGGCCCTGCCCCCGCGATCTAGAGTTTCAGCCCGCGCTCGCACCGGGCACTGAGTCCCGGGACTCCGGGAGAGCAGGCTTGAATACTGCGTTTCTTCTGCCCGAGCAGGACATTACTTGCGCACTACAGAGAGTCCAGATTCCCTCCCACAGCCAGCATAACTCCTCCTGCCCGAACCCGCAGAAGCCCCTGCAGCTGCGGCCGGAGTCAGGGCGTCCTTGCCCTGAGTACCCCGGTGTCCTGCGCTGGGGAGCGCATTCCACCTCTGCGTCCTCTTTGCACCACAGGCGCGGTCAGAAAGAGCCTGAGCTTGAGTTCTGGGCACTATGCCCCGCTCCAGGTGCAGGATGGAGAGCAAGGCGCTGCTGGCCATCGCTCTGTGGCTCTGCGTGGAGACCCGAGCCACCACTGTGGGTAAGGAGCCCACTCAGTAGGAGAAGGCGGAGAGGTCGGGTGCGGGCGGTGAGATGGGCATGTGAGATCTAACTTGGAATCATACAGCCAGAGAAATTGGAAGGACTTGACACTTTGGATTCTTTCACTTATCTATAAGGGAAACTGAGGCTCAGAGACTGGCCCAAGGTTACTCCGTTTCCTGAGCCCTAGTCCAGTTCCCTTTTCAGGACTGTGGTATCTTATGGGGCCTCGCCAAGAGCGTGTCCAGCGGAGCCGAAACACCCTCGGGCTCTGGGGAGGCTAGAGTGGGAAGGTGCCTTGGTCTGGCGGGCAGGAGGTGCTCCCGCAGGCAAGAACAGGCGGTGAAACCTTGTTTGCTGGTTTTTACACAACATCCTGAAGGGAGCGCAAATCTGGCTATCAGGATCTCACAGTGCTCTCTGCTAGGTCCCAAAGGGAGCAAGGGCCCTCAGGCTGCTGCTCCCTTTTAGCTGGAATACACATGCGCACCTATCCTACAAGGTGGGGTCCAAACGGAGGGAGACTTTTTGCTTCTTCGGTGCAGGGTGACGCTTTTCTAAAAGAGAGAGGAGGGAGGACATTAGGACTTGTCCGCAGGTACGTGACAGGTTCCCTAAGGTCTCAAAGTGACTATCAACCTTTTGTGCCAAACAATTTAACATCATTGGTCTTTTGGTTAAGAGAATCATCAGAGGTTCAGGTCTGCGAACTTCTGCAGAACTTAGTACCTAGTTCTAGGGCTGCTTTCCTTGTCAGGCAAAATTTCCCTCTCCTTTAGATGAGGAACACACAATGTCTTGGTGTTGTAGCTCTCCCTTCCTCCTCCTATTTTTTCTCCCCCATCCCGTTCTCTCCTCCTCCCCACCCCGCTCATTTCTATAGCTACAGTTTTCCAATTTCCAGATTTCCACCCTTTGGAGGGTGAGAAAGGGAAGAGGGTGAGAGAAAGGGGGGGGGGAGTAAAAAAATTCCTTATATCAAAAGAAAAGAATCCTATGTCTTAAAAGACACTGGTACTCGCATACAGAACCAAGATCATCTGTCTACACTTATTGAATTTTCCTAATAATGACTTGGCTCATTGGGGCTAGCTCCACCATGGACACCCATTTGTCCCTGACAAGACCTCAATGCCTTGCTGTCCCCCTTTCTTGGAAGAGAATGAAGGTTCAGAACATGTATTCCAAAAAGAAGTGAGTCGCTTTAAAGCCTGGGGTGTTTCCTAGTGCAGCAGTAGTAACTGTGATCTGGTTGCCCTGAATAGAATGGTGAGGTTGCCCTTTTGGAGTGTGCAACTTGCTTAATTGGATTGGGCTATAATTGGTGCCATCAAATTCTAGAGACAGAGCCACTGTTGTTTTTCCTGCCCGTCTTTGAGCTGGAAGGGTAAGAGTGCACAAATTAATTAATATTGGTTATGGGATTTGAACATAAAAGGGCTTTTTATTGAGTAGTAGCATATGTACCTCTTACAATCATTTTATTTAGAACTTTCTGAAGAGTAAGAATCAAATTTGCCAATGAAAACAAATGAAGTTTAATAGAACAACAAAAAAAGTCTTGGTCTACAGAGATAAATCTGAAGTTATTATTGATAGCGTTGTTGAATAGATTTTTGTTGTAGATATGGCTTTAGAAGAGTATGGTGTTGTCTTGGCTTCCTATGAATGAAGAACATGCCTTTTAAAAAAAGTTACATGGGCTAATGTGTCTGGAGTATGAAATGATCTGTGGCAATAATTTATGATAGAACTTAAAGAGTATCTTAGGGGCTGGGGAGTGTAGTACAATTGTAGAATATTTGCTTAGCATGCATGAGGCCCTGGATCTGGTCTCCAAGACTACCAAAGAACCAACAACAACAACAACAACAACAACAACAAAAACCCAGAAGATTAAAACAAAAACAAGTCTTTTACTTTACTTTGGTGGAGAAGTGGACATAACTTATTGAGCAGCCAGTCATTTTACTATCACTTTTTTCTTACATGAATGTGTTTAATTAATGGTTTCTTTCTCATTTGGATCCTTGTGTGAATTGTATTAAGTGAGTGTGTCAAGTGGAACTCCATTATTGGAAGACTTTTCTTTTGCTTTTAAACACTTTGCTTTATGTTTTGCTTATGTTGGAGACATTTATTTCCTTCATGGTGAAGAATGCTAATTAAGTAAAACATACTGTCCTTGACTGGGTACCTAGCTATCCAAGAGTGGCCCATAGACCTTCTACATTAGGGTCAGCTGAAATGCTTTTTAAATGCAAATATTGTAGGTCTAGGAATATCATGGACAGCACAACAAGTCAACACTGATGTCAATTAATTTCTGAGGCTTATTGATCTAACTTAATTTCCAGCATTTTTTCAAAACTGTATTATTGTTGAATAAATCTACAGTGATGTCAGCCACCTATTTTGCACATTTGTGTGGGTGTGAGAAACTATGCCATCAGTTGTTCATTTTTCCTCCAGTTGTTCACATTGGGAGCCAAAGATTCAATGCACTAGACATTTCCAATGGATATTTGCTTACACTCTCTTTACTCGTACTGTCTCGCACTTATTTATATTTGCTCATCCTCATTTATTTTCCCATCAGTCAATGCCAGAGTAGGCTTAGGGAGTCATTTGTTCTTAATTGATGTGAGTTAGAAAGCAGGGTGGGGTAGGGGGTGGTGGTGCTTGTTCAGTATCAGTTACTTTTTTAAGCGATACCTTAAAGATATTGATGTCCATTAAGAGCCTAGCAGAATGGACAATTCTTCTTTCTCTGATGCTTTTCAGCACCTGCTGGCTCCTCTCCTTTAATTGACAGAGAATTCAACTCAGTTATGTTGGTATGAAGTGACCATGTGAAGGTATTTTGCTCCTCAGCCTTTAGGTAAAGACAGGTTTCTTGGGCTTCAAACTTGATGTCAGGATAAGCTTAGACCTTTGATTAATAAGTTGAGATTTCCCACTTAGAGTTCATTAGTATTCCACTATTTTTAGTCCTGCTCTTTAAGGAAAACTATATTAATATGCATGTGTGTGTGAAATTGGGAGATGTTTTCTCTTCCTCAATTCCTCTGCTTCCATTTTAATGTGTGATCTTCATGAGCCATTATCTCAACCTTTGAGGTTCAGTTGCCAGCACTAGAAAATGGACAGAGGACAATGTGATGGGGTCATAGACACTCTCACCCCTTCAGGGTATGTAGATAAGCTATGTAGAAATCCCTTCAAGTGATTTTCATTAATCAGCGATTTAGTCAAATGTGTACATCCTATGTTTTATAAGAAATGTCAGCGGGTCCTTTCCCAAGGGACTGAGATCATCCAATGAAGGTTCATTTGGTTTCAATGTCCCATATCCTTTTGTAAGACCTTGAAGTTGGCAATGCAGGAAAACAGGAACTCCACCCTAGCTCCATGAATTGCAGAACTGTTGTGTTGGTTTATGACCATCTGCCCATTCTTCCTGTTATGACACAGCTTGTGAACTTTTACTGAGAATGGTGAAAAGCAAATCCCAGTTTCATACAATGAATTGCTGAAGAGGCCTTTTAAAGTGTAGAGTGTGCATTGTTTATGGAAGGTGCTTCCTATTGGGTCTAACTCAATGGCACCTACATTCATTTATTTAATTTGTTTCTAGGTTTGCCTAGTGTTTCCCTTGATCCACCCAGGCTCAGCATACAAAAAGACATACTTACAATTATGGCTAACACAACTCTTCAAATCACTTGCAGGTAAGGATTCATTTTAGATTCAGATTTCCTATGTTGAAGAACTCATTGTTTATCAAGGGAAAAACAATTTCCATTACAGTACATTTATAATAGCATTGTAGTAATTGTTTATCAGTTGTGAGGTTTCTAAGCAGTGATGTAATCATGTAAACCACAATGAAGGTCTTTTCTCAAAAATTGTGTACAATTTTGCTGGTAATTTTTCTACTACTTTTCAGTATGCACGTATCCCTCTTTCCTCTCTCTCTCTCTCTCTCTCTCTCTCTCTCTCTCTCTCTCTCTCACACACACACACACACACGCACACACACACACATCAAAAACCTGTACAGCATCTGGCATATAGCAGACCCTCAATGAGTATTGAATAAATAAATGAAGTTTGAGAACATAACTTTATAGAATAGAGCTGAAGAAGTAAGAGCCATCATTTATTTTACTCAGTATGGCTTTTGGACATCTTTTTAGTTCTTCATAGGGACTTTATTTCATGAAAAAATTCTGACAGTAGTAGCAGTTTAACATTAAGCCAGTGATATTACTGAGTACGTGTCCTGTACAGGTCACGGACTTCATGCTCTGGCTTGCTTTTCTGGAATGTCTCTCCTCCCACTGGCTAGCAAGAAGTCATGCTATTGATTTTTGATAACTGGGAAAACAGATCTCTTAGATAAGAAGAGAGCTTTAAACTTTGCTTTCTAACCAGAAAGCAAAGATAAATAAATAAATAAATAATAAATAAAATTAAATAAAATTTAAAATAAATAAATAAATAAAAGAAAGCTAGAAGACCTTGTATTGAATGTAGTGATCATTCACAAAAGACCCAGAAGCTTCTCAAGACTAGTATGCTTTTGGCAGAGACCGTGATGGATTGAGGCAAGCTTGCCCTCTGAGAAGAGTGCTGAGGTCCACAAAGAATCTTGGGCAGCTGATTGCCATTGCTTCATACTCCCAGAATACCAACTGGTCAACAGAATAACACAGATCTCTTTTAGATTGCAGAGTGGAAAGTGTATCCCCCTATTCAGTGGAAGGTCCCTGATGCCCACTCCTTGGGAAAAAAAAACAACATAGTAGCAGGTGCCGTTTCTTTAGCTTTGCTAATTTAAGACAGTCCCAGAAGCAAAGGTTATTTAAAATCCACCACGATTCCACACTCCCTTTTGAAACATAAAAATTCCTTAGAGTCTGAAAAAGTCGTGGAGCATGTTAAAAGTAACTTCCCTGATAGAGCTACGACTTCATGGAGATTTTGAGTTCTTTGAATAAGGTTGTGTTCTTCTTGATGTTAACTATTTTCTGTGGGGTCTTGCAGAGAAATGCTATAATAAAATTAACCTATGCTTTAATGCAGTTTTTACTAGGTCCTTACTAAGGTCCTTATCGGCCCTTAGTTCCACCTCCTTCCTTCCTAACCTCATCTCTTACTCCCTGCTTTGCCCACTCTTAACTGGTTACTCTTTGCCAGTAAAGGTGACTCTACTCTTCCCTCTGCCTGAAATATTCTTCCTCTCAATTTTTGTATGGCCAGTTTCATCAAGCTTCTTCTTTCCAGGACTCTTTGCTCTCTCTCTCTTTCTCTCTCTCTCTCTTTTTCTATCTTCTATATTTTTTGGCATAGTACTAATCCTTATTTTACACAAGAAGCTTTACTTATATTTTAAAATTGACTATCTCCCATTAGACTAAGATTATATAAGAACATTGATTTTTCTTTTCCATGTTGCTGGGGATTAGACCCAGAGGCTATGGACTATAAGCAGGGGCTTTACCACCGAGCTCCCCCAAACTCTGAAGGCACTGATCTTTGCCTGACTTATTGGCTGCTGTATCCCCTGTCCTTAACAATGATTTGCACATAATAGATGTTCAATAAATATTTGTTGAAGGAATGAATGTGTGAATTAGTACAAAACTTAGGACTCTTGATAGTTGATTCCTGAAGCCGAGTCTATGGCCTCTTGTCATTTGTCAATCCAACTTGTCATTGGTAGGAGGCTCTGAATCTGTCTGTGAGGAGTTGATGTAAGTTTGAGGAACCTTTTGTTTTCTTAGAAGCAGCCTCATGGTATGACATTTCCCATCAATACCTTCCTGGAATTAATTTTTCAGGGGACAGAGGGACTTGGACTGGCTTTGGCCCAATAGTCAGAGTGGCTCGGAGGAAAGGGTGGAGGTGACAGAGTGCAGCGATGACTTCTTCTGTAAGACACTCACAATTCCAAAAGTGATCGGAAATGATACTGGGGCCTACAAGTGCTTCTACCGGGACACTGACGTGGCCTCTGTCATCTATGTCTATGTTCAAGGTGAGTGGTGGAACAGAATTCATTTCCCACGTTAATTTTCCAGTTATAAAACACAATAGGCACAAAGAAGAATCGAGTCCAACAAAAGGCTTGCTCCAAAGGCTGATTGCCAAGCGGAATCTACAAAATTCTTCTCTCCTGGGGCTTCCTTTGAGAAATGACTCACTGGTTGGGTCTGGAGCTTGGGTCACGTTTCGTTGCTTTTGCCCAATTAGTTTAGCTCTGATCTCTCTTCCTATGGTAAATCTGTGCTCCCCATTGTCTGCGGAGGCTCATAAAAAGCCTTCTGGTGTTTGAGGGAAAAAAGCTGAAATCTTTGAAATCAAGAAAGATTGGAGAGTGAATTATAGCAAGGTTTCTGTAGTGAGATAGGTTATCTACAGCAGTGTAGGAGATTGTCACAAGAATGTATGGGAAAACAACCAAGGGCTCTGGAGTATTTTTGTACATAGGAGCTTTATTTTTTTCTGACTTACACTTTATAAAAAAATAAGTCACACAGTTATGTGCCAACAGACTCTACCTCAAACAGCCCTGGGAGGACAGCATTTATTTCTTTCTTTCTTTTTTTTTTTTTTTTTTTTTGCTTGTGTGATTTGACAGAGTTTGCACTTTGGGACTGACACCAGGGACTCACCTTAGCATCCTTATAATGTAAAATCCACTGTTGCATGGAGTTAGTATTTGAACACAAATTATGCTTTCTTTTATATTGTGAAAATCTGATACAATCTTAATTTTCTTGCATCCTAGCTAATGAGATACCTATAATACTGTGTCATTTTGAAGAATGTAAGGGTTGCATCATATTTTGTTTGGCTATGCAAAGTATTTATCTCTGTAGTGAAGGATGGATTTTAAAAGACATTTTATTTATTTGTGTACATGCAACTTTACATCCCAGGGGATTTGAGGCAGATGAACATGACTTTAAACTTTTTCCCAGAAGTGACTTTTACAGGACAGGAATTTCTCAGCTTTGGGAAACACCCTTGCATATCTTCACTTACATCTCTGTGGTGCAGTGTGATCAGTGCTATGGAAGAGTGGAGGCCACATCAGAATAACCTAGGTCACTCCTGCATTGCACAATGTTTGAGAATGATTTTTGCTCACGGTAAACACAGTCCAAGATAGTGCCTTCCTCCTCCCCTCTGCAGGATTTGAAAGAGGCAGGGCTCAGATCTGGGAGCATTTCTGGCTCCTTTTGATCTGGCAGTCTTGGGAGATGAGGCTCTCTCAGAAGATTGTAAGGATTTCCTGCTTTCGGCCTGTCTGGAAATACTACAAGATGAGCCTCTCCCATTATATCTCGTTATTTCCTTCTCCCCAAGTCAGGAAACCTGGAGACATGTGAAGATGCATTTCATGAGTTACAGTAAATATTTTATTTTGAAAGGATGGGTGGTTGTTTGGGTTTCTTTTGTTTACTTCCTATTTTTTGATTACTGAAAATAGAATTGATTTACTGAATAGCTTTAGTTTTACGTCAGGGTATTAATTTAGCTTCCAAAAGTTTCCTCTATAAGCAAGTTATGTAATATTTCTCAACATGTGGATGAAGCGTAGATGATAATGAACAGCACCGATCCCCGCTCTATTTGTACGTTACTTGCCTTTGGGTATACCAGTACATTTTGCTTCCTGTCTAAACTTAAATGTTCCAAGTTGAGCTATCCAAGATTTTGGTCATGAAGCTTAACAATGGGAAAGAATACATTGATTTTAGTATTCCCTAGGGACAGGTCTTTTATGTGCCCCGTGGTTCCCACCTTACTTCCTTAGTCTCTGACCCCATTCCCTCCAGCAGTGGATGGAGCCAGGAAGTAGGCCCTGGCCTCCTAAGATAATGGCTGTGGCATGTGGTGGGCTAGATTGGCTGCTTTTCTGTGCTTTCCAGCTGGGAAGGAAATCAAACTTCTGCTGTTACAGAGAATAAGCTGCTTTTCTCCCCTTTGGTTCAGTTAACACCTTCTTCACCTCTGAAAATGCTCAGTCAGATATGTTGGGCATAACAAGATGAAATGTTATCTTTGAGCTTTCAAGCATCCTCTTTCTCTCTAGGGAATGGAGTAGGTGGTCTGTAGAGCATTAACATCATATGAATAATGTCTGAGAGACATTAAAATCTTTTTGTTTTTTTTCCTCAGTCTTTGACATTGTGGCTTATCAACTGTTTGTTATTGGAGATATCAATATCTTGCTGAATCTCAAACCAAATGCAGTAACTATTCAGCATTATTTTATAGAGACTCTTAGAACCTCTAATCTTCACAGTCTTTCAATGTCATATAAAGTATTTCCTTGAATAAAAATCCCTAGTTACTTTCTGTTAACTTAAATATTTTAAGTGGTTTTCATGGCATTTACATTATTTGCCTAAAGACAGAAGGTGAATTTTTCTTGATATCAGTAAAATGTGTAGGTAAAGTGTGTAGATTTAACTTTAAAATTTAAACGAAATATGCTTATTCATTTTGAAAAAAAAGGTCAAATGTCAAAATAGAGAACCTTTAAAATATACTCTATTTGTTGATGTTCCTTGTGAAAAGAGTCAGTCTCATTGTCAGAACTTTCAAATTTTTCACACATGCACTCTTGTACACAAACATGCGCACACACACACACACACACACACACACACACACACCTCCTGGAGTATATCTTTGGAGCCAGATATCTCGCAGCAGATTAACCTGTGGACAGCATTACCAGTGTGAAGTGTCATTCTTATTTGGCTGGAATTTATGAATCTGAAAAGTTTATGAACTTTTCTTCTAGGAACTCACTGATGGAATTACGTTTTTTTTTTTCTCCTAGATTACAGATCACCATTTATTGCTTCTGTTAGTGACCAGCATGGAGTTGTGTACATTACTGAAAACAAAAACAAAACTGTGGTGATTCCCTGTCGGGGGTCCATTTCAAATCTCAACGTGTCTCTTTGTGCAGTAAGTTATGTCTTTTCCAATCATCTCTTAGGTTTTCATGATTTCAGACTAATATTAAGATAGGTAACCCATTTCCAATATCCCACCCACAAAGAATTTTAAACAGTTTAAAGAATTTAGGAAGAGCCAAAATGACAATGAATAAAAAAAAATCAACTTGCATTTTAAAAAATAAGATGAATTTAGTGATCATTGTCCACGGCTTTCACTTTTGGATTGTATTGGATTAAATATTTAATATATATTTTTTTATTACCCAGAGGTATCCAGAAAAGAGGTTTGTTCCTGATGGCAACAGAATTTCCTGGGACAGCACGAAAGGCTTCACTATTCCCAGTTACATGATCAGCTATGCTGGCATGGTGTTCTGTGAAGCAAAAATTAATGATGAGACTTACCAGTCTATTATGTACATAGTTGTGGTTGTAGGTAAGAGGACATTTCCTTCCCATATTATTAATGTTGGACAATAAAGGGTGGTTTTTGCAAGAAGGTTCTGGAGATTAAGGTTTTACAGGGTGAAGGACAAGGGATATTAGGAAATATATTAACTCAGGATATGGTGCTGGGCGATTCACTACAACTACCCTTTCCTATCCTATATACCTATGTGCAATTGAGTTTTTCTCCTTTTTTGTCAACACCAAGAATGAAAAATTATGTTATTCCAGAACATATTTTATGAGAAAACTCAATATTCGTGGCATTGTTTGGCATCAATTCTTTTAATTGTGCCTGTTTTATGGAAAGTTCAACAGTTTACTAAAGCTGACCCCATTGGCCTAGACTTTTCTATCCACTGGGTTATAACATCTTTGAGATCCTTCAAGGTAGTGCTTTGTAAAATCTCCATAAGCCAAGAGCTACCAAGTATTTATTAGTGAGGCCCGTAGGGGAAAATGATATCACACATTTTGTATCACTTTCAAATAAATTTGGGCCAACTTAGAGGTTTCTTTTCCCTCTCACTTTCTGTGTTTTTAATTTGCTTGCTCTAGGGTACAAGATTTATGATGTGGTTCTGAGCCCTGCTCATGAAGTGGAGCTATCTGTTGGAGAGAAGCTTGTCTTAAATTGTACAGCAAGAACTGAGCTAAATGTGGGGCTTGATTTCAACTGGGAATACCCTTCTTTGAAGGTAACACTAACAATTCAAAGCCAGACCTCTAAATACTTTGATAATAAGCCCTGACAAATTCTCCTTAAGAGATAGGACCCTTTCTGGCCAGATGCAAGAGAGCCTTAACACACACACACACACACACACACACACACACAGTCTATCTCTCTTACACACATACACACACACACACACACACTTTAAGTGCATTGCAGAACACAGCAAACCACAGAAAAGATGCAGAACTAAGAATTCTGTTCTACTCTGCTGTCATCAGACTGAATATTCATTTTCACTAGGCGATTGCATGAGTCTCCCTTCAAGGCCACTTCTCCTTAAACAGTGGTCACATTCGCCTGTGTTTTTTGCAGTTCATATGCACCTCCTTTTCACCAGGTGGGTTTTTACATCCTAATTTCATTGCTTCCATTTACGTCTCCTGAATCCCAATGAATTTGTTGTCTACAAGATGTTAAAAGCCCCTGTTAGTAACATTAAATAGTTCAGCTTGATTTCCTGGGTCTCTAGAAGCTGTTGGTTAATGTTATGCTGGGCTTTGGAAGTTTAGGAAACTCTTTTTTTTTTTTAGCATCAGCATAAGAAACTTATAAACCGGGACCTTAAGACCCAGTCTATGCCTGTGATGAAGAAATTTTTGAGCACCTTGACCATAGATGCTGTCACCCGGAGTGACCATGGGTTGTATACCTGTGCAGCGTCCAGTGGGCTGATGACAAAGAAGAATAGCACTTTTGTAAGAGTCCATGGTAAGTTGTGATCTCCTTGGGAATTAAGCTATACCTAGAAAAGTGAGGTAACTGAAATGTATTTAGGTCACCTAAAGATTTCTGTTTTGTTCTTTCAGAAAACACTTTTCAGAAAACTCTTGCCAGGGAGGTTCTATGACCTAGAGGTCAAGAGCATAGTTTTGGGAGTAAGGGTCTTGGCTTCAAATTCCAATTTTAAAATATGATGAACTAATATTGTAAGAGCTCTCTAAGCATTGCTTGTTACAGTTAATTGTAATTACAATTATTACTGTGTAAGCACAGCATTAGTATCTAAGGTAGTTTTTAAAATTTTCACTTTGCTATAAAGCTGAGAGGCCTGCTTGAGTAAGAATGAGCTTTGCAAATTGGGGCAACTCAGATTCAATGATTGATTTACTGTGGGGCTCTGGGCAGAGATACCACGTGGCTCTGCTTTTCCTTTCAAATCACCTTGATTTTTCACTTATTCTTTTTCATTCATGTAAATTTCTCAGTTTAAATAATTCACACGACTCTATTTACAAGCTTTGGAAAGGATTTCAGATTTTATATATGAAAATGCATCAGAGAGAGACAAGCTCTGGCTTCTGTTTTTATAGGATTACTCTGTAACTTATAAGGAATACCAAACAAGTAAGTAAGGGCAAAAGAAGGGAGTCCAGGCAGGTCTCATTGCAATAATGAGTTGAGAAAGGGTGGATGACTTGGACATGGGTAGCGGAGGCGAGGGCAGGGAGAAGTTATCCGATTCTGCCTATGTTTGAAGGTCGAGTCAACAGGACCTGCTGATGGATTCTCTGGCTGGGGAAAAAGAGTGGAAGGTGACTTGAGCTTTAGCTTGTGCAGCTGAGGAGAAGGTGAAGTCATCCCTGAGACAGGGAAGATTGAGGAGGGAGTTTGGGGAAACAGGTTGGGTGTGATCATTCAGAGATGCCAGTTAACCATCCAACTGGAGATATTTATTATGTAAACCTAGAACCCAAGAGAAGTCCAGACAGGAGAGAGAAATTTAGGATTATGCAACTGGTACTTTGAACCTCTAGATAAAGGAGTAGGTCTGAGGACGGAGTCCTGGGGCACATCGACACAGAGAGAGCCTATGGAGGTTGTCATGGAGCAGA
The DNA here is from genome assembly GCF_964194105.1 of Spermophilus citellus. Taxonomy (NCBI): domain Eukaryota; kingdom Metazoa; phylum Chordata; class Mammalia; order Rodentia; family Sciuridae; genus Spermophilus; species Spermophilus citellus. The sequence continues at coordinate 42,395,975 of NC_138189.1, read as the reverse complement.
GGACCAGAAGCACCCACAGGGGCCTGGGCTTGGAGAAGCCATACAGAGAAGTGACAATTTTGTGATATTGGGAGTGCACTGGAGGGGAAGGAAAGTGAGTGTAGAGGCTGGAGGAAAATTGGTATGTGCAGAGAGCCTCTGAACTGCAGCACTTGGACCCCAAAGGTCTTCCACTTTTCACTTGAAATGAAAAACTAAACCAAATGCTCATTTATAGTAACTTGACATTTATGACAACAATTGTTTTCATTTTCTTCTAGCAAAACCCTTTGTTGCTTTTGATAGTGGCACAGAATCTTTGGTGGAAGCCACAGTGGGAGACCGTGTCAGAATCCCTGTGAAGTACCTCGGTTACCCAACCCCTGAAATCAAATGGTAACTATTGGAAGTAAGGACAAAGGGTATTTCACATGAGCGCACACCCTCTGAGTGCACTAATTTCTGGAATTTCTTCTCCTCCCACAGGTATAAAAATGGAAGACTCCTTGAATCCAATCACACAATCAAAGTGGGGCATGTCCTGACCATTATGGAAGTGAGTGAAAAAGACACAGGGAATTACACTATCATCCTTACCAATCCCATTTCAAAGGAGAAGCAGAGCCACGTGGTGTCTCTGGTGGTGAATGGTGAGTCCATTCGGTTTTCCCCTCTGCCCAAGATTTATCAGAGGATGGCTGTGTCTTTCAAAACTGCCAACCCACCACTCCTTGCTCACTCCTCATGACTGGACCACTGCATCAAACTGAGGGAGGTGGAGCTGAGACGAGGCGTAGGCCAGGGTGCTCTGGCCATGCTTCCTTAAGAAGCCATGGACACGAGCTATTTGGTGGTCAAATGCAAGGTTAAAGTAAATGATGCAATTGGTGGTCCAATGCTGTGATGTAAGAATGCCCACAGGGTCAGTTTGCTCCTGTCTTAGGGAATTGCACATGTGGTCTGTAGATGGGGAAGACTCTTGAGTTTGGTGTCATGCATCTTTGAAGCATGGGAAGATCCCACTCAGAAGGCTTTTGCTGGGTCACACTGATGGCTTACCTGGAGTCCAGGATCTGCCTCTGAGTCTGTAAAGGAAAGATAGTAAACATTTGATTTAAGGAGGGTTTAAATGTTTTTCTTTTCCTGACACTGAAAGATATTAATTATTTGGAGATGGGGAGAAAGGTACTGCCGTAGTCAAGTGAGTATGGGGTGGGGTATGAAGGTGATGTGAAAGAGTTTCCTTATTTCAGGACTTCTCAGGACCTTTATCTGGCTAATGACATTGCCATTCTCCAGGAGGAAAGACAATATTCAAGATGTAATAAATATATCGGAACAGAGCACTTTTTCTCCCTGAGTAAATCCGTTAATGTTTTACTCCAAACATAGAGAAATGCTTCTCCCTTGTAATTCTTTGTGTTCCTTCCCTACTGACATGCCACATGAAAACTTTAAGATATTCTCATGACGTTAAGGCACTTCCCCACATGTCCTGATACTCCTCTGTATGTCTGCTGAACTTGGCTTTCTTTCTTTGTTCAGGGAGTATTTCACAGATAATAGGTTCTAGAAAGTTGCTTAGCATCCGCCTGGGTATGGGAGACTGGGGAAGGGAGAGAAACTGGAAAGCTGATAAGAAGGACAGGAGAAGGAAATGATCAAAAAAATCAACAGCAAATAACCTTATATTATCAATTCATGAAGTCACTAGACGCTTGATCAACCCCAGCATTTACCCTGCTATATGAAATAAAGGCAAAAAAAGAAGCCAGGTTTTGAAAGCAGAGAGGAAGGAGTGAATCTTTATAGCATGCACCCTGTGGCCGTCAGCCTTGGTTTCCACTCCCTCTTCTTTGGGACAGGATTCGGGTGGACTGTGATAATAACAGTCATAGTTTTACATTCATAATCTGGGAACTAAAAAAGAATGAAAAAAAAAAAGAAGGGAAGGAGGAAGGAAAAAGTAGAGGAAGGAAGGAAGGAGGGAGGGAGGAGAGGGAGAGAGGGAGAGCAGGATGCAATCTCAGGATTTACAACTTCCTTTCTAATGTGGTGGTTTATCAGTGTTTGGTTTCAGAAGTGAGAGTGTCTGGGTTTGTGCTGGGTTTGGCCGCCTGTTTGAATGGGTGACCTTGGGCAAGTCCTTGAACTTTTCCATTTTGTTTTCCTCAGATATAAAGTGGGGGACGGTAACAGTGGTTGTGAGGATTCAGTGGATCAAACAGTGTAATGCACACGCAGCAATGCTTGGAACATAATCAACCTATTTACTATGTTTTTCTAACTATTTTCTTTCTGTAGCCTTGAACTACCTCTGAAATGCAGATGAGACAAACCAAGACATAGGGGTGTGAATCTTGCCTAAAGCAGCGTCTTAGTTTTCATTACTACTGGTTTATTGTTATTAGTATGAGTACCACCAGAACTCAAAACTTCTGTTTTCAAATTTAGATGTTCTTTTGAAAAGAAAGTGGAGGCAAAATCCAATGCTTTAAAAAAGCTAGCTTCAATAATTTTTTTTGTAGTATAATTATATGTATTTCAAATATCTATAACAGATCATTACAAACAGATGTTCACAATTTATATGGTATGGTACACATTGAAATATAATACTATGATACAAGGTAATTGGGCACTTTAGGAAAAACAACAACAACAAAAACACCTGTACACATTTCTACACTTTTCCTGACCAACTAGCTTCAATATTGAGCTGAAATTCTTTACTTTTATTCCCCAGAGGTGATTGACAGTTAAAAATTGTTTTTCCTATCTCCAGTCCCACCCCAAATTGGTGAGAAGTCCCTGATCTCTCCCGTGGATTCCTACCAGTACGGCACCACGCAAACCCTGACGTGTACCGTCTATGCTGTTCCTCCCCCTCGTCACATCCACTGGTATTGGCAGCTAGAGAGAGAGTGCTCCTACAAGCCCAGGTGAGTAGGGCCACATGCTCTATTTCCTGCCAGTTTGCCTTTCTTATAGCCAAGCTATGCCATGACTCCATTCTGCATGGAGGAAACTGTCCCTACGCAGGCTCCTCTAATGGAACTCGGAATCTCCTTTCATCCTTTTTGTATTAAGTTTTAGCAGATATTTTGGCTTAAGGCATCCCAACATGTGATTAGCTAGTTCTCTTTTCTTGGTCCTGATGTGCACTTCTCCAAAACCAGTTATTTGCTCCGTTTGCTAATTGCCAATCTTTGGCTTTTCTTCTTCTGCCAGTCCATGGGAGACCACCACTGCACTCCCTCTTATCAGAGAGAAGGTCCATCTCTCAGAGGAAGTGCTGATGGATGGGAGGCAGCGATAAACCTAACTCTGCCCTCAGAGCCTCAGGTCTAGCTTATCAAATCCCAACACAAATCCAGACATCCTTAAAAAAAAAAAAAAAAAACCAACAACAACCAACACCCCCCCCAAGAAGTCCACTTCCTGTTGTTGTTTTTGAAATGGCCACTACTAGTTTCTTCCTCAGCTGCTCCCATTTCCTACACAAAGGCCATGGTCCCAGCAAGAAATGACTTTAAGAATCCCGATGGCTTCTAAGTTTCCTTACCTTCCTTTGAACTAAATTAGCCTGAATTGTCTTGTCGATCCAATTTATGAATGGAGGTTTGTTCCCAGAATAGCTCTTCCCTCCTGTATCCTGAATGAATCTACCTAAGACCTTTTCCTTCAATGCTGAGGCCTATTTTTAATTGGCGCCAAGTCTTGTAAAGTGGTAGGCTGCATGGAAAGTTATTTCTAAGAACACAGTCACCAAAGTCTGACCCTTTTCCTTACTATTTATTCAAATAAGGTGGTTAAATCATAATGTATCTGTTACCTTTTTTTTTTTTTTTGTAGCCAATCTGCCTTAATGACAAACCAATATACTTGTAAAGAATGGAGAAATGTGGAAGACTTCCAGGGTGGAAATAGAATTGAAGTCAACAAAAAACAATATGCCCTCATTGAAGGAAAAAACAAAGTGAGTTTGAAGTTCTTTAACTTGAAAATCTCCTTATCTCTCTTTATTGGAAGGATGGTATGATAATATGTGAGGCATATTGGAGATTAATAATCCAATATGTAGATGTATAATAGCATATTAAGTCAGTTTCAAAATACCATTAGCTAACTAATAACTTACCAGAAAAAAAATGAAATATGAATGCTATTTAATTTATGCACCTATTGTGAAGTGATTTCAATTTTATAGATATGAGAATGAGAAAATGTGTAGGTTATATTAAAACACATCATTAACCTAATGATTTTCAAACACCTTTGTGTAAAATGTGAGTTACACATCTGCATAATTATAATTGCTTCCATTTGAGGGTGGTCAGTGTGGTAGTGTGAATGGAGTGGGCAGGTCGTAGCAATTATGCGGACTGCCAAACTTTAGTCTGAATACATGTGCACAAACACAGCCTGCATTGTTTATGGCCTGGGAATTGTTTTCTCCACAGACTGTAAGTACTCTTGTCATCCAAGCTGCGAATGTGTCAGCTCTGTACAAATGTGAAGCCGTCAACAAAGCCGGCAGAGGAGAGAGGATTATCTCCTTCCACGTGACCAGTGAGTACTCCTCTCTGGAGGGTGGGTTGGATCACTCACCACTCACAAGTGGCTATTAAGTTTGAAAATTCTCTTGTCCTTCCCATTCATGTGAGAGGTGTGTGTGGGGGGAGAAGGCTTGGTGGGATCTAGAATTGGTGCTTTTGTTCACAAAGGAAAACTCAGGTTTTGTGAAGTCAGGGCTATGTGAAGTCAGTTCGTACACCTTCACTGGAGAGAAGAGTTTCATGTATGCTTCAGACCACAAGCTGTGTGCCATATGTAGGTCACCTCTCATGCTCATCAGAGTCTAACACAATGCATGGTTTACTAAGGCTCAATAAATATTGGTGGGTTTGCTGTGAACAATTGCTGGGGTTGGGGTTTCTGAAAGTTGTAGGAATGACATGGGAACAGTACTGTCCAATGCTTCTGATTTTTGCCTGTGTCTCCTAGGTTTAGGAATAAACCTTAGCTGACTGTACTGGATAAAATATTTTGGTCTGGGCTAATTAGTTGTGATAAATGTAGCTTTATTGTCATTGAGTGTTGTGTGTTAATAAGCAACTGACTTTTAGAATCCCATGATATATGACTGGATAGTCTGCTTTGGGTTTTTCTTTTTTAATCTTAAAAGCTGTATTTAGAGCTCAAAGTGGAAATGTGATATATATCTGGGGAATTAATTTGCATTTCCAGATAATAAATTTTGGCACCTGAGTTGTCCAGTTTGGCTGTCTCTCTATAGTAAATCTTCTGAGACTGCTAGAACTTAACTTCACTTGGCACTTTATCATGGTTTGAAGGCAGCAAGAAGAGGGTAGAATACTGTACCAAGTGAAGCCACCATCCTCTAACTATGGGCTTTATATTTCAGAGGGTCTTGAAATTACTTCACAACCTTCCAGCCAGCCCACTGAGCAGGAAAGCATGTCTCTGTGGTGCACTGCAGACAGAACCACATTTGAGAACCTCACGTGGTACAAGCTCCGCCCACAGGCTATCCCCACAGGAGAGCTGCTCACACCTATTTGCAAGAACTTGGATGCTCTTTGGAGACTGAATGCCACCGTGTTCTCTAATAGCACAAATGATGTTTTGACCTTGGAGTTCCAGAATGTGTCCTTGCGGGACCAAGGAGACTATGTCTGCTCTGCTCAAGACAGGAAGACCAAGAAGAGACAATGTGTGGTCAGGCAACTCACAGTCCTAGGTAAGAGACAACTCTGGATCATTGTTCCAAGTCAGCAGGAATGCCATAAAAATAGTGCTTTCAGGTGCTGTGTGAAGATTATTGTCCCTAGAAGCTTGTGAAGTAGACTGGTACACACCGAGTCACTGAAAGACCTCAAGGCAGAACAAAGCTAGTAATGAGGAAGGGATATATTAAAAAGAGAAGATAACATAGCTCTTTGTAGCCTTATGATGGGGGAACTCACTAGGGTCTACGAGGGATTCGCTTGAACCAGGGAACTCTCTGCCTTATTCTTGGGCATTCACTTATTTGAATCAACACATTTGTTGATTCAACACTATGAGCCAAGAAAATGCTAGAAGTTGGTTCTGATGGCCAAGATGGACAGGATGAGAATGTCAGCAACCATGGACAGTCATAGCACAGTGAGCTCTCTCCATGTCCAAGAAGATAGGGATTGGTCCCTGTTTTGCATCCTGCTGGAGGTCTAGTCACAGAATACAGTGGCGTATACTAGCTGCTCACTGAGATACCTGCTCTGTGGACACTGATGATGGTTTGAGTTTAGACCTAGAAGAGTCCATGGAAGGGGCTTTCTGTTCACTGTCAGTACCTCTGAGGCATCTCATATGGTCCTTGAGGACAGCTCAAGATCAATAAGATGATACTTTTGGTGACCAGAAAGCTTTGTAAATTTCTAGCTGGAGCTGCTCTGTACAGCTTATTTAATCTTGTGCTTTACCTGAAAGTTGGGCAACCATAGCTCTGTCGCTGGGGAAATCAGGTGAATTTGGAGAGTTTCTCCGTGCCATTTCTTTCTATTTTCTCCTTCTTTTAGTGCCCCTTTCCAGTGCCTAGAATGAATGTGTTCTCTCTCTCTTACTGTTAGGAAAGGGAACTGCACAGGTAAACTTAACTATATGAAAGTTTTAAAGGAATCGTATCTTGCTCGAGGATTTGGTATATTTTTTTTTAGGAGGCATCTTCAGATAGACAGTCATATATGATTTGCTGGTTTAAAAACTCAGGTGATAGAAGAAAAGCTATTTAAGGGTCAGATCTTCCCCCTAGCCCTTGAAATCATACTACACACATGACCACGCATTTTCTGTTGACATTGGTGGCTGGACTGGTTTCAAGTTAATGAAAGAATTCAGAAAGAGATGTGAGGGAGGTTCCTGGCTTTGCTCAGGAAATATGAGCTCACAGTTAGTGGGTTTGCTTCTCTAAGGATGTCCAAGTCACTGTCCTGAAATCTATTCTTAGAAATAGATTGGAGTCCTATACATTTGCTCCCATGTACTGCACTGAGATAATCTCATTTTCTTAAGTATTGGAGTGGATTCTTCCAGCATGATTCCTTTTGATGTTCATTTGTTTTGGACAAGACAGTCCCATAGCACATGGACAATTTAATTTAATTTAAAAATTTTAAACTAGAAAAATTTTTCTGTCCTAGAAGAGTAGTCAATCAAAGGGTAAACAAATTCAAATTAAACACCAGAAATAAATCAAAATGACAGGTAATGAAAATCCTTTCTCAATAAATAACATTGAATGTGAATGGCTTATACTCATCAATGAAAAGACATAGACTAGCAGATTGGATTAAAAAACAAGATACCGAACAATATGTTTTTGTTATATATTTAAATAAAAACAATCATGTGCTTTAAATCCCTGTCTTTCCTCAGGATATTGTTCTTTTAGTTTGTGTTTTAATGGAAATAGCATTTGACTTTTAGGTTAACTAGGTTTTGTTATTAGTTCATCTATTTACTTAGTTATAAAGACTAGAACAAGTTGTTTGAACCACTGAACTGTAGTTATTTCAGGCTACTGAACCTGACATACTCAATCATAAAATGGATAGTATAAATAAATATAGTTTAGTTTATTCTATAGTTATAAACTACATATATAGTTAGAAATAGTATAAGCAAATTATGTAAAAATTATCGGACAGATATTAAGCATTCGTTGTGGAATTACACTAAAGTCTGGTAACTTCCAAGAGAAAACAATGGTGGCCTTCTAGGGTATCATCGGCTAGAACTTTTGTGAGAGGGCAGTTTCTCATGGGGAAATCTAAAAAGGTGCGCCCGTGTGATCTCCAGAAAGAATTGCTAAGGCGAACATTCAAAGAAATGCAGTGATCTATCTGAACTGAACTGATTTTATTTGGCTTTACTCAGTGAACAGCAAGGCTGTCATCAACTTCTGTGTATTTTCAGCTTTAGTAAATCAACAGGTTGCTCTTTAGCCATTCATTAATACTCAAACTATTCCAAAAGTTATGACTACAGGTACTCTGGTTTTATTTTTATGTGGACAGAGCGCATGGCACCCATGATCGTAGGAAACCTAGAGAATCAGACGACAAGTATCGGTGAAACCATCGAAGTGGCCTGCACAGCGTCTGGGAACCCCCCTCCACAGATAATGTGGTTTAAAGACAACGAGACCCTCGTAGAAGACTCAGGTGAACAGAACCTGTGTATCTCTTTGGTTATAGAATTTGCCAGGAATGTTGCTTAACACCCATATTATTTCTTGATTTAAGTTAGACAGAAAAGCAGTGTTAGTGTCCCTGGTCTGGCTCACTTCATAGACATGGAAACAGAGCCCTGGGAGCCTTGCCAAATTCTCCTGGAAGCCTCATGGGAGATGAGCTGGCACTGGGTCCTGTGGGACTCTTCAGAGTTAAAGAATAGCCCAAGATGAAGGGCAGCATGTGTATTTACAAAAATTTTTCCTGAGCAACTCCATAGATCACATCATCAGAAATAAGACCTCTTTCCATCCTCTCTTAGGCATTGTGTTGAAGGACGGGAACCGGAACCTAACTATCCGCAGAGTGAGGAAGGAGGACGAAGGCCTCTACACCTGCCAGGCCTGCAATGTCCTTGGGTGTGCCAAAGGGGAGATGTTTTTCATAATAGAAGGTCAGTGTGAAGTCATGGGCTCATCACCTGGTTTTTAAAGATTTGCTTGTGTGTATGTTACTCTCATAAACTTTGGGTGGGATTACTAGTGGTTGATTGTCAGTGTTCTTTGTACAAGCTGAGTGTCTCTTATTCAAAATGCTTGGAACTAGAAGTGTTTCATATTTTGGATTTTTCAGATTCTGGAATATTTGCATATATATGTGTGTATGTATATATGTGTATGTGTGTGTGTGTGTGTGTATATATATATATATATATATATAGTATGTGTATACACACATATAAATATATATAAAATAGATAATCTTGGATTTAGACTCAAATCTAAACTCAAAATTTATTTCTATTTCATGTCAATCTCATATACATAAGTTGAAGACAATCTTATACAATCTATATTTAGTGTGCCTGTGTCTTGAATAAGACCCATCAGATGAGGCTGAGTGTGGAATTTTCCTCTCTTGGTATCAGGTCAATGTTCAAAAAGTTTCATATTTTGGACTTTTGGGTTAACGATGTTCAACCTGTGCTTTGTAAATTTGCATCAATAAGCATATATTCTTTTAACAGAAAAAAATAATGTTTTTTTGAATTCTGCTTGTATCATATTTCTTATCTCTGCAGTTCCTCTTGTGGAAAAAGTCTTAGCCAGGCAGGGTTAATTCATGGAAATGATACCTCTGCATTTATATGGAAAAATGTTAGAAATTGCTGTCTAATCCTGAAGATCATTGCTGTCCACTAAGTTGCAAGGGTGCAGAGTTTTCATTAGTCTAAGGATAATCAAGATGCACTTGCAAACAATAGACCTTTGCTTTTCTAAAATGGAAAATGTTGGGTTCTTAAGTAAATATGGATGGAAACCTGGGAGTGATGTGAAATCCGGCATTTTCTCAGTTAGGAAAAGTAATTTGTGACAGAATACTTTTTCGTAAGCAGTGTATTCTTGTGTCTTTTTTGGAACCCACCAGGGGAACACAAAACCGTATTGTGTACCAGATGAAGTAGTGGTACTTGAGTGGAGGACAGCAGGATGGTGACAGGAGAGGGACTAAGGGGTTTCTATGAACTCATCCTAACTTGTCTCTTGGTCCCTTTAACCTGTCAGATCCAAGCACTACATCTAGACATGTGGACATATTTTCAAATCTGTAGGTTTATTACTGTTTCATAAACTGCACTTGCAAGTGAAGATCTCAGAGGATGTGGTGGTTTTGTTGCTCTCAAAGGAATTCAAGTTCTAGGGTGAATCCTAGGGTGGCCTTGCTGTGCTCTGCCTCCCTCTATCAGCTGTCTGCAGCTGGTTACAGATACCTATGAGGGAACATTGGCACAGAGATTACAGGAGCTTCTTACCTGCAGAGAATGCCAAGAAAAGGAGAGGTAGATGTTCAGTACTCCTGCTAGGTTTCCCAGATGTTAACAGAAATACTGTGGTACACATCTACAGGCAGCCGAAATCTTTGAAGTCTCTGCTTTCTCCATACAGATGGATCTTAAATCTTTGTATGTGAATGTGGAACCACTTCCTTAGGACCACTGGAGAAGCAAAGCCTACTTCCAGACACTTGGGACTCGTGTCCCTTTAACTCTTATTTTGCCAACTAATAATACTTGTGGACCTTTCCCACAGCTTGCAGCCTAATTTGAGCCACACCACTCTTGGATGGGAGACCCCAAGTGATAATTGCTTCCTTATCATTTCTTCACTAATCACTCGTAGTCAAGGGCCTCCTTCTGCATTTCATTTCTCCCAATTGGAACTACACCCTGGAGCCCGGAGCATCGGCAGCTTTCCTGTCCACATTGAACTTTTCCTTTTCTTTTTTCTTTCACAAGTCGTTTTAAACTCCTCTTCCTAGGTGGCACACAATGTGCTCATCTCAGGGCTCTCTTTTCCTCGCTCAAGGTCCCGCTGTGCAGGGGGCAGGGGAGTGTAATGGTCAGCTCATGTTGGACCATCCTGGTTTAACTGTTGACTGGCCCTCTGTCTACTGCCTGTGTACTTCCAATCAAGTAGCTTAACCTGTCTGATCTTTCTTTTTTCTTCTGAAAACTGCAGGTTGTTGAGAGAATTGAGTGGGGCAATATATTTAAAGTACAGAGTAGGTGTATGGTCACAAGTAGCTCTCTGTTTAAACTTCATTTATTTCCAAATGTGGTTTCTTAAACAATCTATTTTCCAACTTCATACACATCAAAACATTGACTTTCAGCACGAAACCAGACTTTATTATCCCCTAATAGAAGTACTTGCCTTCCCTGTAGAATGTCATCTGTTTCCTTCCCATCAAATAATACTTACTCCAACCATATTCTATGTGTCTTTTAAGACATTTGTATGTCTATCCTTAATTACTTTAGAATTTTATTAAAGTTTTTCAAGCTTTAAATTTTCCATAGAATGCTCTAGACTCCATGCAACTTCAGGGTGTGTGGTTATTTCTCTCTAGGATTCTTCAGAATGGATAAGCTTGAGATCTTGTCTTTTCCTACTGAACCTTGTCACCAGCTGTTGACACTCATTCAATTGTGTCTCCCAGGTGCCCAGGAAAAGACCAACTTGGAAGTCATTATTTTAGTAGGCACTGCGGTGATTGCCATGTTCTTCTGGCTACTTCTTGTCATCGTTCTCCGGACCGTTAAGCGGGTAACAAAATAATTTCCCTTCTGTCCCATGCATGTTGGTTTTCATGATTAATGAAAGCTGACTGGGGTTCTTTGAGTTGTTTCTTCCCATTGTTATTGGCTCAATGGGCACATTTTCATTTCAATACAATAACATTCTTGCCCATTTTCTTTGGCTAGACCATTGGGCATTAATTGATAGAAGCCACTAGAGGAGAGTTGGGACTGTCTAGCGTAATTAAGATTTGAAAACTTAATTCTGCCCTCATTTGGGGAGAGGAGGGGACACTGGCAACAGTATGATAATAGGACGACTCTGAAACTCCAAGAGTTTTATTGGAAAATGAGACATCAGGAATGAGGCTCCTATTAAACAACAATAATAAGTACACAAAACAACAGGGTGTGTGTGTGACTGGGAGGGTTGATGCTTTCCAGGCCAATGGAGGGGAACTGAAGACGGGCTACTTGTCCATTGTCATGGATCCAGATGAGCTGCCCCTGGACGAGCACTGTGAACGCCTGCCTTATGATGCCAGCAAATGGGAGTTCCCTAGGGACCGGCTCAAGCTAGGTGCTTTTTCAGTTGATATCAGTTTGATATTGGGTTTACCAAGCCATCTTTGCCTCCCTTGGGATGAAGACAAACCTAGGCTATTTAGATGTCATCTAGTTCAGAAATATTAATTCCACCTCTTGATTTTGGATAATCATCCCTTTAGCCTCATAGAGGGAGAATCCCTGTATCATCACCCAAAGCAGGACCTTTGGAGAGTAGTAGTCGTTCAATGACTAACTAAGCCAGGACAAGGGAGTGAACTGGATTGTCCATGTTAACCTGGGCTGTCTGATCACACTGTCTAGCTGGAATCTTTGCATGTGGCTTTAGTGCTATGATAATCCAAGCCCATTTTGTCATTGTCATTGCTGTTGTTTTTAGGTAAACCTCTTGGCCGTGGTGCCTTTGGCCAAGTGATTGAGGCTGATGCCTTTGGAATTGACAAGACAGCAACGTGTAAGACTGTGGCCGTCAAAATGTTGAAAGGTAAAAGCAAAATCATATGGTGATGTATCTGTGGCATCCTGTTGTTACATGATGTAAGGCTTGTATCAGTGGCTCTGTGCTTATGTGGGCCAACTGGCAAGCATGAGGCCAGTGTCTTTAACACCTTTGTGCAAGTTGGAATAAGTTCCCTCCTTTGTAACCTCATGCCAGAGTGCATGACTAGTAAGCAAATTTGGGGATGGAGTCACCCACCGTGCCTGGAGCTCTTATGCAGGGCTCAGCTGGTACAATTATTCGGGTGATTCTGGGTCATGAGGAAAAAAATCTGTTCATATTAAAAATGTTTAATACATCGTGGTGTAAGATAATTATAGACCCTCTAGAAACAGGGGAAGGAAATTTGATATCAGTAAAAATAGTGGAATGCAAAAACAACATGTTCTCTAGAATTGGAAAATATGTAAAAAAACTTCACACATAAAACATAATTTGCAAAGTAAAAATGGTTATGCAAAGGAATAAAGGATTATGGGTTATTCTTTTAAAATTAAAAGCTTCGTAAAGAATTGTTCATCCTAATAGTAATGAACCTCGTCTGCCATTTTGACTTGGGGAGGGGATTTTCATGAAGTTTTTATGCTTCAACTGTGATGTGCTTTCATTAACGATGATCGTGCTACTGACCCTCTGCCAGAAGGGGCCCTCTCTCTCCTTATGCCTTTCCTCTACTGGTGAGAGAGGTATGTAATTTTTGAGATGGCTCACCAGGCCCTGAAATGCAGACCATGCCTGTGAATTAGAGGGACATGCAGCTGTCCATCCAGGATCAAATGCATAGTATTAGCTCCATCAGCTTCATGTGCCAACTGGCCTTACTAGCTGGCCCTGGTTAAGTGGCTTGTTGGCACACGGGAATAATGAATGCATGGCACCAAAATGACCAGGCCTTGAGAACCACAGTGATCCTGGAACATCAAAATCCAGTTTTGTACAGTTAGAGAATCTGGGCACGATTCTGTGGCAGACAGGTTCTCTGCTTCACAATACCAAACATTCTGGGCTCACTTAAAGTAAGAAATTGATTTGGAATTAGGAAATAGAATGTACACTTGATTTTTCAGAAAATGTGACTGATCTCTAAATTAGGTTACAGTTATATTACCCAGAGAGGGTAAGTTGCACAATTGCATGTACTGGGTAGAGAGCATCTGTTATCCCGAAGTATTACCCACATGGATGATTTTCCTCTTTATCCTGAATTTGTAGAAGGAGCAACACACAGTGAACACAGAGCCCTTATGTCTGAACTCAAGATCCTCATTCATATTGGCCACCATCTCAATGTGGTCAACCTTCTAGGTGCCTGCACCAAGCCAGGAGGTAAGTACCTGTGGATGGTTCTGGATGGCCAATATTGACTCATGCTTCTCTGCTAGTATTTGAGGGAAATGATCACTACCCACGGCCCTTATTTCCTTAATTTAGAGTACTTTGCAGATTCCTAGATATACTTAACATTTCACAGAAATTTAATCAGATAGTAATTAAAATATTCTAAAACTTCCTGTGAATTAAGGAATGTCACAACACTATGATACAGTTTGCTACTTGTGTAAAAGGTGTTCAGATAAGAAAAATAAACTCCTCCCAAAAGGAGACACCTTGGTGCTTACATTGAATAGGAAAAAGGTTTTCTTCAGAAATTTTGGTTAATCTCCTTGCAGTAGCTTTTCAGGAAAAGAAAAGCTATAGCATAAAAGGGTTGAGAAAACCAGCTGATTTCTGTAATTCTGTCTCAAGGAAAGGTTTATGAAGCCTTTTTCTTTTGGGCTTCTCTATGTAGTAAGCACTTAGGGAGAAACAAATGGGAACGGGTCTTTCTTGACACACTGTGCCATTTGCAGGCCCTCTCATGGTGATTGTGGAATTCTGCAAGTTTGGGAACCTGTCAACCTACTTACGAGGCAAGAGAAATGAATTTGTTCCCTACAAGGTAATGTTGTTTCCTAACTCAGTTTTGCCATGTAGTCAAATGAAGGGAAACTCAAGGTGGTACAGATCAGGTTTTTAGCTGAAATTCTGTGAAGAGCTTGTGAGCAAACTTCTCACGTGCCCTCTTGCTTGTTGTAACTTCTGCTCTCACCTTCTAGGGGTGCATGTGCTTCGCATGCTTTATTTTTGTGACTTGAATCTCCTGACCCATTACAGAGGGTGCCAGCGTTGGGGAGAAGACAGTTTTGATTAAGGAAAGGGAAGGGTGGAAGGAAAACATCTCTAGATTCTACTCTCCCCTCACCATATTGGCCCTGTGAAGTTCATGTCCCTCTGTCTAAGGCCTACCAGGGTTGGACGTGTGTGAGTGCAATCTGAGAGAGGAACTTATCTCTTTGAGCTAAAGAGGGAGCTTGGTTTTATGGAAGAAACCCTATTATATACAAGTTGTGCCCCACATTTCAGTCCAGCAATGGCATAATCCTGATGTTGTTCTTGTCTGCTTTTATAGAGTTTCAGTTGTTCCTACAATTTAAGACATCTTAAGGACCCATTTCATATCCCAAGAATTTGTTTTGTTCATTTGTTCCTTTTTAGACCAAAGGGGCACGATTCCGTCAAGGAAAAGACTATGTTGGGGAAATCTCTGTGGATTTGAAGCGTCGCTTGGACAGCATCACCAGTAGCCAGAGCTCAGCCAGCTCTGGGTTTGTTGAGGAGAGATCCCTCAGTGACGTGGAGGGAGAAGAAGGTACCTGCCTTTGCCAGCTGCACGCCGGATTCCTGCTTTCACAGGACACACGAGGTGGCAGGCGTTACCAGGACCTTGATCATGGCAAAGGGTTCATATTGGAAAGAGTTCTGAATTCCTAGGCAGCTTCTATTCAGTCTTCCCAAATTTGAAGTGTGAAAGCCCTAAATAAATACCAGGCTAGGTAGAGTGGCTGAACAGGGCCATGCTGAGAAATCTGGGTGGCCCAAGTAAGCACCTGCTAACAATCAGACCAATATGGTTAAAATACTAGATCAGCCTTTTTTTGGCAAGAACGCTCAGTGGGGAGAGGTAAGGGGCTCCCTGGGGCCTGAGTGGCCTCCCCATTGCTCTAAACCATCAGCCCACGTTGCAACATGGAAACCTTTGAGTCCATCCTATGCAGCCTTCTCCAAGACAATTTAGGAGCCAACTCTCGTTTCTGCTCTGCTCTAAGTGGCTTTTCACATCTTGTCCCAGCCCTACTTCCTCAACGGAGTCTTGGTAAATAGACCTGTCTTTATTTAGTTTTGTTTCCAGTGATATTTTAGTGCTCTTTGTGGGTGGAGCTCTGGCCTCAGCCTAACCACCCAGACTTTAGTCAGCTCCAGGACTCGCTTTGCTTCCCAAGTCTTAAAAAGATCACTCCTCTAGCTTTTCCTCAGAAGGAGCAGAGACAGCTCCATAGATGGAGACATCGGGTCCTTTTAAGGTGTGAGTTTAGAAGAACCCAATCATGAAACAGTGGAAGAGATTCGTTTCCATTTTCCTTGACATAAGTCTGCAGATAGAACTTAAATTTAACTTGTTCCTCTTAAGACGCTGAGGAGGCAATGTGAGGTCAGGCCTTGGGTTAGAAGAGAGTGCGAAGGTTGTCTAGACCTCATCTAACCAAGTGGAACCATCTCTGCCCTGCTCCCTCTCTCTCACAAAATGGGGGCCAATGAGCTGGAAACCCAAGGGGATTAAGGTGGGGTGTTGGCCTGAAATTTTGCCTCCATTTGGAAAATGAAGTGGTCTCACTAATCGTCCTTGAAGAGCCCCTTAAGTATAAAAGCCATTGAGGGCCTGGCATGGTGGCTCACGCCTGTAATCCCAGTTGCTCAGGAGGCTGAGGCAGGAGAATTGCGAATTTAAAGCCAGCCTCAGCAACATCGAGGCACTAAGCAACTCAGTGAGACCCTGTCTCTAAATAAAATACAAAATAGGACTGGGGATGGGGCTCAGTGCCCTGGAGTTCAATCCCCGATATTAAAAAAAAAAAAAAATTCATTGAGGAAAAGGTTACAGCTTTTTTAATACTTATGAGGTTATTATCACAACTCAGTTTGTGTTTACTCTGGTATTTATGTCCAGGAAAGAGGTCATAAGTCTTATCTTATTTGACCAAAGTTAGCAGATCATTTTTGAAACCCCCATGAGTGTCGCAGGGTTTATTTGTATCCCTTGCACGGAAGTAAATCCTATCGATTTAGGTAAATTCATCTTTCTGTCATGTTCCTGTTATCTCTCATTCATATCCTTGGAGGAAAAAACATCCTCACGGGGGAGATTTAGTGTATTGAAAGCACTTTTTAAGTGTGAAAGTGAGAGAAGTAAGTTTGTTTTTGGTATTTTTAATTATCCATTGTAGATTATAGTTTGACCTTTGGTCTTTGTCCTAGGACAAAGCCTGGAAAGAAAAACAAAATGATTTGATGACCCTGAATATTGTTGTTTTATTTTTAGAGTTTTTGATATGAAACTATTGTTTATCCCTCTGGGTAGATGAAAAAAGCAATTGCTTAAAACAGCAAATTTGGAAAGGTCTTATTTTTGCTCCCTGTTCTCTAGGCCAATTTTACCTCCATTCTACTTCCTGTATTTACTAGTTCAATTTGACTAAAATGGAAAAACCAGTATTTCTCCTAAGGGTATGATGAAGGTTAATAATACTGGGATTCAGCAAATTGACATAAGATAGAAGCATCTTCTCTGTGCTTCTCTTTTCTGAAATTTACCTCCCAAGTCTTAAAAAAAGATCATTACTCTAGCAGATTTAGAAACAAAATGTACCAACCGATGAGACTCCTCACCTCTGTCCTTCTGCCTTTTCTGGCAGCTTCAGAAGATCTGTACAAGGACTTCCTGACCTTGGAGCATCTCATCTGCTATAGCTTCCAAGTGGCTAAGGGCATGGAGTTCTTGGCATCACGGAAGGTAAGATAGATCCCGGGGGAGGAGACCTCTCTCTTCAGATCACAGGCGTGGACATAAGGTGTCTAGAGCCAGTCATTATGTCTGTTTGGGGCAGAAGTTCCTGCATTACTTGTAGGATTCATGAAAAAGCTCTGCTGGAGAGGCTCTGTTTCTGCTAATCGGGGGTGGTTAGGAATTTTATGAAATTAATTCATATAGTAAGTCCTTACTGAGCATCTACTAAGTGCCAGACAGTCTTCTAAGCACCAACCAGCAAAGTGCTTCATAGAGTTTCCTTTCTAGTGGATACAACCAACCATAGCAATATACGTAAGTCACGTCCAGAGCAGGTTAGATAGGAGTGTTTGTTGTAGGGGGAAGTAAGCAGGAAAGCCCACAGTGTATACAGGAGAGGTATGTTTGTGTGTGTTTCTATGTGTTTGTACTTTGATTTTAAACAAGGTGGAAGAGGAGGGCTTTCCTAAGTACGTGATATTTGAGCAACGACCTAGGAGAGGTGAGGAGCTGGGCCTTGTAGATAGCTTCGTGTAAGGCAGTCTGCATTTAGTTTATTTTACATTCATCACCATCACCAAGAAATATTTGTTAGTAATATAATTAGAAACCAGGAAGGATGGGCTTCAGATGAAAGCGATTAAAAGAGCTAAAATTAGAAAAGTAGGGCAAACAAAGGCTGAGGTGGGGACGTGACAAGTTACAAATATTCCAAAGGTTGTAAACACCATGGAGAGGAGAGGGAGGGGGAAGCCACCACCAACACTGCAGAGGGTAAGATGCCTAGTTTTGCATTAAACAGGATTTTTTTTTAATTTCAAATTAATGTTCAGTAAAAGCTGTCTGTTGACAAAACGTATGGGCTCTGCCCTTACCAGGGAAGGAAAGACCTAAGTGTTTTGTTTTCCAGTGAAACCCATGACCCATTTTCTCCCCTGACATTTAAAGCCCATCACAGCTTCTAAAGCCTCCAGACCTCAGATGTTTCTGGAGTCTTCTCTCCCAATGGCAAGGGAGAAAACCAGAGCCTTTCAGGGTTTTCCCCGAGAGAAAGGCCTTTTGCCCTTCTTGCATATTATGATTTATTATTATTATTATTTGAAGCTGAAGCTCACCATTTAGTCAGGCTTCCTTTTGGCAACTAGAAAGGAAATAGGGTTGGAAGGTATGGGAGTGGGAGTCCTTTGACTTTTCTTGGATCTACCAGATGGTTTCTTGGGTATTACCTGGCTGCTGGGTTTTAAAAGGGAATTTTTTCATGTCTACATGGCGTATTTTCTTTATCCATTCATTCATTGAAGGGCACCTAGCTTGGTTCCATGGCTTGGCTATTTTGAATTGAGCTGCTATAAACATTGATGTGGCTGCATCACTGTAGTATGCTGATTTTAAGTCCTTTGGGTATATGCTGAGGAGTGGGATAGCTGGATCAATTGGTGGCTCCATCCCAAGTTTTCTGAGGAATCTCCATTCCGCTTTCCAGAGTAGTTGCACCAATTTGCAGGAGAATATCATGCTAAGTGAAATAAGGCAGTCCCCCCAAAACCAAAGGCTGAATGTTCTCTCTAATACGTGACAACAAGGAAGGGCAGGAAGGGGAAAAATAGAAGTTCACTGGATTAGACAAAGTGGAATGAAGGTAAGGGAGGGGGGATGGGAATAAGAAAGACAGTAGAATGACTAGGACATCATTGTCCTATGTTCATCCATGAATATATCACCAGTGAAACTCCACATCATGTACAATCACAAGAATGGGATCCTAATTAGAATAAGTTATACTCCACTTAATAAATGGTGTAATATGTCCAAATATACTCTACTGTCACGTATATCTAAAAAAAACAAACAAAAACAAAAAAAGGAAGTTCTTTGGTTGGAAGGAGAGTAGGAAGTACAGTGTTTGTAGTACTGGTACTTCATCATGCTAGACAAGGTGCTGCTGAATGCACCTGGTTCTGGGAGCAGTCCAGGTGCAGGATGGCAGGGTGAGCAATGCCGGGGCCCCGTGACCATGCCGCATTGACTTCAGCCTCTCATCCAGGCTTTTCATTCATTTCTCATGTCCTCTAAGACTCTTAATCCCTCACGACTTTATCCTGTAATCTTAGATG
The DNA here is from genome assembly GCF_964194105.1 of Spermophilus citellus. Taxonomy (NCBI): domain Eukaryota; kingdom Metazoa; phylum Chordata; class Mammalia; order Rodentia; family Sciuridae; genus Spermophilus; species Spermophilus citellus. The sequence goes on along the minus strand of NC_138189.1, from coordinate 42,376,618 downwards.
AGAATTATGATAATAATTATGAGAACTGCTTAGTTGAAGGAAGTTAGATGAAGTTAGCAGATAGAAAAGGAAAATCAAGAAGCAGAAAAAAATAGATTTTATTAGAAGCCAAGATGAGTTCACCCTGCTTTTCGGTGCACTAGAGAATCACCTCGACTTACAATAGGCTGAATTTGCTGTAATAGTTTTTTGGGAGTTCTGTGGGATTGAACTCAGGGGTACTTAACCACTGAACCACAAACCCAGCCCTTTTTTTTTTTTTGTATTTTATTGAGAGACAGGGTCTCACTGAGTTGCTTAGAGTCTTGCTAAGTTGCTGAGGCTGGCTTTGAACTTGCAATCCTCCTGCCTCAGCCTCCCTACCCACTATGTAATCGACGCTTATGGTAAAACCTAACACTTTGGAAACAGGATGAGCCCCTCTGAGAACTACCTGCCTCAGCCAGTCCAGCTTCAGTCCATGTGGAATAGGGGCCCTTGTTTTGGACTTCCGTGCATTCATTCAAAATAATCCATTCAGGGACCTCCTTAGAATAGTACATTTTTAACCATACACAGCACTGGCAAAAGGGATGTGTGGATGTGACCAGAAACACATTCTTTAATGGCCTAGAGAAGTCTATTTATGACCCCATCATTACACTACAACTAAATTATTCAGCTCTGAAGGCTGGGCTCTTTATGGAATAAACAGATGTGCGTCTCAGCGAAGCTCACATACTTCTTTCCTGAAGTGTTGATAAAGATCCTAGCCCAGTCCTTGTTAATCAGTTGCTTCTGTGATGTGGAATTGTTTTGAGGCATGAGGTCACAAAAGATGTAGAAGAGAAGGTCAGCTGTGCAGAGACCTAATATATATATAAAATTTTCTTTTCAGTGTATCCACAGGGACCTGGCAGCACGAAATATCCTCTTGTCAGAGAAGAACGTGGTTAAAATCTGTGACTTTGGCTTGGCCCGGGATATTTACAAAGACCCAGATTATGTCCGAAAAGGAGATGTAAGTTTCAAAGATGAGCCCGGTGATCTATTAAATTGCAGAATTCAAATGCCTCAACAGTATGCTACAGGACCTGTGTTCAAGAACAAAGGAAGTGTTTTCTTCAGTTATTTGCTAATTTGGGTTCTGATTTCTTGTCTCCCATCCTCTTAGGCCCGCCTCCCTTTGAAGTGGATGGCCCCGGAAACAATTTTTGACAGAGTGTATACAATTCAGAGTGATGTGTGGTCCTTTGGTGTTTTGCTCTGGGAAATATTTTCCTTAGGTAAGTTGCTTCTCTTTGTCCCTAGCCCCCAGACTCCCAATAGGACGGTTAAAGTTGATGATGTCAGGATGTCATTTTCTCTCCAGTATTCTGCGTCCGTCACGTGGAATTTCTGGGAAGCTACGGGTTGTAAAATCCAGAAGGAAAAAAATACACATAGGCGATCAGGATGTTCAAGAATCAGGCTCAGGGCCTCCTGGGAGGGAAAATGAAGTCATGTTATGCCCCTCTCCTGTTTTGTTCTAGGTGCTTCTCCATATCCCGGGGTAAAGATTGATGAAGAATTTTGTAGGCGATTGAAAGAAGGAACAAGAATGAGGGCCCCTGATTATACCACACCAGAAATGTAAGGCTTTACAAAGTCCCCTTCTGATCCTTTTCCTTGCAAATCTCCCTGCCCAGGGGACTTTCCTTTATGTTCATTTTCCTTTTGGGCCTAGTTTGTGTCCTTTCCCCTTGAAGCTCTCCATAATCTCAAACACAGAACCATTGCTTCTTGAAACAACAGCATTTTATTATCCATACTGAACAGCTCTTATTAGATGGAATGTGCTTTCTTTTCTCTACACACTTGGACCTCCAAGGATAGGGCCCCAGGCTACAGAGATACAGCATCTCAGCTCATGGTAGGCTTTTTATAAACGCTCACCAATCGGCTGCTTGTTTTGAGCATCACATCTGGGAGGGAAAAGGCAGATAATGCAAATGGTGTTTTGCTCCTCCAGGTACCAGACCATGCTTGACTGCTGGCATGAAGAGCCCAACCAGAGACCCACGTTTTCAGAGTTGGTGGAACATTTGGGAAATCTTCTACAAGCAAACGCTCAGCAGGTTTGTAAGCCTCCATCTGAGAAACTTCCACACAGAGTACTCAGATGCAAAGACGCCTCTACTGCTTGTCCTTTCTCAAGGCTACCATTCTTCTCTCTCAGCCACTGAACAAGGAGCCTTAGTCTCTAGATGTAAGCAATGGCACTTTTCTAAAAGCTATAATTACCCTTTAGACGGATGAGATCCTAATTCATAATCTGGGAACAGATCACTCCTATTCCTACTTACTTATCTTTTTGTTACCTCTTCAAATAGTCTTCCAAAGTTTACAAAAAAAAAAAAAATCTGGTCAATCCACAGAATATCAACAGTGGAAGGAAATTTAAGTAATTTGTAATAAATTCTGCAGGCAAAACTATATCCCAACTATGGAAGATAGATGAATTTTCCCCTCTTGGTAAAAAATCTCAGCTATTATAACTCCCGATAACACATAGTCGTGGCCTTTATCATTAGAAAGTTGATCTCCAGTCAACATCTCTTACTACAATGGAAGCTAGTTTCCTCCTCCTTTTCTTTTGAACAACTTGGGGAAGATGAGTCAAATCTGTTTTTATCAATAAACCTTGCAAGTGTTGAAACATGTCAAATTAACTTTTATTTCTTTTTCTTGAGAAATACTGTTAAATTGTAACATCTTTTTTCAGAAAATCCATGTTCCTACCCATTTCTTGCTTTTCTTTAGGCTGCCATCCCCTTTTCCATTGCGTTGAAAGGCAGAGGCTAAAATTGGATGCTGTGCCCTTTGAAGGGTCTGATGGTCGAGAAATGGTTTCTCTCCTTCTCCACAACTATGACCTCTTCGCCCCATGTAACCATGGTTCTCCGTTGCCCCTAAACCCATATTGTGTTTACTAGACTCCTTGAATATACCCTCATGCACACATCCCTTCCAAGCACCCTTCTGTTTTGACAAATCGTTTTTAACATTGTCTTGAAAGTCAGTTCAGTTGTTCTGAGAGCAGCACACCCATACCCAAGAAGCCCCCCGTGGCCTGTGTTTTTCATGAAAAGGCCCTTGAAGGACCAAAGCCATAACAATAATGCTCCGTGTTTATTGTTTCAGGATGGCAAAGACTACATTGTTCTTCCAATATCAGAGACTCTGAGCATGGAAGAGGATTCTGGACTCTCTCTGCCTACCTCACCTGTTTCCTGTATGGAGGAAGAGGAAGTGTGTGACCCCAAATTCCATTATGACAACACAGCAGGAATCAGGTTCGGTATATGGCCGGCTTCCTCTGGGGGGCTCAAGGCCATCTCTGGGAGGGGGCTTGGAAGGAAGACATTTTATAAAGCTGCCACATGCTCCAGGGACCTCAATCCCTGGCACTCATATCACGGGCCATGCTCCTTGAGGAGGGTCTGGGGAGCTGATCGCTTGTCCATCTGTAGCCCATGTTGCTGCCCAGCTCTTCCTTCAAAAATTCTAAGCCCTGCAGCTGCAAATAGCTGGAATGCCACAGTTTGTTAATCTCCAGAGAGAGCCACAATTTTACCAAGACATCTGTATTGAAATCGTCCCCATGTATGCTTTTATTAATGTGAATTAAATGGCTTAGGGGAGATTTAGGGAGGAAGAGTTCTCTGCATATATGAAAACACACGTATGGCTCTCTGGCGAAGACACAGCATGCCACGGGGCTCTGTCCTGAGGTAGACTGGACACCACATCTCAGAAGCCTCTCTGCATCTGATTTTAAGTATTTTATTTGCAAAATGGGGCTTCTGGGCTTATTTAAAACACATGCTCTGCAGTCCTGCCCTGAGCTGTAAAGGGTCTGCAGGCGGCTGCTTTTTTTTCTGTCTCCCAGCACCTGTGCATCAGGAAAGAGTTGGTGCCACTTTTTTTTTTTTTTTTTTTTTTTAGAGTGAGGGGGGGGGGAGAGAGAGGAGAGAGAGAGAGAGAGAGAGAGAGAGAGAGAGAGAGAGAGAGAGAATTTGTTAATATTTATTTTTTAGTTCTCGGCGGACACAACATCTTTGTTTGTATGTGGTGCTGAGGATTGAACCCGGGCCGCACGCATGCCAGGCGAGCGCGCTACCGCTTGAGCCACATCCCCAGCCCAGTTGGTGCCACTTTTTCCAACATAATATTAAAATTGCCTTTGCTAAGGCTGGGGCCACTTCACTTTGCTTTTGGTGTTTTCCTCTTCTAACTGGAACCCCTGACAGCGTGGGCCCAGCCCTCCCTCCTGCATGCTGAGGCAAGGAGCTCTTTCCTGTGTCCAGCCCGTGGCCAGGTTGCCACATCTCAGGAAAGCTGGGGGAGCCTCATGGAATCCTGCAGGGCAGCGGGAGTCCTGTGATACCGTTAGAAGCCAGCCAGCGAGCCGCCCGCCATTCCATTTGTGTCAAGAACATCCTGCATTATTTGAATAACTCTTCCATGTATTATCAGACTTTGCCCATGTGACAACTCAGAGTCAGGCAAGGTAGAAACTGTGATCTCTTTTGGATGTAGATGTTGACCATGAGGCTGAGCCCCATGGCCTGTGGGCCATTCAGTGTTGTGGTTAAAGATGCAGGCCTTAGAGTCAGGTAGAACTGGGTGGGACTTCCAAGGCTGGCTTTTAGCACTCCATGACATGTTGCAAATAATATAACCTCTCCCTCAGTTTCTTTATCTGTGAAATGCGGTGAGGCAACTGGTGCTGTCTGAAAATGACTGTTTGAAGAATCACAAGCTATAATGTGCCTGGCACTCGACAGCGCTTAATAAAGGACAGGGATTAAGTGAGTTACTTATAGTCACGTCCTTGAGACAAACCCAGTTCCTCTGGTACCTAACTCTGCTGTTTTCTCCCATGCCAAGGAGGGGCCTTCAGAGAGAAAAGATTTTTACACATTTAATTCATCCCCACGTAGGCTTTTCCTACTGTGAATTCAGTGGCTTGGGAGAGACTATACGAATTCTTGGTTCAAGTTCATCTGCCCTTGTAGCCTGATCCCCATTCCTGCAACATGGTTATTGCTTTCTCCTCCATCAGAGAGCCATTTGATGGGTGAGCTGTATTCCGTGTGTTTCTGTGACCAACTTGAGTGGAGATCCAAGCTGGCAGCCTCTTGGCTCTCCTGGGCGCTTTGCATACGGCACTGAACAGAAGATGAAGTCATGTGTGTGTGATGAAAGTGCCAAGTGCAATGCTGCATCTAAAAAAGGGCTGTTAACATTTATCCCCAGAAGCGTGGACAAATGTGACACCATCCTCCCAGCACAGGCCTGGCTCCTGTTTTCTGCCTGTGAGTTGTCTTGAAGTGGTCTTCCCAGGCTTGTTTCTCTTTAAGCCAGCTATAATTTTAAAAAAATAAAATGGAAATTGGAATCTTTTGTCTGCGTCCCCTCCCAATTCTCTCTATCTCTTTTTCTTTCATACAAATAAAACTCACACTGACCTTCTAATCATCTTGGACGCATCTACACACGCACTTCATCTTGGGGCACTGCTTTTTTGGGGAGAGTGCAACTGGGCTGGGGTACCTTTCTGGGGACTTGTTCTGTCCTCTTTCCAGCCAAGTCGAAAAGCTGATTTCTCACTTGCTTTCTCCTTATAATTTTCAACTCTATCACATTATAAATAGAGCTGGACAGAGACATCGCTGAGGGAGCCAGCTCCTGGTTCGTTGCCCCCTTTAAACTATCTGAAAAATATTTGTTCAGCCTTTATTTAGAGAAGAGGCTGAGAAGTGTGTGGGGAAAGGACCACTTCTGTCTAGACTTAGCTTTGTCTCTAATTTCCCCTGTAGGTCAGCTCTGGCCCCAAATTTGCATGCTTCCTGCAAAAAAAACACATATTCATTGGATTCATCTCTTTGAGGTCAGTTTGGGGACCATCTGTGGTTACTCTGTCATTTCCTCTGGGAGTCTCATCTCCCACTCCCAGCAGTTTATCAAATATTTCTTTACCGTTCTCTCCCAAAGAAAGGCTTTGGTGCCTGCCATTTTCTTCATTTTGTTTAATTGCTGGTGGTGATTAAATGCCTCTGGTAGATTGATGTCTGGGATAGCTGGCAGGGCTGCATTTGGCTCTGAGGTTAGGCTGCTTGAAGTGAGACTGTCCTTTCTCCAGATTTCATTTGTTCCACACCCCACCCTTAGCCTTCCCGCTGCCCACTACATGATCGGTGCACACAGGTGTGAGAACAGGGCTGTGCACATAGTAGGTGCTTAATAAAGACCTGAATGGTCTTGTCTTCCAGTCTCTTCTACCTTTTCCTTTCTCCTTATTCCAAGAGAGTCAATGTGGAGTAGGGAAAGAAAGAAACCACTTTCTTCCAACTTGAATTTGAATCTCAGTTCTACTCTTTATTCACCATTTTCTCTCTGAACCTCGGCTTCCTCATTTCCAAAGGGGAATAAGAAGTTCTATTTCATAGTATTGTGAAGATGTCTGTGAAATGCTTTGTCCACTGTGAGGGACCATGCTACTTTTTAAATTAGTGGGCTCAGAATTCAAGGAACTGAAGGTGGCTGCATCATTGCCAGAGCCTGCTGGTGCTGGCTGGTTCTCCACCCAGGTGTCTCTGGAATCCGTTCACTTCTCCAAAGCCAGTGGGTACCCCTTTCTTCAATCAGGCTGACCTTCTTCCTCCCAGACAAATGCAGTGTTCCCTAACTGGTCTCACTGCCTCTGGTCTCACCTTCCTAAAGGGTACATCTGACCGTCGTTCTCGTGCTTAAAATCCTTGTCTTCAAAATAATTCCAGACATTCTAGTCGTGTGGCTTTGGAAAAGTTCTTTAACATTTGCAGGCCTCAATTTTCTCATCTGGAGAGCTGAGTTGATAATCCCACCCCTGGAGTATTTACCCCCCCACCGTGGTAAAGATACCATGAGATGATGGTGGCAGAGCATCCAGAGCAGAGTTGGGCGTGTGGCAGATTCTCAGTAAAGGCTTCCTGAATGGTTGACTATGGTACTAGTAGTTTTTGGCAGCCACTACTTTTGGGGACTGAACTTGGAGAAAATGGGTCGTGCTTGTTCTCTGTATGTCATGTCCTCTTCCTCGTGGAGTTTTCAGAGTGAGGATGTCACTGGTCAACTTCATTCTCCCCTCACTAAGGGGAGGAACCAGGGTGCTGGGGAAGAGGAGAGAGACTCAGATTCCCTTCTCCTTTGGCCCAGAATCTGTGCCACATGTTCCAGGAGCCACCTGTGATGAGAAGTAGGTGGAGATGAGGGAAGACTTGTTTTCTGTCCCCATGAAAAGACCTTCCCTTCTCCCCACTTGGGGACTGTAAGTGGTTTTGCTAACATCACCTAGACTCACCCAAAGCCTTGTGTCAGGGGAGGAAGGTCTCCCAGGGAAGAGGTGATCTGCTGCCTGCCAAGTCTCATTCTTTAGGCCTCTGAGGGAAACTGTCACCCCTTGGAATTCAAAAGGAAACAATAAGCTTTGGTTGATAGAGCATTACTCTTCCTACCCATACTAGGCTCAGCCTTTGCCCTGTTACTTATCAATGATAGACTCTGAAATACAAATATCTTAAAACCCTCAAGCCACTGCCCTTCTTGAGAAATGCTACTGTGGGGCACAGAAACAGTGGGTGGTGAGACTCCGCCCACCTTCCTGGGCGTACAGTAGGCCCCTGTCACGTGCAGAAGGAAGGAGTTGTCTTCAGATCACTCCTGAGTCAGTCTCCTTTAGGGAGAACTACAGGTGTTTCTTCTGCCCAGGTTGCTCTGTGAACATTATCCAGAACAGCCTTCCAGGAGATGGCTGGAAAGATGTGAAAGACTTTGTAAAATACCTAGAGCTCAATGCGGGAACTGCATACAGACAGGGCCAAGGAGAAAGTAGCTGATCACTCAGTCTGCTGTTGTTGTCTAGAGTCCAAGTACTGGACCTCAGAAGGAAGATTCAAAGGAACAGGGCCTCCTCTAGGCTCTGCAGTTATATTATACTTTTAAATGGACTTTCACAGGAAATTAAGCCTTCAGTGTGAGCTAGCAAAGAAAGATTTTTGTTTTGTTTTGTGTTTCTTTTTCTTAAGGATGTTTGGAAGGTTGCTATTAAACTTGTGGTTGAAAGGTAATGAACTTAGGTATTGCTTGTGGTATCTGCAGCCAAATATACCACGGCTCAAATACAAATATTTGTTCTTTTGCAGTCAGTATCTGCAGAACAGTAAGCGAAAGAGCCGGCCAGTAAGTGTAAAAACATTTGAAGATATCCCATTGGAAGAACCAGAAGTAAAAGTAATCCCAGATGTAAGTACATCTTTTAAAAATAGTCTTAGAAATAATACCAACGATGAAACACTAGCTAGATAAATATTAGCCTAAGCATTAGAGTCTTGGAGCCTCATTATAAGGCTGTCCTTGAGAGTATGTGTCATGGGGTCATTATGGAGATGGAACTTGGGTGTTTTCATAAGAACTGTGCCTGGTCTGAGGGATTCTGGTAAAAAAGAGGGATGGAAGCAGGCATCCTCAGCTTTTTCCCACATTTTATCTTCTCCTTGGCCTAGCAGCAGCTTCCTCAATATCCTGCCTAGGGTCCCTTTACCTTCCTTGGCAAGAAGTTGGAGGATATTGTCTGATAGATTTGGGTTAAGAAATCAGAATATACTCAATCAACTGTACCATCTCAATGTCTCTTAAAAAGGACAACCAGACGGACAGTGGTATGGTTCTTGCATCAGAAGAGCTGAAAACTCTGGAAGACAGAACCAAATTAGCTCCATCTTTTAGGTAAGACACAGTCAAATAAAAACAGACCATTTTCAATAGGAAGTTTTGGAAGAAATTTAGGACTTCCAATGTAAGTGTAGCTTTTCCATGTAATGTCTTTGATGGTTGGGGAAATTAGCATCCTAAATTAGCAACATAATAAAGAATAGACACAAACCAAACAATGAAATTAAGTGACCAGTCTAAAGCATATCCCCGTCTCTCCCCCATGAAAAAAAAAGATTTGGTCAATTTCTCTGACCAAATGTGCGAACACTTGGGAATTTCTGAGTATGCTTACTATGGCCAGTAGTTTGTACGGTATTGGCTAAATAACAAAAGGGTCATTGGATGTGACCCCTGAGATATGATTAAAATCTTTGTGGACTCTGAAGAATTTTCAAACTGGTATATAAATGAATGCATCTGTTCTTAAGAAGTATGGTATGTCAATAGATACATATCTATTTAATTAAGATGCTTAAATGCTGTTGTCTGAATTATTAAGTATTTAACTGTGAGAAGAGCATTAAATTTGACTTTGAATATGATCTCCCCCATATGGTTCAGTAGGAATTTATTGTTGTTTAATAGGTGTACCTGCTTTTAGCATAAAATATTTATGAAAACCTATATTTGTAAAAGTAATAGAATAAGAGTAGTTATTCATTTGCTAGAGGGTTCACTCTATGTAAGAACAGAAAGTGATTTTAATCTCCATAACTGCTGAATAAAATGGGAACACCCATGGGTTTTTGAGAGATGCTTATTGCAATAATAGTAATAATAACAAATGTCATTGTGTGATTTTATTGTTTTATTTAGTGCCTAATAAGAAATTGTGAGAGCCAATTATATACTTCACATATTGATTTAAAGTATTTATTGAGCAGCTCCTATGTGCCAGGCACCATACCATTGCTTGAGACACTTAAACTAGTTTTACTGTGATTGGATTGAAAGAAAAATTGTATTTGTAGTTCTTTGAAATAACTTTTAAATCATAAGTGAACACAGAGTTAACAAAACCCATTTTATGAAGTTGTGAAAATGAATAATTTAAGCAGAATGTCTATTAAGGAGAAAAGACAGAATGGCTTGAGAAAGTGTAAATCCTGAAGTTTTGGATCCACACAGCCTGTATTTCTAAGCTTTGACCTTGTTAACTATGCCATTGAGCACATTATCCAGTTGCTGCTGAGTGATCAGGGCCTCAGTCCATCCAAGGAATGTGGTTTTGATGAGCAAAGAGCAGTTTTTGACATGTCTGGCTTGATTGCACACACGCTTGAAGTTAGTAAAGTTTAAAGTTGCTCAAGAACTTTATTAACACCCTACCCATGCCTTGTGGTCCTCTAATTGACAGAATGGGGAAAGCACAAGTGAACTTGTAGAACGTCCCAGTTTCCTTTAACATCATGAAAGAGGCCCTTTGGCTGTTATCATTGTATACAAACTCGTCAGTCTGCAAGACCATAAAAATCTTCCATTGGTTGGAGCCTGTGCACAACTCAGCAGAACTGCCTTTCATCTCATCCTGGGCTTGAAAGACTTGGACCTGATCAAGAGGACTTATCTGCATCTACTAGTTCATGCTAGTACCTGAAAATAGACCTTGTCTGAGCAAACATGATATGCCGATTAGCAAGTGAGAGAGATAGGGAGCTGGTGTCTCCAGGGAGATTATGGCCCACGTGGAGCTGGGAGTGGGGTTAGGGTGAAAAGCCAAAGAACTGTCCTGTGTCTTCCAACTCACTTGCTTGCCATTTCTTCCACAGTGGAATGATGCCCAGCAAGAGCAGGGAGTCGGTGGCATCTGAAGGCTCAAACCAGACCAGCGGCTACCAGTCTGGGTATCACTCCGATGACACGGACACCACGGTGTACTCCAGCGAGGAGGCAGAACTCTTAAAGCTGGTGGAGGTTGGGGTGCAAGGTGGCAGCACAGCCCAGATTCTCCAGCCTGATACCGGGACCACGTTGAGCTGTCCTCCTGTTTAAAAGGAGGTGCCCGTGCTCCCCCCCACTCCTGTAAATCACATGAGAGGTGCTGCTCAGATTGTCAAGTGTTGTTCTTTCCACCACCCGGAAGTAGCCGCATTTGATTTTCATTTCAGAAAAGGACCTCGGACTGCAGGGCTAGTCCTCTAGGCATTTCCTGAGAGGTTGCTTGTGACCTAAGAATGTGTTCGTGTCTTCTCCCAGTGTTGACCGTATTCTCTTTCATTCATTTAAAAAGCGTGTATAATGCACCCTGCTGTGGGTCTCACCATTGATTAGAACAAGAGACTAGTTCTAGGAACAGCCCTCCTAAAGAAGTGGCAATACCTGGGGAGTGGGCACAACTTAAAAACTAGAAGATAAACCAAGCAGTGTAGGTGCCTTAGGTGTTGGAGATGGGAACGGTTTGCAGGGCCGAGTCCACCTAGGAGGCTTGGTTGAGCACATGGGCTGCGAGTCCGCCTCAAGTGAGGGATGTGAACTGAAGGAAAGGAAGATGCGAGCTTGCTATGGAGACAGCGCCAGAGGCTGCGGATGCGCTGTGTGGCTCTGGGGAAGTGGTGCGTGATCCCTTGGGAAATGTAAAGGGTTCAGCAAGGTTTCTGTTCTGGTTTTAGAAGGTTGCGTGCGCTTCCCAGTTGGACTAAAGGCGAGTTCCTGGTGCTGTTTCCGACTCCTGATGAGAGTTCCTTCCGGACCCTTACGTGTCTCCTGGCTGAGCCCCAGGAAGGAAATGATGAGGCTCTGGCTCCTTGTCTCCCAGGCTGATCCTTTATTCAGGGCGCCCCAAAGAAGGGACATTCAGCCCGAGGCTCCCTGTCATGTTGACGGACTCCAACTGCACCAACCAGTTTCTGGTTTCTTCTGGATGAATGCCTACATATGTGTCCTGATGGGATGTGTCCAAGACTGAATGCTGTGGGTTCAGTGTCCAGCTGCGGTGGCAAAGCTTCAGGAAGGGCTTGTCCCTTTGTTCCCCCATCCTCATCCCCAGCCCTTTAGTATTTTAGTTACTCGGCTTCTCTACACTCCAGATAGCCTGATTGGGTTTGTTCACTCATTGAATGATTATTAGCCAGATTTCAAAATGACCTTATAGCCAAAGTTTTAACAAAATCTATTGTATTATTTAGACTTTTAACATATAAAGCTATTTCTACTGGTTTTTGCCCTTGTTTTTTTCCTTTAAAAAAGAAAAGACAGAAAGAAAATGTATTTTTTCATTTGGTACCATAGTGTGAGACGCTGGGAACAATGACTATAAAACATGCTATGGCACATATATTTATAGTCTGTTATGTAGAACAAATGTAATATATTAAAACCTTATATTATATATAACAATCTTTGTACTTTTCACATTTTGTATCAGTATTATGTAGCATAACAAAGGATGTGATGCTTTTGGCAACTGACATCATTTTATTAAAAAAAATTGAAACACTTGAAGGAATTCTTTTGCAAGGTCACATATACCAACCACCCTATCATTTATCTCATTGCTAAAGTGAAGGAGGAGGAATTAGACCTAACGTGATTGTTTTCCATTTTTTACTTGTTCCTTTATTATTCTTATAAAGAATATCTCTGCAAAATGTTTATATACTTTATAAACCAATAAACGTATTCATAGTAAAAAAATATAGTGGTATAATATTATCACAACCATTTTGAGGATGAGAACTTCTGTTTGGAGGCTGATTGCTCCTCCCTCCCTCTTCTTCACTGTACAAAGAATTCACAGCCACATTCTCTTTATATTCTGACAACCTTTGAGAATGTTAACAGGTAGACCGAGAGGTATGTGACTCGGTGGCTTCCAGTGAACCCCATGTCTGTTAGAATAGCTGCCCTCAAAACTCATGGGTGAGAAATCCTGAGACAGGTGGCCAGAGCTCAGGAAACCATGGACCAGGTGTATAGACTACAGTAACATTTACTTCATAGTCAGAGTTGGAACACCAGGTTCCTTATTGCCATTTTGAATGATTACCTTTGTCTGAATTTAGTTAACATGGTTATTTAACTAATTATTGGCACCGTTGAGTGACCATATCTTTTGTGGATTTTTTAAATATAAGATTTTGAAATATTTGCTGGGCGTGGTGGCACACAGCTGTAATCCCAGTGGATCAGTCGGCTGAGGCAGGAGAATCACAAGTTCAAAGCCAGCCTCAGCAACAGTGAGGCGCTAAGCAACTCAAATACAAAATAGGGCTGGGGATGTGGCTCAGTGGTGGAGTAGCCTTGACATCAACCCCGGTACCCGCCTCCCCCTCCCAAAAGATTTTGAAATACTTATCTAGTCAAATAAGCCTCTTATTATTTTTTTTAAAAAAATGGCTTCAGGATTTTTATCTTAAGAATGTTTTTCTTAACTCTAAAATAATCCCAAATTCTAAATTTTCTTTTTTACTGCATTTAAATTCACTTAGTATTTATTTTATACATAGAGTAAGGTAGGGACTAAGTTTATTATTTTTTTTCCCAAGCACATTATCAATCATGGTACCACTGCTGGGGAAATAGCTGTCTTTTCCCTGTAGTTGGAGAAATGTGTATGTTGTATAATTTTTCAATCCATATTCTCTCACTGAGACATTCTGCATAACTTGATGATGGAGAAGAAGACAGCTGTGCCTGTGTGTGGTTCCTGGGGACAGAATTTAGCAGACTGTGCGATTGACTGGGATTAGTCGATTAGAGTCTTCTGCCAACCTTCGTTAAACGAGGGCCTGGAAAGAGTTCCTCCTCTGTTCCAGCCTCTTCTAGTAAATGAGTGGAAGAAGAGTCAAGGCTCTTCACGATGGAAAAGACCTCATTATAAAAACACAAGATTTTCTTCACTTTAGGAAAAAGAAAAGATTTTGTTTTTCCTAAGTGGCTCCTGGCTTTGTTTCCAAAGTTAGGAATTTGGATTCAGCTGAAACTTCACACTTTATTAAGAAATGCTTTCTGCACCTTGGGCAGAATGATTAGGGGAGCGGTTTGGCCTTCTCCCTCCTTGCTCTGTCTTCCACGTGTCTTGCTCTTAGCCCTATTTTCTCTCCTCACTTGCCCTTGTAATGAAGAAAACGTTGTGGCTTTTTGAAGAGCTTCGGGCATGGTCCTGTTTTCAAAGCTTTAATTGGAGTCATTTGGTGTGTGCCTGAGGCGAGGCCACACTCTTTCCTTGGCTTCAGCCTCTTTCCATCTTGCTCTTCTCAATGGCTTCGGCCTCCTCCTCCTCCTTTTCTCTTCCCACTGACCTTCTTCTCCTCTGCACCCCACCCCAGGAGCCCCCCTCCTCAGCATCACAGGAGAGGGGAGAGTTGTGGGGAGTTTCAAGTTCGTTACTCCAGGACCAGATTTTCCCATCCATGCATATTCCTTTATCCTTTTCAAGGAAAGGAAAGAAGAAAAGTAAAAATCTCAAGCTCACAACTTTGTAGTTGCTAACTTAATCCAATCATACTGTCTCCTTGCATGTCTTTCTACTCTGACTCAGATATGTATCACCAGATGATAAGATGTAGGAAAACCCAGAAAGCTGAAATCTGTGGGTGAGGTTGGGGGGCAAGGCTTTCCCCATACATCTTTCCACATGTGCATGCCCTTTTCCCCTTAAGGACAGTGGGCATGTCCATGCATTCTTGGGTAGGCAGTGAGCACAGCCCAAAGAGGTTTCTAACTCATTTTGATAAAATTACATTTTAGGTGAATCTTGCATGTTAAGGATTTAGACATAAGTAAAAATCTATAGTTTTTTTTTAAAGTAATTTTAAATTGAATTCTTGGAAAAGATGCAGAATGCTTCTAGGTGATAAAATTATTCTTTTTAGAGAGAAGTGGTGGAATCTGGGAGGAGCACCCCAGGAAGAACTTTAATAGGTTGGCCTGAAGTTCTAGAGCTAAAGGAGTAGATAGAGAGTACCAACCCAGAAGTCTAACCCAGAGATAAGGGCTCTGAGTCAGGACAACATATTCGAATGAAAACCACTGATAAGACAAGGATTACACTAAACTGTGGTTGAAATCAAGTGAATGTTAGTGAGAAGACATCAAATTATACCTTAGATTCTTCTTTATGGCACATGATTTTTATGTAACTTTTAATGCCTCTAAAATAAGATCAAATTTCGTGGTTTCACTAATTTTTTTGCTTTAGTTTAAAAATAAAGAGGAAAATATGTAGTTTGATTTTTTTTTTCATTTTAACCTCACTGTTTGTTTATACCCAAAACATACAATGGTATACTTACTAGAAACTGGTGTCAGCATATCCTCATACCTTAATTGCTTTTAGATTATTGCAATAGAAAAAAGGCAAGGAATAAGAGGACTGGTTTTGCTCTAGTTTTGTTCCATTTTTTACTCTGCTTGTCTTTTCATTTCATTAGAAATAATATTTTGGGGGATGTCTTAGTCTGTTTTCTGTTACTATAACTGAATACCTCAGAGGCTGAGAGGTTTATAAAAAAGAGAGGTTTACTTAGCTTATGATTCCAGAGGCTGGGAAGTTTAATAGCAAGGCTTTGGCTCCTTGTGAGGGCCTTCTTGCTGCATATAACACGTTGGGGGCTATCATGTGGCAAATCAGAGCAAGCATGCTAGCCTGGGGTCTCTCTTCCTCTTTCTACAAAGCCACTAATGCCATCATGAGGGCCCCAATCTTCTGACCTCATCTAATCTTAATTACCTCTTCAAAGTCCCACCTCCAAATATCATTAACAGATGACTTGGGAGATTAAGTTTCTAGCTTATGAACTTTTGGGACAAATATTAAAACCATAGCAAGGTGAATAAATTTAGGAAAGTGGGTTGAATTCTGTAGTTAAAGGCACTTTCCCAACATTTGACTCTGGGTCCATGCGCAGCTCACAGGACACAGGGCCTGGGCTGACTCGTCAGAGTCCTCTGAACTAGCATTACCAGGAGAGGAGTAAGGGGATCCTGGTGCTAACATGGGGGATCCTTTCAAGATCAAGTGGCTTATCCCAACAAAGGGAATTGAAAACATTCCACATTCTATTTTTTGCCACCGAGACAATGAAAATCCAGATACAAAGCAAAGAATTCAGGACAGATAAAATATAAACAGCAACATTCCATGGGCATCCGCCAAGTTAACAGGAAAAATGGCAGAAGGTATTCTGCAGTATATACTGGGGGAAAGCAAGGTATTTCTTAGAAAGCAGTCATCAAAGTTTAATACTGAACTTGAATAAGGAATCTTTCATTTGTTGGTTTCCATTTGACTCTACCTATAAAATGCTTATAATATGCCATATATTCTTTGCAAAAGTTTATTCATATTAACTCATTTAAGTGGTAGAAACCCAAAAGTTAAATGTGTCACAGTGTAGCTCAGGTGGGTAAGCCAGGGCTAAACACACAAAAGGACCCTCATTAACAGCTTCCACAAGTGTTTGTTAAGGATTCAGAATTTGCCAGACATCCTACAGCTAACGGTTAAAATTATTTCCTTAGTTGCATGGGCCAAGAGTTATTAAAAAAAAAATAGGAGGAACTCTGTTCTTCATCTAAAACTCTCTGTGTATTTTAATGTTCTCATCTTAATGAATTGAGCACATTTTCTTATTGGTTCAGCCATTCTTTATCAGCCATGCTTCATTAGGTTCAGGAACCGTGTTAAGTATTACAATATATAGATGCACCCTTCAGGAAGCCAGCCTGATTTTAGATTGGGACTCACATGGGAACAACCAGGTAAGAACCTTCTTACTAAAGGCTGAGGAAATTAGGCTTATCTTTGTTCTCTTCATGTAACAAGATTTGTATTTCACTTGTAAAGTTAGATGGGATACTGTTCCAGAAGAATCTCGTTTGGGCAAGGATTGAAGGACAACACAGAAGGAATCATTGGTGTTGTTTCGAGGAATGCTGGGTTGCTTGTTAAGCTTCTGTTCTGCATTTTAAACTTTTCCAATGGATGAAAATCCAGAGTACAGAAAGAATTCTATTATTGTCATTAGTGCTACTAGGAATTATTCAATAGGATTTGTTTCATAGAATGATTTCCCCTTGAAGCATTTCAAAATATCAGCACGTAACATAAAAATATTTCCTAAACACATCGATTTTGAAAAAAAAAAAAAGAAAAGAAAAGAAAGGAAAAAAAGTATACTTCTACACAAATCACTCTGAGAATCCTTTAAGTACTCTGTGGTCAGAGTCAATAGAAATGAATTTCCTGTCGATTCAATCACTGTGGATAGATGATGATATATTGCTGGGTTAACCCCCTTCCTGTCTAATATGGTTGGCAAATTACCTTGAAGATTTGTCACAAAGAGAGAAAAAAGATCCTCCTTCCTTTCTTGTCCCAATTCATTAGTGACTTTTAGAGCTCTGCTCAGCTTTTGTTCCTGTAGCTTTTTATACTGGAGGAGAGAGCTCCTTTCTGCTTAGCCAAGGAACAAGACAGGAGGCTGTCATGCCAGAATCCCTTCCAGAGTCGGTCGGATCTCAGAGAATTTATTAATAAGGCTCACTTTAAAAATGTTCCACTGAATATTAATTTTGAATGACATGTATGTTGGTGTAAATATAATCATGGAGTAACAGAACTTCTAGATAAGTATGTATTGTGGATTTAACTTTTAAGTTTTTTTTTTTTTTTTAATTTCATGGTGATGAACATTTAAGTAGCTCTGTGGTCTCTTAGGCCTCAACAGCTTGAAGGGTGAACTAAGGTCGATCATCGATCATCTATCATATGTTAGAATTGAATTTCATATTATCTCATTAAATCCTTGCAACAGCTCTTGTGTTACAAGTGAAGATTGGCAGTTAAGGTTCAAAACCTCCACCTCTATACAAGATCATGTCGAGATTGAGTGCAGTCCACTGAAGATCTTGGGCACATGTTCTTATTTGAGATAAGAATCAGGATAGATTCTTCCCTCTTGATGGAAGGCAGCAAGCTGATTCATCCTATAATAAATCAACCAACCACATGAAAGGTACATGTTAGGAGATCTGGTACCATTAAGCGTCTTAGTGGGCGTGAGCTTTAGCATTCCCATCTTTAAGACAGCTTATCTATAAGATAAACCCAGTAGGCTGTGACTAAGCATAAAAGCTTGTGTCATAATAAACATCTAACTTCCAAAGAAAAGGGAGTGTGTTACTTACTAGCTGCGTGACTGAGGGTAAGTTACTTAACCTCTTTGAGTCTTTCATTCTTCCTCCGGACAGGAATTAAATGAGATGTCACTTTCTACCTGGTGGGTAGAAGCTATTCAATAAAGGTTAGCTATTATTATAATCTCATGATGGTGTTGATGATAGTGAAGTTAGGTATATTTATACCTTGTTGAATTATAGTGCTCAATAACTTGCCATAACTTCTGTAAAAAATTTTTTTAGTTGTAGATGGATAACATGCCTTTATTTTACTTTTTTATTTTTTAAAATATTTATTCTTTTCTAATTTTAAGTGAAAAAATCTCTTTATTTTACATTTATGTGATGCTAAGGATTGAACTCAGTGCCTCAAGCATGCTAGAGGAGCACTCCACCACTGAGCCACGACCCCAGCCCTTTATTTGTTAATTTTTATGCGGTGCTAAGGATGGAACCCAGTGCCTCATGCATGCTAGGCAAGCACTCTGCCACTGAGCTACAGACCCAGCCCCTTGCCCTTACCTCTTTACTACCATGGAGGTCTCCAATGAACGTACTGCTCTCTCTGCCATTTATTTTCCAGACTTGCACAAGGACTCTTGCTGTGCAAAGAAACTTCTGGTGACAGGTGCCTGGGGAGGCTACAGTGTGATACAGTCCAGGTTTGGAGAGAGTCACTGCTCAGAATTGGAAGGCTGCATCAAACAAGTTAATTTGATTTTCTGTCTAAAGTGTGGGATAAAATACTGTAGCTGAGTAGTAGCAGCTTTGAATTGGTTACCAAATATCAGTCTGTATATCAGTTTGTCAGGAATCAATTCAACAATGATCAATTTACTAAAAACCAGTTTGTCAGATGGCGAATCAAATTAAACTTATGAGCAAGCCCAAATCCTTAAGAACTACTTAAAAATTGGTAGTAATTTACACTAAAGATGCCTGCAAAGTTTTAATGGACTGATTTTCACTCTGTCTTCCTAACACAATTTTATAAAAGTTTCAATTTTTTCAAAAGTTGAGGGACAGAGCTTAAACCTCCCATGAATACAGTTAATCATTTTAATGATTCAAATTTATTGATTTCAGCCTAAGATTATATTTTCCATTAATATAAAAATCCTGTGGAAAGGCTCACAGTAATCACATTAATATGAAAATTCTCACCAACTGCTAGAATTAAGGCAAACATGAAAGTCAAGGCATCCTTGAAAGGATGCTAAAAATGTCCCAATATTTAAAAATTTTAAATGACTTCCAAAAGGAATGAGAAGAACTCAGAAATGGCTGGAGCACCTCCATTATGCTAGATTCCCCCCCACACGCACACACCAATTTTGTTCCCTGCTTTATCTAGAATGGTGCTTGATGATGCAGACACTCAATAAATAAAAAAGTCAATAAATAGAATACAGGGATAAAAATCAGATAAAAATTTGGTGAATAGAATCTTAGCCAGTGGCCTTCGGTAAGTTGCTTTTTGTCATTTTAATCTGCTGTTATCCCCAGCAAGTGCAAAAAAAAAAAAAAAAAAAAAAAAAACCAAATCTTCAGAGGTTCTTCTGACTGTTTTCAGGGTGCTGGAGTTTCCCATAAAGGGAGGGAAATGTTATGCTGAGTAACTAGAGAGACTCGTGGCACAAGGCAGGCGTTGTCTTACTGTCCCCAGGCTGGTCAGATCCACCTAACTAACACTCAATGCTTGTAACCACATTTAAGAGACGAGGACAGACTGCAGCTGAGAGGAGGCTGCAGAGTGGCCTCAGCTCAGGAATAGCTAGGAAACAAAATAGACTGGACAGGACTGAAGGGAGATGCAAGGGCTCTCTTTCAATATATGAAGAGGTTTCCATGGAAAGTTCTGTGGCTTTCTTTTGTCTTCTCAAAGGGCAAAGTTAGTCCAATGAATAGAAACCATGAGAATGACAGACCCTGGGTCAACCACGTGTCCCTTCCTTTGTGCCTCTTGGATTCTCCCCTCCCTGGAGGAGATGGTGACTGTTCTGTAAGGTTGTTGGACAAAAGTCAAGACACTGTAAAGAGTTAAGAAATCAGAATGGCAGGTGGACAAGGAGGCCTCTAAGTTCCCTTTCAGCCCAGCAGGTTACAGTCTTGAGTGAGGCAGGCCTGCGTTTGGATCTTGGCTGCACTATTTACTAGCTGTATGATCACGTGGAAGTTACCCAACCTCTCTTAGCTGTGGTTTCCTCATTCACAAAGTGGAGATAATATGACTAAGACATTTATGATAAGGTTATTGTAAGGATTAAATACCATAATGAATATAAAGTGCTTAGCACAGGACCCGGTACATAATAAACACTCAGGAAATGCCTTGTCTAGTATGAATCAATGAAAAGGAATGCATTGTGCCTACCTCTCATTTTTCAAGAACTGACAAGGTTTTGGTCTCAAATGGTTAAAGTATGTACTTCTAAGAGCTCACCAAGATCTCCAGAGGCCAGGGAAGTCATTTACTTATTTATTTATTTTCAAAATAGCTGCTTCCACAGATGACGCCCAAATATACACACAACACTTCAGTCTCTGCAGTGGACTCCAGACTTGGGCTTTGTTCAGGGGTCTGAGCGGAATGGAGACAGGAAGAGGAGTTGAGACACGGTGGCCCAGGAGTGGAGTCCCGCCTGGGTTCAGCAGGGAAGTGGCCTGTGAGTCACAGACTGGAAAGCTACAGCCCCATCCCTCGGGATCCTGGGCTCTTCACATAGGGAGACATTTCCTGCTCTTTGCATTCTACCAGCACCCGCCCCCCTTCCCCCACCAGTTTCTTAAGACAAGGTCTTTAACTGAATTGTTGTAACCCAAGGGCAGGAGTGCTCTTAGTGTGTTCCAAGGCTGGGAAACTCCCAAGTCCTGAGAAAACTGTGTGTGAGGCAAACTGGCTCCCCTGCGGGGGCCTCCCCAGTCATCTTGGCGAAAGGGGACATTGACTTATTTCCTCCGGGGTTGGAGAGGCTTGGCTAGCTTGTGAGTTAAAAGGCTGAAGGTATATCCTTTGAACACCAGGGTTACTACTAAAACAGTCCTTCCACACCATCCCTGGAAATGTAAAGCCTTCACTTTGACTTTGGTGGAAGTTGCCTCCCCCCCACCTCCTAGGATTTGCACATTCAAGGTCCACACTGCATGAAGGTTGGAAAAGGGAGTGTTGGTTACCTGGAGAGAGGGGCTGATGTGGGTCATCTTGGTCCAGATCCTCGACCTTTGACAGCTTTATGGAGGACATAGGGCAGGGAGGAATCTTCCCTCTTGGCTGTGACCTCCTCCCCCCCCCCCATTTCAGGTTGAGACACTGTTCAGGCCCCTCCTCTGACCTACAGACTGATTAGGTTCCAGGAGGCTTTCCTGGGGTCACTTGGAAACTGCACAGGCCCTGGAACATATGGCGCTGATAAGGATCTCACTCTCCAAGATAAGAAGCGGTTTCAGGGAATCTGAGGAAGCCTGGGATTGTTTCCATAAAGCTGGACAATGTAAAGTATAATCCCTACACAGATGTAATTAGCTGTTAAGCATATTAAGTCGGTGAGGAAGGGGTGCTGCTGCCTCATAAATCATCCCGAGCCCGCCCCAGGGGAGCCCAGCGGAGGGCAGGTACCTTTTCCTGCTAGATTGTTAGAGTGGCACCTGATGATGGATTAGGAGACTGAGTACGGTAGTTTCAGCAGCTCCCGGGCTCTTAAGGAAGCAGGACCTGGGGTGGGGGGAATCAAAGCCATGGAAGACCAAATGTTCTTGAGCCTTTTGTTTCCATGAAGGAGGCTTTGAAGAAGTCATGTTGAGGCTCAATATGGCAGCTCCCTCGGTGTTTTCTGCTAGGTTCAGGGTTTGACACCGTGATGTTAGGCTGCCTGGGAGAGCCAGGCAATCTTGGTGAAGGCTGCTCTCCCTCCAGAACTGCCAAGTGGATGCCAGGCAAGACTGTTGAAGCTGTAGTTTTGAATGAGGTTAACATTTTGTCAGAAGGAAGGAGACTCAGTCTCATTTCTGGCCAAGTAAGCTACTGAATGGCTCTCACCTCATATGCTAATGGCACTTAGGTGTTACTTCCATTGACTGAGTGTAAATAAAACAATGACAATAACAATTATTAAGCAAGTACTCTGTGCTAAGCAGAGTACTGATAAGCGGTGATGAATCTGTTCTCTGATATATTTCTCGCAACAACCTATGAGCTTGAGACTAATACAATTGCCACCTCATAGATGAGGAAACTGAGGTTTAGATAGGTTAATTTACTTGTTCAAAGTTATACAATGAGTAGGTAGAAGATCCAGGTTTAGCTCTAAGAACCTCATTCTAGAGGTTATGCTTATAACAACTAACTCAGTATTCATTAGTAACATCCCTCCATGGACGATTCTGGTACCCGTCAATCTCTGATTGGTATCAACCAAGATGCCACTTTAGAGTGAAATTTTGATCAACCAAGATCAAACCAAGAATAAACTAAGAAGGTCTTCTGTTTATGCTCTCTTGCTTGGTCTGGCCTGATCTTTTGGAATTTGCTAGGGCTTTTCTGTCATAGTTAATGCTGTGTTGTTTGGGAACTTTTGGAGATGGTGGAAGAATCAAGAAAAAGTGAAAAAGCACTTGCAATTCTATCTTTGGAGTTCTTCGGTTTCACAGGGACCAGCTTCACAAGCAAAGAAGCAACCATTGGGATGAGATGATAAGAAGGTTGTGGAAAGTTTGGGATTTTTAAGTCAAATGTTTCCAAAGGCTTTTTCCTTGGAACCGGCCAGCTAGTGCTGTGGTAGAAAGGTTCTCTGGAGAGTTTGCCTTTCTATGCTCAGGCAGCCTGCAGTGAGGCTGGCTGGCATTCTACCTACCTTTCTGTGAGTTGACATTCTCTTTCCCTTCTGATATCTTCTAGGTATCCTCCAATCAGATATATGTAAACACTAAGAACGTCCATCCTGAAAATCCAATTTGCATTCGTTGCACAGACAACATGTGACAGCACAGCTCACTTGAACATGACAAATAGCTCTTCCATCCACTGACATGTGATGGAAAACTTCTAGAAAGTGAATCACTCTAAGTGGCAGCTTTAATGATTCCTCTTAAATGACAAAAGATTCTCCCACCAGGGCACTTAATTAAAAGTCAGTCTTTGTTGGCTTTTGCAGCCTTCTGGGGTTCTTGGTTCACCCTGCATTACAAAGCACCGAGTCTGTATAAGGGGACAGTACATTTCTTGAGCATCTACTACACCAGCTAATGGAGGCTGTGCAATAGATGTAGGATAACTGGAAAGCCCATGGCTTTGTGGTCAGCAAGGACTAGGTAGGACTGCGGTACAGGGTGCCCAGGTCAGCCAAGCTATGCTGAGAATAAAACACCACTCACCATATCTTATCAATTGCCATTTTATGTGATTTAAGACAGCACAGTACTACATTAAAAAAAAAAAACACAAAAAGTGTCTATGGGAGTGGTGAGGGGCAGGCATGGGCGGAAATCTACTGAATGCTGTGGCACTCATTTCCAGAGCTTTCAGGAGATAATGTTCCATGTGGAGCAGTGTGGGGGCACTTAAGGGTAGCTTTGCCCTAAGGCATAATAACAACCTCAAAGCATCTTTACATTTCCTGATAAAGCTTTCCCTCTTACCTACTGGCAGAAGCTGATCAACATTACATTTAAGTTAAGCACTAAAAGCAGCAGGGAGCATTGAGATAAACTGCTGCAATTATTAACTTACTTGCTGTTTAATGGCATGAAAACCATCAGAAGTGTGGCAGGCCTGACCAGGTTCCCACAGTGATTTTGCATCTTTGGAGGGATGGCTTATTATGTTTTATTGGCAGCCTGCAGCTTGTGTTAATTGTTACAACCACAACCAACCAGGAAGGGTAGTATCTGAAAGGTTCATGGTTGTCTCCTCAGGCCAATGTGCTCCTCAGGCCAATGTGCTCCTCAGGCGGGGGCACCTAGGGTGTAGGTCAGTTTGAAACTTGTCATTCTTATTTGGGGTTCCCTGATTTTATATACTTTTGATCTCCGAGATGACTGTGTTATCCCAATGCACCCACCAGCTGCTCAGACATGGCGCTTCCCATGGTCTCCATTGAGAGCTGCTGCCGGGGGAGGGGGGGATACCCAAGCGCTTGCTGAACACCCCCTTTATGCAGGTGCTATTTAAAAGCTTCTTGCTAAGAGCAACTTTAAGAATATACTTGCATCAAACTTCTCTGAGCCCGTTGGCATTTTATAAAACCTCAGTGAATGAAGGTGTTAGAGCCCTGTACCTTTTGCAAGTGAAACCACCAAAACCTCAAGATTTAAATACTGTAGTTGATACCACACCTAAACTCAACATTTACTGAAATAAAGTTACAACTGTTGCATTAAAGGTAACTTTTTACAAAGTATTTTTTTAAGAAAACATACAATGAGCACTTTTATAAAATAATCTAGCAGGTTCATCTATATATTTCATCCTTAATATGAAACAAATATCCAAAGTCACCTGCAAGTGGCCTTGGGTGGGTTTGATTATAAACACTCAAGAAACGGAAGTAATAGTGGATCACTTTAGATACCAAGAGTTCAGTCCCAGGAGGAACTTGTGGGCAAACCCAAAGCAAAAAACTCTCCTTGAAGGTTCAAGGAAAGCAATGATGGAGATGTCCATGAAGGTGTCCCTGTCAACCAAAACACTTCCAGATGTGCCTAACAGACACGCAGGAGTTTGCCTATGATCCTGGCTTTCCATTCCAATAACCTGGGAATCAGCACTGCTTAAATTTTCTCAGGGATTCTGAGATACAGTGAAAGTTGGGAACCACTGGTTTAAACAAGAAGAGAATTTACTACCTCATATTTAAAAATCATAACCAGATAGAGAGCCCACTTTTTTTCGTGCTTTCCAGATCAGTGAGAAGATTATTTCCAGAGGTAAGCTTTTCTGTGTTCTCACTTTCCGCAGGAGCCCAGGTATCCTCCCAGATACACAAGCATCTTACCTGTCCTGGCAAGGCCTCAGGCCTAAGATCCTTTAGTTCAGAACACCCATCACCTACTAAGCTTCAGTTACTTGTTAGGACTCTGGTACCTGGGGATTTCTCTTGCTTTCTTTTGAACCTCTGCTATGGATACCGTATTTTCCAACTTATTATTCTCATGTGTCAGACAGGTGGCAGAGGCTGTCTAAATCTGCTTAGCACATCGTATTAACTGTGTTTTAGTGCAGAAAAATATTTATTTTTATCTTTAAGGGCAACTTGAGTATTAAATAGTAAGGGTTCTTTTAAAATTTTATATTTTTCACTGTGGGAAAGACTTAAATGGAAAATAGCTGAGACAGTTTCCAGGTGGGGTGTAACCCATCAACCACCAAGACCCTCAATGGCTGCCTGAGCAGAACCACTGCCGGCCAACTCTGTTGACATTATGTGAATGCAGTCAACAGAGATGAGAAGCAGTAGCTTTATTTATAAAATATAATGCTTTGTTTCTATGAATGAGTAGAGGCAGTGCATTCAAATGCCTTTGTACCAAGAGATTTTAGCAAAGGTATCATTTCTCTTTTACAAGTGGTAAGGCATCAAAGAAAGAAGTGGTCCTGAGCAAATTGTGGTTTGATGGACAGCAGGTATTTCATTAGTCTTAGGCATTGCATTAGTTGGTTTGTGTTGCTACAGCAAGCTTCAACAACAGAAATATGTTTTTGACTGTTGTAGAGGCTGGAATTCCAAGATCAAGTTTCAAACCTGCTTGATTTCTGGTTAGGATTTGCTTCTATTGTAAATGGCTGCCTTCTTGCTGTGTCTTGAGATAGAACTTCTTTGGTACCTATATTGTATGGAGGCAGAGTGGGAGGAGTGAGAGAGAACAAACGGATGCCTATTTAAAATTCTTATATCAAGCTCAAATAGGCAAATCCAAATTACTTTGCTTTGGGACACACACACATAAACTGTAAATAATAACCTTTTGTAATCACTAGAGGATCTTTCATCACTAGAGATTGGTGACTAGTTATGTCTGATAAAGAAGCAGGAGAAAGTGATGGGGAGGGTCATATGAGGGTCTTTGGGACCCTAGCTGTATTCCATTTCTTGAATTAGATAATTGTTCTCAGAAGTGAACTTTTTAGAGTTTTGAGTATTCAGCTGGGTATTCTTTGTAAGTATTATTTTAAGTGTACACATAAGTCTTGTACATTATCCCAGACCATGACATATCTTATAATAAAAATAAAATATGTAAGAATTTTATTTTCCCTTTCTGTTCCATTTTCTTATCTAATGGTATGATGTGTGTCTGTGGGAGTGGAACCCTGTTTGTAACAGTGAGTGGGCTGAACAGGGAGCACTTGTAACAGCTGGCATTTTGCTGAGGTCTGGTAATCCCCTGTATCAGTGGGTATTCTTTGCTAACAAGGTTCCAATTGGATGGAAAAGTTTTCAACATGGAGAAGAGGGACATGAATGAGAGCAGTGGGCAGCACTGGACACCCATCTGAGGTCTCTGGATTTGAGCAGGATTTAAGCTTCTTCCCAGGTGTGAGGTCCCTCACCCTCACATGGCTGCTATTCTCTTGCAGTTGTTTAGGGATGGTCGTGATCAGGGTAGGGCATAAATGTCCAGTGTCTAAACACGCTTCCTTGGGGAGAGGAACAGGACTCTGGAGTGTCCATTAAAGAAGGGCATGAAAAGACAACACACCCCAGGAGGGGACCTCTGGTGAGAATAGCTGTTTAAACAACACCAACGCCCCCAAACGTGGGCTGCACAGAGAATAACAATACTGGGGCCACCACTTCTACTAGAAGTAGAAAGAGACCTCTGGTCTGGATGGACTCGTATTGACTAGAGGGTGAGGAAGGGAGAGGCCAAAGGCCAAAGAGGATGTGCTTCCTTCCTCCTTTTAATTGTTTAGGCTGTTACTACACACACACACACACACACACACACACACACACACACACACGGTCTACAGTCAGTGTTTGCCAAGAGTGGGCTCTCCATATATGCACATGGGAAAAAGCAACCTAACTAGATAATAGCTTTTCTATATTTATTTACTTGTTTTACTGCACAGAGCACATGTATCTTCTACTATGATAAGTGTCTGTGACAAATAAGCTTTGGAGTCAGGGGGCTTCTATTTGAGTGTGCTAGGTCTTATTAGCAGTGTATTCTTTGGTGAATTATCTTGGCTAGGCACTGGTTTTCTCAGCTTTCTTACCTTTTAGGATTTTTGTAGGAATTGGTAACAAATTAAAGTGCCCCACATGATTTTTAGCTTTTATAGAGGCTGCTCAATAAATGGCAGTAGCAGTAGTAATTGTCATTTTGGGTTTTCTCTTGTTGAAAAGATATATTAATCATTCAGATAAAGATGAAAATTCTATAATCAATCAAAGCTTTAATGGGAAGTTGTTTCTATTTATCCAGAATTTTACAGTGAACACCTATATACCTAGTGCCTATCGACAGTTAAGTGTATGTGCTTTATCATTATCCATCTATTTATTTCTCTATCCATTTATTAATTTATCTTTTCTTTATTGCTTTCTAAGATACAGTTGAAATGTGTGGATCATTTGTTTTGAAAGTTACCTGAAGATTGCTAATGGGAGGGATTATCATGCATTCACTTATTTGTTCAACAAATATTTAACAGAGCTTTGCTTTATGCTAGATTCTGCACTAAGACCATGAACAAAATGGTGAGCAAGATAGCTGTTTCTGCCTTCACAGAGTTCAGAATACAGGGAATTGTTTTCCCTTGTGGACTTGATGGGAAACATTCTTTGGGCTTTTATAAAATAATAGGATCCTTCGAGGGAGATCCATTTATAGACCTTATCCTCTCAATAGGTCTCTCAGCCTGAGTGTTTCTGGAAGCAAAATAATTGTACTGCATTGGGGATCTCTAGTTCACTTTCAAACAGGTCACCAGTGATGACCAGGCCCTGGCAAATTCAGGCAAGAAAATCTCCTAAAACTTCAGGAACCTGGGCATTTCCGACATATTTTGGAAGGATTTAAGCACCACTTAATATAGATATCCTGTAAAATTCCACTCTACTGGGATTTTTGTTTACTCAGTTTTTATAGAAGTGTTTTCTTCTATCTATAAAGAATCACAGAAAAGACAAAGGAACAACTCCCCAACCACTCACTCCCTGTCCGGCCCCTCCCCTTTTATTAAATAATGTTTTGGGTTTAAAAAATCTCTGTTGCATTTTACTATGAAAAATTTCAAGACACAGCGCAGTGGAAAGAATTTTACAGTGAACACCTATATACCTAGTGCCTATCGACAGTTAAGTGTATGTGCTTTATCATTATCCATCTATTTATCTCTCTATCCGTTTATTAACTCATCTTTACTGCTTTCTAAGGTACATTGTAGACATCAGTATGCTTCTCTTTAAATATTTCAGTTTGTGTAAGATTAAGTAGTGCTTAATATTTGTTGTAGTTTTTTTCTTTTGACATAAAATTCACAAATAAGAAAATGAATACAGCTCAAGTGTATATATACTGATTTTGACAATTCATGCACCCAAATCACTTAAGGGTATAAAGAAGTTCCATCAAGCCCAGCAATTTATTTTATGTCCTTCCAATAAATCTCTGCCAATTTCCTACCCACCAAATTAAGCCACAATTTTGATTTTTTTTTCCACCATAGATGAGTTTTTCTGGTTCTAGAATTTTTTTTTTTAATTTTTAAATTTGTATATGGACTCAATACCTTTATTTGCTTTTATGTGTTGCTAGGATCAAACCCAGTGCCTCACACTTGCAAGTGCTCTACCATTGATCTATAACTCCAGCCCCTGGTTCTAGAATTTTAAATGAATGAAATGATATACTCTACACTCTTTGTATGAGGCTTTCTAAAACACTAGGCACTATGTTTTTAAGATTCACCTATATTGTCAAGTATATCAATGATTTATTTTTATTACTGAATAGTATCCCATTTTATAAATATTTCACAGTTTGTTTTTCTGTTTTCTGAATGATGGATACATGGACTGTTTCCAGTTTGAGTTGTATAAATAAAGCCACTGTGAACATTCTTGAACAAATCCTCTGTGTACCTATGTTTTATTTCTTTGGGGTAAACACTTAGGGATGGAATTACTGAGTCAAAAGTATGTACATGTTTAACTGTATAAAATATTGCTAAACTGTTTCCCAAGGAACATAACATTTACACTCCCTCAATAAATGCATGAGAGCTGTAGGTGATCCAGAATGGGGGTTGGTAAAGGCCAGATAGTAAATATTTTGGGCTTTGCCAGTCATGTGATCTCTGCTGCCATTTTTCAAATTTATTAATCTCTCTAAAGAAACAATTTTTGGCTCTTGGTTGGGGGGTTTGTTTGTTTGTTGCTTGTATTTGTCTATTTCCTATTTCATCAATTTTCACATTTGTCTTTATTAAACATTTTTTTTGGGGGGGGTTAATTTGCTCTTTTTCAGCTGCATAAGGAAGAAATTTAGCATTTAGCTCATTTAACTTTTCTTCTTCTTTTTTTCTTTTTGGTGCTAGGGATAGAACCCAGGGCCTTGTGCATGCAAGGCAAACACTCTACCAACTGAGCTATATCCCTAGTCCTTTCCTTATTCTTTTTTTTTTAGAGTTTTTTTTTTTTGGTGGACACAACACTTTTTTTTTATTGGTTGTTCAAAACATTACATAGTTCTTGATATATCATATTTCACACTTTGATTCAAGTGGGTTATGAACTCCCATTTTTACCCCGTATACAGATTGCAGAATCACATCAGTTACACTTCCACTGATTTACATATTGACATACTCATGTCTGTTGTATTCTGCTGCCTTTCCTATCCTCTACTATCCCCCCTCCTCTCCCCTCCCCTCCCCTCTTCTCTCTTTACCCCCTCTACTGTAATTAATTTCTCCCCCTTGTATTATTTTTCCCTTTCCACTCACTTCCTCTTGTATGTAATTTTGTATAACCCTGAGGGTCTCCTTCCATTTCCAAGCAATTTCCTTTCTCTCTCCCTTTCCCTCCCACCTCTCATCCCTGTTTATTGTTAGTCATCTTCTCATGCTCTTCCTCCCTGTTCTGTTCTTAGTTGCTCTCATTATATCAAAGAAGACATTTGGTATTTGTTTTTTAGGGATTGGCTAGCTTCACTAAGCATAATCTGCTCTAGTGCCATCCATTTCCCTGCAAATTCTGTGATTTTGTCATTTTTTAGTGCTGCGTAATACTCCATGGTGTATAAATGCCACATTTTTCTTATCCATTCATCTATTGAAGGGCATCTGTGTTGATTCCACAGTCTAGCAATTGTGAATTGTGCTGCTATGAACATCAATATGGCAGTATCCCTGTAGTGTGCTCTTTTAAGATCTTCAGGAAATAGTCCGAGAAAGGCAATAGCTGGGTCAAATGGTGGTTCCATTCCCAGCTTTCCCAGGAATCTCCATACTGCTTTCCAAATTGGCTGCACCCATTTGCAGTCCCACCAGCAGTGTACAAGAGTACCCTTTTCCCCACATCCTCGCCAGCACTCATTGTTGTTTGACTTCATCATGGCTGCCAATCTTACTGGGGTGAGGTGGTATCTTAGGGTGGTTTTGATTTGCATTTCCTTGACTGCTAGAGATGGTGAGCATTTTTTCATGTACTTGTTGATTGATTGTATGTCCTCCTCTGTGAAGTGTTTGTTCATGTCCTTGGCCCATTTGTTGATTGGGTTATTTGTTTTCTTATCGTCTAATTTTTTGAGTTCTTTGTATACTCTGGATATTAGGGCTCTATCTGAAGTGTGAGGAGTAAAGATTTGTTCCCAGGATGTAGGCTCCCTATTTACCTCTCTTATTGTTTCTTTTGCTGAGAAAAAACTTTTTAGTTTGAGCAAGTACCATTTGTTGATTCTAGATATTAACTCTTGTGCTATGGGTGTCCTATTGAGGAATTTGGAGCCCGACCCCACAGTATGTAGGTCGTAGCCAACTTTTTCTTCTATCAGATGTCTTGTCTCTGATTTGATATCAAGCTCCTTGATCCATTTTGAGTTCACTTTTGTGCATGGCGAGAGAAAGGGATTCAGTTTCATTTTCTTGCATATGGATTTCCAGTTTTCCCAGCATCATTTGTTGACGATGCTATCCTTCCTCAATTGCATGCTTTTAGCCCCTTTATCAAATATAAGAAAGTTGTAGTTTTGTGGGTTGGTTTCTGTGTCCTCTATTCTGTACCATTGGTCCACCCGCCTGTTTTGGTACCAATACCATGCTGTTTTTGTTACTATTGCTCTGTAGTATAGTTTGAAGTCTGGTATCGCTATACCACCTGATTCACACTTCCTGCTTAGCATTGTTTTTGCTATTCTGGGTCTTTTATTTTTCCATATGAATTTCATGATTGCTTTAATATTTCTACAAGAAATGCCATTGGGATTTTGATTGGCATTACATTAAACCTATAGAGAACTTTTGGTAATATCTCCATTTTGAAGATGTTAGTTCTGCCTATCCATGAACAGGGTATATTTTTCCATCTTCTAAGATCTTCTTCAATTTCTCTATTTAGGGTTCTGTAGTTTTCATTGTATAAGTCTTTTACCTCTTTTGTTAGGTTGATTCCCAAGTATTTTATTATTTTTGAGGATATTGTGAATGGAGTGGTTGTCCTCATTTCCATTTCAGAGGATTTGTCGCTGATATACAGGAATGCCTTTGATTTATGCGTGTTGATTTTATATCCTGCCACTTTGCTGAATTCATTTATTAGCTCTAATAGTTTCTTTGTAGACCCTTTTGGGTCTGCTAGGTATAGAATCATGTCATCTGCAAATAGTGATAATTTAAGTTCTTCTTTTCCTATTTTTTATGCCTTTAATTTCTTTCGTCTGTCTAATTGCTCTGGCCAGTGTTTCGAGAACTATGTTGAACAGAAGTGGTGAGAGAGGGCATCCCTGTCTTGTTCCAGATTTTGGAGGGAATGCCTTCAATTTTTCTCCATTCAGAATGATGCTAGCCTGAGGCTTAGCATAGATTGCTTTTACAATGTTGAGGTATGTTCCTGTTATCCCTATTTTTTTGAGAGTTTTGAACATAAAGGGATGCTGTACTTTGTCGAATGCTTTTTCCGCATCTATCGAGATGATCATATGGTTCTTATTTTTAAGTCTATTGATGTGGTGAATAACATTTATTGATTTCCGTATATTGAACCAGCCTTGCATCCCAGGGATGAATCCTACTTGATCATGGTGTACAATTTTTTTGATATGATTTTGTATCCGATTCGCCAGAATTTTATTGAGAATTTTTGCGTCTAGGTTCATTAGAGATATAGGTCTGTAGTTTTCTTTCTTTGAAGTGTCTTTGTCTGGTTTAGGAACATCAGGGTGATGTTGGCCTCGTAGAATGAATTTGGAAGTTCTCCCTCTTTTTCTATTTCCTGAAATAGCTTGAAAAGTATTGGTATTAGTTCCTCTTTAAAGGTTTTGTAAAACTCTGCTGTATACCCATCCGGTCCTGGGCTTTTCTTAGTTGGTAATCTTTTGATGGTTTCTTCTATTTCCTCAAATGATATTGGTCTGTTTAGGTTCTCTATATCCTCCTGTCTCAATCTGGGCAGATCATATGACTTA
Source organism: Spermophilus citellus (assembly GCF_964194105.1). Classification (NCBI taxonomy): domain Eukaryota; kingdom Metazoa; phylum Chordata; class Mammalia; order Rodentia; family Sciuridae; genus Spermophilus; species Spermophilus citellus. The sequence continues at coordinate 42,344,092 of NC_138189.1, read as the reverse complement.
AGAAATTTATCGATGCCTTCACTATCTTCTATTTTATTGGAGTATAAGGATTCAAAATAATTTCTGATTATCTTCTGTATTTCTGAAGTGTCTGTTGTGATATTGCCTTTTTCATCCCGTATGCTAGTAATTTGAGTTCTCTCTCTTCTTCTCTTCGTTAGCATGGCTAAGGGTCTGTCGATCTTATTTATTTTTTCAAAGAACCAACTTTTAGTTTTATCAATTTTTTCAATTGTTTCTTTTGTTTCGATTTCATTAATTTCAGCTCTGATTTTAATTATTTCTTGCCTTCTACTTCTTTTGCTGTTGTTTTGCTCTTCTTTTTCTAGGATTTTGAGATGAAGTATGAGATCATTTATTTGTTGGTTTTTTCTTTTTTTAAGGAATGAACTCCATGCAATGAATTTTCCTCTTAGAACTGCTTTCAATGTGTCCCATAGATCCTGATATGTTGTGTCTGTGTTTTCATTTATCTCTAAGAATTTTTTAATTTCCTCCTTAATGTCTTCTATAACCCATTGATCATTCAGTAACCTATTGTTCATTCTCAAAGTGATGCATGATTTTTCCTTCCTTCTTTTATCGTTGATTTTCAGTTTCATTCCATTATGGTCAGATAGGATGCATGGTATTATCTCTACTCCTTTATATTGTCTAAGAGTTGCCCTGTGACATAATATATGATCTATTTTTGAGAAGGATCCATGTGCTGCTGAGAAAAAAGTGTAACTGCTTGATGTTGGGTGGTATATTCTATATATGTCAATTATGTCTAGGTTGTTAATTGTGTTATTGAGTTCTATAGTTTCTTTATTCAACTTTTGTTTGGAAGATCTGTCCAGTGGTGGGAGAGGTGTGTTGAAGTCTCCCATGATTATTGTATGGTGGTCTATTAGACTCTTGAACTTGAGAAGAGTTTGTTTGATGAACATAGCTGCACCATTGTTTGGGGCATGTATATTTATGATTGTTATGTCTTGTTGGTGTATGGTTCCCTTGAGCAGTATGTAGTGTCCCTCTTTATCCCTTTTGATTAACTTTGGCTTGAAATCTATTTTATTTGATATGAGTATGGACACTCTTGCTTGTTTCCGAAGTCCATATGAGTGATATGATTTTTCCCAACCTTTCACCTTCAGTCTATGTATGTCTTTTCCTATCAAATGCGTCTCCTGTAGGCAGCATATTGTTGGGTCATGTTTTGTGATCCATTCTACTAGCCTGTGTCTCTTAATTGGTGAGTTTAAGCCATTAACATTTAGGGTTATTATTGAGATATGGGTTTTCCTTCCAGCCATATTTGTTTATTTATGTTACTGAATATGGTTTGTTTTCCTCTTTGATTATTCTCCCCCCTTTACTGTCCTACCTCCCACTGTTGGTTTTCATTGTTATTTTCCATTTCCTCTTCCTGTAATGTTTTGCCAAGGATTTTTTGGAGAGATGGTTTTCTAGCTGCAAATTCTTTTAACTTTTGTTTATCGTGGAAGGTTTTAATTTCATCTTCCATCCTGAAGCTTAATTTTGCTGGATACACAATTCTTGGTTGGAACCCATTTTCTTTCAGTGTTTGAAATATGTTATTCCAGGATCTTCTAGCTTTCAAAGTCTATGTTGAGAGATCAGCTGTTATCCTGATTGGTTTACCCCTAAATGTAATCTGCTTCCTTTCTCTTGTAGCTTTTAAAATTCTCTCCTTATTCTGTATGTTGGGCATCTTCATTATAATGTGTCTAGGTGTGGATCTCTTTTGATTTTGCACATTCGGCGTCCTGTAGGCTTCTAGGATTTGGGATTCTGTCTCGTTCTTCAAGTCTGGGAAGTTTTCTCGAATTATTTCATTGAATAGATTGCTCATTCCTTTGGTTTGGACCTCTATACCTTCCTGTATCCCAATGACTCTTAAGTTTGGTCTCTTTATGTTATCCCATATTTCTTGGATGTTCTGCTCATGGTTTCTTAATAGTCTTGCTGAGCTGTCTATGTTCTTTTCAAGTTGAAATACTTTGTCTTCATTGTCTGATGTTCTATCTTCTAAGTGTTCTACTCTGCTGGTAGTATTCTCAATTGAGTTTTTAAGTTGGTTTATTGCATCCTGCATTTCTAGGATTTCTGTTTGTTTGTTTTTTATAACCTCTATCTCCCTGTATAGTTGATCTTTTGCTTCCTGGATTTGTTTATGTAATTCATTGTTGAAGAGATCTTTCATTGTCTGATTTTGCTGTCTAATGTCTTCCTTGAGACTCCAGATCATCTGAAGCATGTATCTCCTGAATTCTTTATCTGACATTCCATCTGCTGCAGATATTACCTCTTCTAACATTGAGTTGACCTGCATTGCTTGTGGTGCTTTCTTTCCTTGTCTCTTCATACTGTTCGCGTTTCTTTCTGCTTACTGAAACTGTTGTGTTATTGAATTTTCCCCCTATATATTTGTATTACTCTTGTACAGTTGCAAAGTCTCCCGTGCAAGCGTGGGCAGGGGCTCTGCTCCTCCTCCAATTGGGGCAATGTGCCTACCACATCGGCAGGCTGCTGGGCCTGTTCTGCTGGTTGGTAGCAGGTGCGCCTACCTTGCAGACGCGGGCGGCGGCTGTGCCCCTCTGCGGGCCGCTAGGCCTGTCCTGTTGGTGGTCGCAGTTCCGCCTCCTTTGCAGTCGCGAGCAGCGGCTCTGCCCCTCTGAAGGCCACTGGGCCTGTTCTGCCGGTGGGTCGCAGGTCCACCTACCTTGCAGGCGCGGGCGGCGGCTCTGACCCTCTGCGGGTCGCTGGGCCTGTTCTGTCAGTGGTCACAGTTCCGCCTACCTTGCAGGCGCGGGGGGGCCAGCTCTGCCCCTCCGCACGCCGCTGGGCCTGTTCTGCTGGTGGGTCACAGGTCCGCCTACCTTGCAGGCAAGTGGGGTGGCTCTGCCCCTCTGCGGGTTCCTGGGCCTATTCTGCCGGTGGGTCGCAGGTCTGCCTACCTTGCAGGCGTGGTTGGCAGCTCTGCCCCTCCGTGGGCCACTGGGCCTGTTCTGTTGGTGGTAACAGTTCCACCTACCTTGCTGGCGTGGGGGGAGGGGGCAGCTCTGCCCCTCAGCAGGCCACTGGGCCTGCTCTGCTGGTGGGTCGCAGATCCGCCTACCTTGCAGGCGCTGGGGGAGGGCGCGGCTCTGCCCCTCAGCAGGCTGCTGGGCCTGATCTGCTGGTGGGTCACAGGTCCGCCTACCTTGCAGGCGCATGGGGCGGCTCTGTCCCTCCGCGGGTTGCTGGGCCTACTCTGCTGGTGGGTCGCAGGTCCGCCTACTTTGCAGGCGTGGTTGGCAGCTCTGCCCCTCCGCAGGCCACTGAGCCTGTTCTGTTGGTGGTCACAGTTCCGCCTACCTTGCTGGCGCGGGGGAGGGGGCTGCTCTGCCCCTCAGCAGGCCGCTGGGCCTGGACTGCTGGTGGGTCGCAGATCCGCCTACCTTGCAGGCGCGGGGGGAGGGCGCGGCTCTGCCCCTCAGCAGGCCGCTGGGCCTGGTCTGCTGGTGGGTCGCAGGTCTGTCTACCTTGCAGGTGCTTGGGGCGGCTCTGCCACTCCGCAGGTTGCTGGGCCTGACCTGCCAGTGGGTCGCAGGTCTGCCTACCTTGTAGGCGCGGGTGGAGGGTGCGGCTCTGCCCCTCAGCAGGCTGCTGGGCCTGATCTGCTGGTGGGTCGCAGGTCCGCCTACCTTGCAGGCGCGTGGGGCGGCTCTGCCACTCTGCAGGTTGCTGGGCCTGACCTGCCGGTGGGTCGAAGATCTGCCTACCTTGTAGGCGCGGGTGGAGGGTGCGGCTCTGCCCCTCAGCAGGCTGCTGGGCCTGATCTGCTGGTGGGTCGCAGGTCCGCCTACCTTGCAGGCGCGTGGGGCTACTCTGCCCCTCCGCAGGTCACTGAGCCTGTTCTGTTGGTGGTCCTAGTTCCGCCTACCTTGCTGGCGCGGGGGGAGGGGGCTGCTCTGCCCCTCAGCAGGCCGCTGGGCCTGGTCTGCTGGTGGGTCGCAGGTCTGCCTACCTTGCAGGCGCGTGGAGCGGCTCTGCCACTCCCAGGTTGCTGGGCCTGACCTGCCGGTGGGTTGCAGGTCCACCTACCTTGCAGGCGCGGGGGGAGGGCGCACACCTATTTGCATTTAGACAGTTACGCGAAATGGAGGACGTAATGCTTGGGATGAAAGTTGGGGGGAAGGGGAAGGTAGGTGCTCTTGAAAAGAAAGAAGGAGAGGGAGATAGATAGCATAGAGGAGAATGGAAAGAGCAGTAAAACTTGGAAGGGGAGAGAGAGAGGGAAAAGGGAGAGAAAAAAATAAAATGAAATAGGAAATAAAATTAGGTCTTAGAGATCCATTTTCTTCTCTTCCCGTAGGCAAAGCTGTGCCCTCCGGGCTGAGTTTTGCCCTCAATGTGTCAACAGCAATCCCTGTAAGGCGGTTCCTGGGAGTCTCTCAATCCTGTTGGACCAGAACCGTTTCACTTCTACGGCCCCTCCTCCCCTTCCTCCTGCCAGCCAGCCAGGTCCTGCTCACTGGAGGCAGTTCCCCAAGGATTTGGTTACACTTTCAGCCCCACCGAGTGCTCTATTTCCCTAACTACTGAGCACTCTCTCTGTCATTCATCTAAGCCCCAGTGCTGTGGAGCTGTGGTCTGGGAGTCAATTGTTTAATTTTTCCAGACCCCTTTGGTGGGCACACCTTCGGAATCTGGCAGCTAAGACCATTGGTGTCGCTGCTGGTGGTAATAGGAGTTGGGGCTTGAGGATCCCCTCTACTTCCCTCAGCCCCTACCGTCACAACCACTCTTCTGGCGGTAGGAGGAGTTGGGGGTCTGGAGTGTCCTCTGTTTCCCTCCGCCCCTACCGTCACACCCTCGTCACTGGCTGTAGGGGGAGTTGGGGGTCGAGAGTCCTTTGGCCCTTACGGTCACGCCCACAGAGAGATTTTGAAGTTTCCCGGTTGTTTGTATCTGGTGTGGGTGGGAGTCACACACCTGCTAAAGTAGATTCTGCTGGGAAGGAATCTCTTTGGCCGAACTTTGGTGACTTCCCCTCTCTGCTATGGCGGGCCCCTGGCTCCTTGCCAGAGTGTCCGAAGGGAGGGGTGGAACTGGCTTGTCTCTGGTCTGACACAATCTCTGGTTTTAGCTCCCAGTTCGCTATTTTGTAAAGGGTTGGTTAGATTCCCTTCACGCTGTCTCAGGGGGGGAGCCGTTCGCCGGGTGGGCGAGGCTGTTAGTAGAGCCGGGAGGGCACAGGCTATCTGCCGGCCAGGCGGGGACCCCTTTTGCTGAGCCAGGCCACTGGGGAGCGTCTGTAGAGCCGGGCAGCTGCAGCTGCGTGGCTAAGAACCGGGCGGGTGGGGTGGCCATTTGCTGAGCGAGAGCGGGGCCTCCCGGGAGAGCCGGGATGGCGGGTGCCGTCTGCCGGTTCGGGTGGGCCGCGCCACTCCGGGCCGCTGGCCGCTTGCAGAAGCGGCTGGTGGCCGTGGGATTGGACCTCTGCACCCGCCGGGGGGCCACCTGTAGAGCTGGGCAGCTGCGGCCGCATGGCTAAGAGCCTGGCAGGCGGGGTGGCCATTCGCAGAGCGAGAGCAGGGCCTCCCGGGAGAGCCGGGACGGTGGGATGGCGGGTGCCGTCTGCGGGTTCAAGCGGGCTGCGCCGCTCTGGGCCGCCGGCCGCTTGCAGAAGCGGCTGGTGGCTGCGGGACTGGACCTCTGCGCCCGCGTGGCCGGTCAAGATCCACTTGTCTGGGACAAACTGACACTTCTAATAAACCTACCAATTCCCGGCAGGTCCCCTCTTAACGGAATTTTGCTAGAATTTCCTCAGTAGGTAGACTGCAGCTGTTCCAATGGGTCTTTCTGATCCCGTTAATGTGGAGACATTGGAATAGCTGCTTCCTCGCCGGCGGCCACGTTGGATCCCTCTCTTTTCTTATTCTTTAATAAGCATTTTAAACTATTAACATTTTCCTAAGCATTACTTTACCCACCCTCCATGAATTTTGATATATTTTCATTACTACTTAGTTGAAATATTATCTATTTCCTTCTGTAATTTATTCTTTAGCTTAGGGTTATTTAGAAACAATTTGCTTAATTTCCAAATATATAGGAAATTTTCTCTATATATATTTGTTTTGATTTCAAATTAAATCTCACTGTAGTTAGATGAGATACTTGATCATTATCAGTCCTTTGGATTTTATTAAAATTTGTTTTATGGCCAAGATATAGTCTATTGAAGTAAATATTCCATGGCATTTGAAAAGATACATACTCCAAATTCCAGTTTACTGTGTTCTATAAAGTTGGTTGGTAATATTAGTCAAACATCATATATCTGTACTGATTTTTATCCACTTGTTCTGTCAATTATTAAGGTTCTTTAAGATTTCCACCTATTATAATAATTTTATTTATTTCTTCTAATTTCACCAATGTTTTCTTTATCATTATAAAGGACATGTAAGATTTGTTTTGTGTCTTCTTTATAAATTTATCATTTCATCAGTGTCAAATGTCTTTCTTTATATCTAGTAATACTCCCTGCCTTGAAATCTACTTTGATTCTTTACTTTTACCCCATCTATCTTTTTCAAAGAATTTCTCTTATAAATAGTATATGTATTTTGGGAACTACATTATAACATATCTAATAATCTCTGCCTTTATTTGAAGTGTTTGGTTAATTTGCATTTAATATAATTATTAATATGTTTAGTGTTCTGGTTATCTATTGCTGCATAACAAATCATTTTAAAAATTAATGGTATACATTTGACCCAGCTATCCCACTCTTCTGTCTATACTCAAAGGACTTAAAAATAGCATACTACAGAGACGCAGCCACATCAATGTTTATAGAAGCACAATTCACCATAGTTAAACTGTGGAACCAAACTAGATGCTCTTCAATAGATGAATGGACAAATAAACTGTAGTATATACACACAATGGAATATTACTCAGCATTAAAAAAGAACAAAATCATGGCATTTGCAGGTAAATGGATGGTGTTGGAGAATATCATACTAAGTGAAATAAGCCAATCCCTAAGAACCAAAGGCTGAATGTTTTCTCTGATAAGTGGATGCTGATCCATAATGTGGAAAGGGGCTTGAAATGAATGGAGGAGCTTCAGGTTGGGCAAAGGGGAGCAGGGAGGGGAGGGGGAATAGGAGAAGAAAAGACGGTGGAATGAGATGGACATCATTACCCTAGGTACACGTATGATTGCACCAGTGGTTTGACTCTACTTCATGTACAACCAGAGAAATTAAAAACTGTGCTCCATTTATGTACAATGAATTGAAGTGCATTCTGCTGTCATGTATAACTAATTAGAGCAAAAAAATTTAATGGTGTAATAATAACTATTACATGTATGCTCACAGGTTAGGTGGATGAGGGGTTCAGAAAGGGTACAGGGGTACAGCTGCAATGGCTATTCTTTGCACCATTCTGTCATGGGCTTTATCCAGGATGACTCAAATGGCTGAGATCTGGAACATTTAGGGTTGGAAAATCATTTTCTGGGACTTTTTACCTGGCATGACTATGCCTGGACTGCAATGGCTAAAAGACAGGTTCATGGGGACTGTTAACTAAAGCATTGCAGTGTGCTTCCTTCCCAGTGTGTAATGCTAGTGTAGTTGAAATTCCTACAATAGCAGCTCAGAGTGAATATTCAGTGAAAAGTGAAAAAGCTGTAGATCTTATATGATCTAACCATGAAAGGCACATCCACAAGCCTATACACTTTCAAGGACATGGAAATGAATTCTGTCTTTCAGTGACAAGAATGTTCAAAGAATTTGCAAGCTTTTTTTCTTCCTTTAGCAGTACTGGGGATTGAGCCCAGGGGTGCTCTGCCACTGAACTACATCCCCAGCCCTTTTATCTTTTAATTTTGAGACAGCATCTGGCCCATGCTGGCCTTGGCATTGAACTTGCACTCCTCCTGCCTCAAACTCCTGAGTAGCTGGGATTACCGGCTGCAAACCCATCCTAAGCTAACACTAATGTGTTTGAATCTAACATCTTGAGTTTGTTTTTTATTTGTTTCATCTTCTTATTTATTTCTATATTTTTGCTTATATGTTTTCTTTTGCATTTACTGGGTAATTTTCAGTATTCTATTGTCTTTTGGGTGGTAATGGTTTCTCCATCTGTCTTTCCCTCCCTCTCTCTCTCTCTCTCTCTCTCTCTTTCTTTCTTCTACAGTACATATCCTATCACATCTCAGTCTATCTTAAAGTAATTTATATCATTGTATGTACAATTTCCATTAACCCCCTCCCACTGTCTTTTTGGCATAATGTTTTGATGTATTTTACTTTAACCTAGTTTACAAATGCCATAATACAGTGATGCTATTTTTGCTTTTAAAGACATTAAGAAGTGGAAAAGAAAACACTATTCTTTACAGTTACCCACTTAAAAAAAACTCATAAAACTTATTTTTAGAGCAATTGTATGTTCCCAGAAAGATTGAGTGGAAGGTACAAAGAATTTACATATATTTTTTATTAAAACACATGTACCACCTGCCCCACATTTACGTCCCACGACACAATGGTACATTAGTCACAATCAATGAACCTAAGCTGACACATAATTATTACCCAAAGCTCTGAGTTTAAATTAGAGTTCATTCTTGGTGTTGGGGGTCCTACAGGTTTTGACAACCGTATCACAGCCTGCATACACCTCTGCAGTATCACACAGAACAGTGGCACTGTCCTGACCTCCATGTTCTGTTCATTCATCTTTGTCTCGGCCTTAGCCCCTGGCAACCTCTAATCTTTTCTAGAATGCCATACTTACAGTTGTATAGTTTGCAGTCTTCTCAGATGGGCTTATTTCACTTATGAATGTGCTTTTATGTTTTGCTATAGTTTGGATATGATTTGAATATCCATGTGTTGGGAGGTTGATCCCCAGTGTGACAGTGTTGGGGGTGGTAAAACAAAACTTAAGAGATGGGGCCTAGTGGGAAGTATTTAGGTAATTGAGGGGATTGCCCTCAGAAGGGAATGATGTACTTCTTGTGGGACTCTGGTTAGTTCTCATGAGAGGACTTTTTTAAAAGCTTTCCTTGACTCTTCTTCAGTCTGTCTTTGACTTCATGTCTTACCATGTAATTTTTTTCTGTCCCACCATGACATAATGCAGTCAAGGAGATCCTCACCAGAACTGAGTATATGTCAGTATTATGCTCTTGAATCTCCAAAACTGTGAGCTAAATAACCTCCTTTTCTCTATGTTACCCAACTTCAGGTATTTTTTCAGGTATTTTGTTATAGCAATGCAAAATCGACAAAAATGATTTTGGCCCTTGTAATAGGTGTATGGTGACATCTCATTATTATTGCAACTTTTGGTTCCTTAATGACATATGATGATAAAATCTTTTTTTTGCCATACAATTTATTTTATTTTATTTTTTTAGTTTTCATGTGCTTTTTTATCAGTGCTTTTTTTTTTTTAAAGAGATACCTTCTTTGGGTAAGGTGTTTGTTTAATATCATTTACCCATTTTAAAATCATATTTATTTTATTATTATTGAATTTTAGGAGTTCTTTGTATATTTTGGATGACAATTCTTTATAAGATGTGTCTTTTGAAAATATTTTCTTCTTATTGCTGGCTTGTCTGTTTATTCTCTGAAGAGTGCCTTCACAAGCCGGGTGTGTTGTTGCACATTTATAATCCCAGCTGCTCGGGAGGCTGAGGCAGGAGGATCATGAGTTCAAAGCCAAGCTCAGCCAAAGCAAAGTGCTAAACAACTCAGTGAGACCCTGTCTCTAAATAAAATACAAGAGCTGGGGATGGGGCTCAGTGGTCAAGTGACCCTGAGTTCAGCCCCTATACTCCCTCCTTCCCTGAAAAAGAGTGCCTTCACAAAAAGCTTTTAATTATATTAAAATCCAACTTAACACTTATTTATTTCACTGAAAGTTCAATGTTACTGCTGTATCCAAAGTCATTCTATATTTTCTCCTGTATTATCTTTTGTGACTTTTATAATTTCATATTTAGGTCTATTCCACTTGGGTTTGTGGAAAAATTTATCATTACTTTTTTGTATGGCCTTTACTCCCTTGTCGAAGATCAGTCCACTATATTTAACTCTTTATGTGTATTGATTTATGGCTTTTCTATTCTGTTGCATTCATCTATTTGTCTACTCTTTCACCAACACTATTCTGTTGGGAGCTGCCCTGGATGCAGATACCTTTAAGTCCTGATGCCCAGGGTTCTGAATGATTATTGCGTTCAGCCTGGCATGGCAGTTCCAGGTCACAGTAACTTGGGCCTTACCCCAGCTCAGATAACAAGGTGTGGCTCCAGGACTAGGTGTCACCCAGTGGGGTTGAGTTACACTCACCTGTTCCTTTGTAATCCTACCCCTTTGCCCTTTTTTGGATAGAATATTCCATGGAACAGCCTCCCCCAATAAAACCCCAGGTTCAAGGCATGCTCTTTCTCTTTCTTGCCTGTTTGCCTCCTCTGTGGGAGCTGGGTCAGAGGAGCCATCACAGAACCCCAAGAAAAAGGTATTTCTATGTCTCTGTGTGACTATTTTGTGCCAGCCCAGTTCACCTGGAGTGACCCTGACTGGTTTAGTCGTGTGTCGTGACCCCGCTCTGTTTTAATTTTTGTAACTTTGTAGAAAGCCTTGAAGTCTGTAAATGTCAGTTCTCCAACTTTCCTTCTCCTTCAATATGGAGCTGGCTAGTCTGAATCTTTTGTGTCTCCAAAATATCCTTTAGACTCTGCGTGAATTTTGAATTTTGTAGATCAAGTTGTTAAGGACTGGCCTCTTGATAATATTGAGTCTTCTTATCCATGAACATGAAATCTCTCTCCGCTTTTTTAGTTCTTCTTTGATATTTTTTACCAGAGTTTTCCTCACATATACCTTGTTCACATTTTGTAATATTTATACTTAAGTATGTCACTGTTAAGTGTGATGATAGTTGTACAGGTGTTGGATTTTTCAAACACTTTTCTTCTGCATTTATTAATATAGTCAAGTGATTTTTTTTTGATGTGATGGCTTACATTAATCGATTTTTGAGCACTGAACCAGTGTGAATACTGGGAATAATTTCACCTGATCACATAGTATACTTCATATTCATTGTTGGGTTTGATTTGCTAATGTTTTTATTGAGGATTTCTGCTTTTATGTTCATGAGAGATGTTGGCTTGTAGTTTTCTTTTCTTGTAATGTTTTCCTCTAGTTTTTGGTATCAACTCATAGAATGAGTTAAAAAGTATTACCTCTGTTTCTATCTTCTGAAATAGACTCTATAAAATTGATATAATTTCTTTCTCAAATGTATTAGTCAAGGTTCTCGAGAGGAACAGAATCAACAGGAGGTATGATTATAAGAAGGGGATTTATTAGATTGGCTTACATGACCAGAAGCTGGATAGTCCACAGTGGCCATCTGCAGGCTGGAGAGCTGGAGGAACCAGTAGCTGTGCAGTCCAAGAGGATGAAGTCCCACAACAAGAGGGATCAATAGTGCTACCCCAGTCCAAGACCCAGGGTTCTGGAAGCTCCCTGGAGAATCACTGGTAGAGTCTGCTTTGGAAGAGTGAAGAAGTGAGAGACTAACCACTTCTCGCAATTGCAGCAGCAATCAAGAAACCCTTCAAGAAGCATCAAGCTTGCATCTGCTGCAGCTTTCTTGTTCTTCCAACTTTCTTCCATCCAAGCCTCCAGCCTATTGGATGGTGCTGCCCATGCTTAGGGAGGGTGTCTACTTCAATTGGCGATCACATAGGCCAATCATTCCTAGACCCACCCAGAAGCCTCTTAATCTTTGGTATCTCATGATCCAATCAAGTTGAAAATTCAAATCTACCATTACTTTGAGTGTTTGGTGCATAATTTACTAGTGGATCTAGTGATTTTAATTTTAAAAGCTTATTAGTTATTGATTCAATTTCTTTGCAGATATATTCAGACTCTCAATTCTTGTTTGATTTTGGCAGGCTGTGCTTCTCAAGAAATCAGTCTGCTTTATCTAGGTTATTAAACTGTGAATATAGAGATCTTTATAGGGTTTTTGTTATCCTTTTAATGTCTATGAGATTTATGATGATGTCCCATTTTTCAATTACAATTTTTTAGTTTTTGTCTTAAAATTTTCCTAGACTAGTAAGAGGTTTATAAACTTTACTGGTCTTTTCAAAGAGCCAGATTTTGTTTCGGTAATTTTCTTCGTTGATTTTTCTGTTTTCCATTTCACTGCTTTCTGCTCTAATTTTCTTATTATTTTTTTCTTCTTACTTTAGATTTAAATTGCAGTTCTTTTTTCTAGTTTTCTAAGGAGGAAACTAAGATTTCTTCTTTTCTAATATGTGCACTTAATACTTTAAATTTCTCCTTAAATATTATTTTCACTGCATTCCACAAGTTTTAACTTGTATTTTCATTTTTATTTAATTCAAAATATTTTAAATATGTATAAAGGCATACCAAATTAAATACACTGTTGCTATTATTATTTTGAACACACTGTTTTCTGTTAGATCAATTAAGAGTAAATATATAAGGTTTTTGTTTTGCCTTCACTCATACTTTCAATGATGCTTTTCTTTTCTTCACACAATTCTGAGTTTCTGACAAGTAATAATATTCCTTTTTTTTAAAAACTTCTTTTAACATTTCTTATAAGGCAGATTAACTACCAACAAATTTCATTTTTGTCTGATAAAGTCTTTATTTCTTCTTCACTTTCAAAGGATACTTTAACAAGGTATATAGTTCTAGGTTGGTGGGGTTTTTCAATCCTCTTAATACTTAAGTATTCCACTACAGTCTGTTCTCATTTGCATGGTTCTGAGAAGTCAGATCTAATTCTTATCTTTACTCCTTTAGAGGCAAGGTGATTCTTTTCCCTTCTGATTTCTTTTTAAGTTTTTTTTATTTCTTTTTCTCTTTAAAAAAAAACATTATTATCATTATTATTATTATTATTATTATTATTTTACATGACAGTATATTTTGAAACATTATACACACATAATAAATAAAACTTGTTCCAATTAGGATCTCATTATTGTGGTTGTACATGATGTGGAGTTTCACTGGTCATGTATTTATATATGAGGATAGGAAAGATATGTCTGATTTATTCTACTGTCTTTCCTATTATGTCCCTCCTCCCTTCCCTTCATTCCCCTTTTTCCTAGCCTGATGAACTTCTAATCTTTCCCTTCCTTGTTGTGGGTTAGCATCCACATATAAGAGAGAAATTCTGTCTTTAGTTTTGAGGACTGGCTTATTTCCCTTAGCATAATATTCTCCAGTTCTATCCATTTACCAGCAAATGCCATAATTTAATTCTTCTTTATGGCTAAATACTATTTCACTGTGTATGTATACCACATTTTCCTTATACATTTCCCTGTGGTAGGAGACCTAGGTTGGTTCCATAGTTAGGCTATTGTGAATTGAGTTGCTATAAACATTGAAGTGGCTTCATCACTATAATATGCTGATTTTAAGTACTTTGGATATAAACCAAGGAATGGGATAACAGGGTCAAATGGTGGTTCCATTCCCAGCATTTTGAAGGAAACTCCATACTGCTTTCTAAGTGGTCACACCAATTTACAGTCCCACCAGCAATGTATATAAGTGAATATATTTTCCCATATCCTTGCCAACATTTATTGTTGCTTATATGCTTGATAATTGCCATTCTGACTGGGGTAAGATGGAATCTCAGTGTAGTTTTCATTTGCATTTCTCTAATTGCTAGAGATCTTGAATATTTGTCATATATTTATTGACCTTCTGTATTTCTTCTTCTGTGAAGTGCATGTTCAGTTCCTTTGTCCATTTATTGATTGAGTTGTTTTTTGTTTTAAGTTTTTTGAGTTCTTTGTATGTCCTAGAGATTAATGCTCCATCTGAGGTAAAGATGGTAAAGAGTTTCTCCCACTCTGTAGGCTCTCTGTTCATATTTTTGTTTGTTTCCTTTGCTGTGAAGAAGCTTTGTGATTTGATACCATCTCATTGATTGATTCTTGATTTTGTTTCTTGCACTTTCGGAGTCATATTGAAGACGTTGGTTCCTAAGCCAACATGGTGGAGAGTTGGACCTTTATTTCTTTATCTTTGATTTTCTGAAATTTGAAAGAGATATGCTTAGGTGTAGTTGTTTGGACTCGTGTTTTCCTTGGTGTTTTCTAGGGATTCCTGATCAATAGTTTGAAATCTGACCTTAATTTTGGGGAAATTTTCAGTCATGAAAATTTTGTTTCAAACATTGCTTCTGTTCTTTTCTTCCTCTTTTTCTTCTAGTATTCCCATTATATATGTATTATACCTTTTGTAATTATCGCATAGTTCTTAAATATTATGTTCCAGTTTATTTTTCTTTGCTTCTCCATTTTGTAAGTTCCTATTGTTATGTCCTTAAGCTCAGAGATTCTTTCCTGAGCCATTTCCAGTATACGAATGATCCCATTAAATAAATTTGTTATTTCTGTTACAGTATTTTTGATTTCTAGTATTTTGAGGGGATTGAATCCAGGGGCACTTAGCCACTGAGCTATATCCCCAGCCCTTTTTTATATTTTATTTAGAGATAGGATCTTGCTGAGTTGCTTAGGGCCTTGCTAAGTTGCTGAGGCTGACTTTGAATTTGAGCTCCCTCTGCCTCAGCCTCCCAAAATGCTGGGATTACAGGCATGTGCCACTGTGCCCAGCTCTAGTATTTCTTTTTTGATTCTTTCTTGGGATTTCCACCTCTCTGCTTAAATTATATATCTGTCCTTGCGTATCATCTACTTTTCCATTAAAGCTCTTAGCATATTAATTGTAGTTTAAAAAAGATTTCTGATCTAATAATCCCAACATTCTTTCAATATCTGACTCTAGTTTGAATGCTTTTCAGTCTCTTCAAACTATGTTTTCTGCTCCTTCTATGACATCTATTTTACTGTTATTGTTTTTGAAGGTGCATATATTGTACTGAGTAAATGGAATTTTATAGAAAGGTCTTTAGTAATGTTGTGGTAAATCTCATAATTAGGTTCCAGACTTTTGGTGTGCCTGTGTCTCTGGGCTGCAAATTTTATCTGTACTTCTTAGCTTTGTGCCTTGGGTTTAGGTTTAGATTTAGGAGATGGCTAGAGGGAACTGAAGTTGGGTACTTCTCTTACCCCATGTGAAAGGCTGGAGTTGGGTATTTCTCTTCCTCTTGGTCAAACTCTTAAAATTCTAGCAGATTAGGCTCTGCTAAAATAATTTCTCTTGAGAGCAAGCCTTGTTGTGAAGAACAGAATGCTCTGGCATATTTCAAATTTGTTTCTTTCCCTTTCCCCCTGCCAGAAGCACTGAGGAATTTTTCTCTGATATTTATTCTGAGGACCTGGTAAAGCTTTTGGAGTAAAACCCACAAAAATGTGGGAGTCCTCCTGTGACTGGGTCTGCCCAGAAGGGTTCACAGAGTCTCTAGCAACTAATCAATTCCATTTTTGGTTTTCCTACCCTAGCACTGGTTCTAAGGTGGTTACTGCTCAGGAGTTTCTGCTCTGGTAAGTGGTTCTTTCTCTATTTGCCTGTCTTTCCAATTTTAGGGACAGTGATCTGTCCTATGTCCTTACTTCTCTGATGAAGAATTGAAAAAAGAATCGTTGAATTTACAATTTGCTCAGTTTTTTACTGGTAAAACAGAGTGATGGCCTCTAAGGTCCTTAAACATTGGACTGGAAACTGGAAGTCCCCATTTTTCTCACTGTTTTTTTTTTTTTCATCCTGCATCTCGAAGTTTCTATCTGGATATTTTTTATGCTGAAAAATTATCACTAATATTTATTATGGTGTAGGTCTACTTGCAGTGAATTTTCTTAGCTTCTGTCATCTGAAAATACCTTTCTTTCATCTTGATTTTTGAAGAATTTTTAGTTGGATACAGAAATCTGTGGTGACAGTATTGTTTCCTTTAAAGATGTTCCATTGTTTTGCGTCATGTTTTCTGATTTTCAGTTTCCAGTATGCAGTCAGCCATCATTCATATCATTGTCCCTGGCATATATGTTGTTATTGAGAAGACTGTTATTTAGATGTTCTTTCAGTTTATTTTCATTGGTTTGACTATCATATGTCTAGGAGTGGTTTTCTCAGATTGATGTTTTCATTAAATTTGCAAAATTTCAATCATTATTTCCTCTCTAAAAATTTTTTTTTCTACTTGATTCTCTATCTCCTCCACTCCTGGGACTCAATGCCTGGATGTTATAAACTTGATATTATTTCATGATCATTGATAATGTATTCATTCTCTATAATTTTTCTCTTTCTTTCAGCTTGAATATTTCTGTCACTTGCTCTTCTCATTCACTGCTCCTTTCTTCCCAAGATATCTTAGATATTATATTTTTTTAGTTCTATATTTTCTGCTTGGTTTTGTTTAGTGTTTGAATAATTCTTTTGAAATAATCCATTTCTTTATCTACTATATCCATAATTTTCTATAAGTTCATTAACATTATTTATAATAGTTGTCTTACACACCCAATCTGGCAATTCCAAAAACTCAGGTCTTCTTTGAATCTGTTTCTATTGACTGTTTCTACATCCTAATTAGAAGTATAAGTTCTCCTGTGCTATTTCTAAAAAGTGCTAGTTCTCCCAGGATGCAACTTTCTCACTGGTGTAGAAAAAACACTCTGACAAGTCTGAAATGTCAATTTTAGGGGGCAGTGTTCTGTGTCCTCACTAGATGCCTCTAATTTTTGGCATAGAGCTTTACTAAGGAAGTAAAACAGTAAGTCCAGAGATGCTGGAGGTACTTGGGCGACTCTAGAAGTCTGAACACATTTTGGATATTAAATGCAGAAAATTTTCTGGGTTTAATTCTATAACCTACCTTCTCACTTTATACACATTTAATTGATGATCCTTTCTATTCCCATGGCTTTAGATACCTCTACATACTGACAAAATCCAAATCCATTGCTATAGTCCAAACCTTTCTCCTGTGTTCCAACTACATTTCCATTTGGAGGTTTTAACGTTGCTTGCAATTGAGCATGTTGAAAATTTAAGAAACATACACAGTCTTTCTCTTTTTTACTCTCTCCCCCTTTCTCTTTTCTGCTAGACTTTAACATTTCATAATAAAAATTTTAAAAATATTTTATTATTATATATGTAACTTTTTATATTTATTAAAAATATTTGGGTACCAACATTAGATTCATAAAGTATCATTTGTTAAATCATCCAACAACAAGATAAAATATTCACTTCCAATATCCATGCTCTTCTTCTACTTTACATTTTAAATGAGTATAACAACAAATATTTGATGTTTGTCTCAAAGAAATGGCAAATTGTATCCCTAGAAAAGTTCTCATCTTTACTTCACTAGACAATCTAGTTGTGTCCCTTGGAAGGCCAGCTGCTAGACAGGCTGTACCTTGTCTTCAGAACTGGGCTTACAGTTGAACTTTATTTTTCAATAGTCAATACTATGTAGTTGAAAAGGCAGAAAGAACATAAAATATGAAGGCAGGGAGATCTATATTAAAATTCCAATTCCAAAATCCATTAGTTGGTGCTCTGGTTTCAAAGTAGTTGTCCTCTCTGAACTCATGTTGAGACTTGGTCCCCAGTGGAACGGTGAGTGTCAAGAAGGAATGAGAGTCTTAGGAGATCATTAGGTCCTTAAGATCATTAGGTCCTTAGGAGATCATTAGGTCCCATGCCTTGCTCATGGGAGTACCTTCTCCTTACAGAGCAAGTCTGGCCCTCGGCCCTCATCTCTTCTGCATATACTTGCGCTTCCTCTTTCCCACCATGATATGATGCAGTGTGAGATGCTCACCAGATGCAGCCACCCACTTCCAGATCTGTGAGCCTCTGGAACTGCGAGCTAAATAAACTTCTTTCCTTTACAAATTATTCAGTCTCAGATATTGTGTTAATGCAACAGAAAATGTACTAAGAGAGTTGAGTAAGCTTAGATAATTCTGGCCTTTCCTTTCCTGAAAAAAAAAAAAAAAAGGAAATAATGGTACCTTCCTTGCACAATTGCTGAACTAAATAAGAATACTCCAGTATCTGATATATAGTTGGTGCCTTCTAAATACTAATTTCTTCCCCACTCCTTCTCATTCCAACCTCAAGGAAGTTATGGGAAACAGTGGTGAAAATCATCAGGTACAGCCACAAAGATAGAGTGAAAGGAAGGTCTACAGAAAAAAAGAAAGATATATGGAAGTGAATATTGTACACGTTTGTGTTTTTATTGCCTTTTAAAAAAATCCTAGTTTGTATAGGAAAGGAGAAGAAAACTAGATTTTTTTTTTTTTTTTTTTTTTGGCTAAGGCTGATCACTTTCCACTGAATCCAAGTGTTTTGCAAAATTTCCCCCAGCAGAGAACAGCATCTTACCCCTACTTTTCCATAGCCTCACTGGAGCTTGCACAGCCACGGTGGGGTGGGGGCGTTGTTCTCTGCGGGGAACATTTCTTTCTGAAGGCATCTTTCCTACTGGTAGACCTTGGGAAATCATGAAAAAATCTATCAATTGACCCTGGGAGAACAGCACCTCAGGCCTTTCTCAGATCTGTAGCAGCTACTTTCCACAGAAAAAGAGAGGCTATCTAAAGAAGGTGAATTTGGAATCTGAAAGTAAAGAATTTCTGATTATTATATACATGAGATTTCTTTCCCCCAGTGGCTTACATGGAAATTTGAGAACAACACTGTCCTTCGGAAAGTGACTTCAGGATTCCACATGTCATTTGACATTCAAATTCAAAATGAAGTAGTGGTGTGCTGGTAAGATGACTCTCTGGAGGTGGGGACAGCCTCATCCGTATCAGCTGTTGAATCTGCGGTGTCATACTGCCACTGGGGCCAATTACAAGCCTCTAGCGTGACTTTGGTGAGCATGAGCATGGAGTTGGAAAGAGCCATGATAAGCAGCCCTCTTGACCCAGGCAAGCTGGCTCCAGCACAACACTGAGCTTGAGGTTCATGTTTGGGGATCATAGTTATTGGCAAATTCAGCACTTGTTGAAAATAGACATCATCAAGTTCTAGAATTCACTGCTTCTCATTTCTATGGTCTGCATCTTGGCCATTGTTTCTCCAGCTTTTTGAAGCAGCCCAGAAAATCTCACCGCTACAGACCCCAGACCCTTTGACTTAATGAAGATTGATGTCTTCATTAGATTTTGAAAAGGAATGCTTGGACAGTTTATTACCTGGTTGTTGGTGCCTAGTACTCTCTGTTCCATTGCCCATCTCCCCCACCTCCTGTGACACATTCCTGAAAATGCTCCAGGAAAAAAATGTTACAGTCTTGGCAGATCAGCCTCTCTGATTGTGCAATGTCCTTCCTGAGAAACTCCATTCTCCAAAGGCAGCCATTCTGGAACAGGATGGAGAAATGGGGGGCAGGTTGGCTCCCCGGAGGGCAGCTCGGGAGGCAGATGGCAATGGACAGGGACAGAATAAATCTATGGTAAATGGCATCCGTGTGTCTCTCACCAGCTCATAGATTTAGAAAAACTATCAAAAGGTTTATTGGAAAGAAGAAGATGAAGAGCGTACTTTTCCAACCATACCAACTATACCACTTTTAATTCTTTTGTCTCTTACAAGGCAAATTCACAAATATTATCTTGCTTATTCCTCACAATGGACTGGTGAGACAGTATAATATTGTTTCTCTACAAACTGTGTCAATACATTATAAAATATACTCATGTAATGTACAACATAAATATTAATAATGGATAATAAATATGAGCATTTCCTCTTTACTGATGAAGACAGCAAGACTCAAAGAGAAATGACTTGTGTAGAGCCACACAGATGTTAACGACAGGGTGGAACTTGAACTCCATTTGTCCCATGCCAGGGTAGAGCATTCCCTATATCACACTCAAGCATAAATGTGGTGATTGTACAAGGCTCCTCTCAGCCCCAATTATTTAATCCCACATGCTAGGTAGAACCAAAACTGCCAGAACTTTTAAACAAGTCTGAAGTGATCCTCTGGAAGGTTCCATGAGCTCCTGGGCAGAAGAGATTCCCTGAGGAGTAGCCAGCAACACCTCACTTATCTGTTAGGGTTGACACAGAAGGAGAATTCTGTAAAAATAAAATATCTATATCATTGTTCACACACCTCAAGCTTCCAAATTTCAAATGAAATATTTTAAAATTACATTGCATATCACCCTGTCTTCCTACACCTAGAATGCCCAATACAGCTTACTCAACCTTTTCTTGTAAAATCATCGTAGACTTCATCTTTAGCTCTCAGTCCTCGGGGCTCTACCCACAGGCTTCCAGACTGCTGTGCCTCTTGGCTCCTGGCTTTGTTCTGCTCCTGTTGGTGCACTTACCTTCCAGGGTCTCTGCCCCTCTTCTATCTTGCTGATGCGAATCTGTTCAGGAGTGAGGAACTAATCCAGATAATTTGCGATTAGATTGGCTAAACTGGAGGAGGTGGGTTTGAAATAAAATCTTGGATAACTCTTCTAGACTTTCTAACATCTTCTGGATGTGTGGGGGCTATGGCTGTGTTGCTCAGATGGCTTTACCAGAAGGGCGCCCGCCTTGCTCAGTTGCCATGAATATTGGTGAGCAATAACCTCTATCTCCACTGAAGACTTCCCTGAGCTTCCAGAAGCTGCTCCCCTTGAAATTCCCCAAGGTTATCTCCTCACTTGTGGGCGTGGCTTATAGCCAACTACTAATATGGAGGCATAAAAGCACACAGGCCTCTTCCCTCAAGGTGGGACAATTCTGGAGGCTCTCCTTGTTCCTCAGCTTCCCATGGGACCATGCAGGGACTTAGCTGCAACTAAATCTGTGTGTTGGTTTTGCTTGTCCCCTGTCCTGTCTTGCTTCCCTCAGCCCCTTCTTTTTTTGTTAACATTTAAAAAAATATTTTTTTAGTTGAAGTTGACACAATATCTTTATTTATTTTTATGTGGTGCTGAGGATCGAACCCAGGGCCTCACACATATGAGGCAGGCTCTCTACCAATGAGCTACAGCCCTAGCCCTTGCCCTCAGCCCCTTCTAGGTTTCACTTGTGAGCACTTTCAGAAGACTCTCAGCTTCTAATTCCAGGGGCTCCAACCTACAAGGAGGCTTCCCCTGTTTCCCCTCCCCTCATTTCCATATTCTTACTATATTGGAGAGATAAGACAGCAAAAGAACACTGTTCTCTTCCTTTTCTTTTACCCCAACCCTACATCAACAGAGGAAAGAAATGTAATCATGAAAGAAATAATGCATGATGACACCAAAAAAAAATAATTTGCAAAAGATATATAAGAAATTCAATTATTTGTTAAACTTTGACTTAAAACTTACCAAAAGAGCCACTGTAGTCAGATCTGAGGGTATAGATGAAACAGATACACTCGTATCCTCTTCCCCTTTGGAGAAGCTCACAGTCTGATGAGGTAACCAAGTAAGTAGGACAATTACCCTACCTTGCCATCAATGCTATCATTGAAATCTGAATGCATTCATTCATTGAAGAAATATTTTAAACATCCACTAAGTGTTTAACTGTGGGAATATAAACAATGCAGAACAAATAACTGCACAGCTTAAAGTCTGAGACATGAGAGCTTTTCCTTCAGCAATGATCCTGGTGGAGTTGAAGAAGGTTGGGGAAGGTGTTTGGATTGAAGGGCAATGTCCTAAAAGGGCGAGGTGTTTGTGGGGACCTGGGGAAAGTTTATCACAGCAAGAGATAAGGAGAAAGCAGAGAAGAAGGCCAGGATGGATATGCAGAGCTTTATCTGCCAGGCTGAGAAGTTTAGGTTTTATCCTGTAGGTAATTTGGAGCCAGGAATGTGGCTCAGGCCACTTCAGTAGGAGCACGACTATCATCCGCAGGGTAAAGAAGGGAAAGGAATGGATGCAGCTGGGTGGACAGCTGACTTTTGCATGTAATGCACAAACTACACAATGGCATAAGACAGCTCTAATGACCCGTGACATCGTAGCTTAGTTATATCATCAGTGCACCAATACATGTGTCTTCCAGGAGGACAATGAAGAATTAAGTTAATTAAGTTCTTACTCTTGAGATTTTGATTTGAAAAAGAACCTAAAAATTCTCCTGCTGAGCACTCCCTATGTTTGAGGTGTGTAGCTACCTAGATATGACTTAGTAGGTCCAGAAACATCCAAGAGAATCTCTGTCCCCAGGTCTTACATGTTGTCACCAATATCTGAGAGGCCATCATTGCAGATTCATCCCTTATAACTCATCATCCTCTCATCCAGCCTGGGAGATGAGATTTCAAATTTGGGTGGGAGGGGAGTGGAAAGATTATGAGAGAGATTATGAGTTCACTGTGGCACAGAAGAGGTGGAAATAGTTGCCATAGGGAAGAGAGCTGGGAGGAGGGAAGAGGCTTGAGGGAGGGAATAAACCTTCATGATCTTTCTTTCTTTCACAGTATTGCAGGGGGCAGGTGCCGTCTGATCAAATTCACTTAAATAACACAGTACCAAGTATTTTGATTATTTGATGATTACAAGGAAAATATAATTTCCCCATATATAGATGAATTCCTTCCATTGCTTACACTTTCCCTAGTAACAATAAAAAACAGCGACAACAATAAACATGGTTTAAATAGTTATTACATGCCTGACAGTAGGCTAAGATTTCTTCCTGTATAAATCTCATTTCATTGTCCCCCCCCCCAAATGACAACAGAAGTATTAGCACTAATTAATCACTATGGAAAAGGAAAGTCATGTGTTCAGAGTTACATAATTTGTTCAGAATGCATGGCTGGAGAAAGGCATACCAAGGTCATTCCACTCTGTTCCACTACTAATGCTTCAACTATTGCGTATGTGACATCCCAAGTATGGCTGTTGCTCCTTCCTCCACCATTTCCAAGCCTTTTCACCCATGTCAAGTTGCCTTTATTCACTTTAACATTACCGACCACCTCTCAGGTGGGTTGTACCCTTATCCTCCGTGTAGCTTTCTAGCTGATTTCTACCTTCTTTTAATACTTTCGAGCCTTTAAGGTAGGCAATAAATTTTCTCATGAATAGATAGATCTGTATGTTTTGCTAAAGTTTTTCAGTGACTTTTGTTTTGTTTTCTCTCCCAAAGGTTTTAGGTGATTGCTGAGTAGGGATCAAATCATCGGTCCTTATCTCCTCAACTGCACCCACAGTGTTGGGCTGGAGGCAGGAAGCCCCTGACTCTTAGCCCCTGACATGGCCGAGATGCGCCCCCATCAGAGGCCGCATTCGTAGGAAGAAGAAATGCATGTGAGGATCTGATAAGGTCCCAGTGATATCTGGAGAAGATGTCCTATTAGTGAGGATCAGCGATGTTTACCATTTCAGCGCACAGAAGCAAGCCAAGATAACAGTCGGAGAGTCTGTTGTCAGAAGTTCATGGAGATCACTGCTTGACAGGTCAGGGTAAAGGTCTCTTTCTTTCAAAATATGTGAAGGGTCAGGAAACGTGTGTACCAGGTGTTTTGTGTTCATGGCTGCCTGGGAAAGATAATTCTGTCTGCTCGATAAGAACATTGTGCTCCACACATCAGGTTGTTTTTTCCAACAGCTATTTTCTGCCTATAAAAATGAGCGTTGCTGGCTCCCAACTTCTTTCCGCAAATCCCTCGGGCTACAAACAATAACAAAAGGTATCTTATATTTATACAAAGCTGTCCTCGGAAAAGCTCAAGGACCTGAAAGAAGCTTTTTTTTTTTTTTTTTTTTTTTTAAATATAAGGAGCTCTTGTATAATCCCCTAGGGGGAAAGGAGCAGATTGTGACAATTGACCAAGGATTTGTCACTCCCATCGAACAAAACCGAAAACTGAGTTCCCAGCACACGCCACAGCGATGGGCACCCCCGGCACAGGAAGTCCGTTTTCCCTACTTCCGGTCCAGGGTTCTGCACACGGCGCAGCACCGCCTCGTTAGAAATCCCCGGATGATTTGGAAACCCAGAGGAGACCACTAGCAAGGAAAGATGGGGAGAGAAAAATCCCACCGCATGAAGTGACTGTTCCACGGCCTTCAGTGACTCTTGTTCTCACTGATCAGGATTCTGCAACCCCTGGAGTGAGCGTCCTTCTTGCCCTCTGTAGGACTGACGCTGGGGAGAATTTTAATCACTCTTAGTAGGCGTGACAGCTGATTCCTAGTAGACTCCAGAAGCCTGGATGGTCTGGCAAAGAAGAGCCATCTCAGCAAAGGGCATTCTGTAAATATTTATTACACACTTGGATACAACTATGAGTAAGGCATAAGCCCTGCAGCCAGTAAGTGCATCATCCAGCAGGGAGATAAACACAGGATAAAGGGAGATCTGATTGCTACATGAATGCAATGGAAGGGCAGTTACTTTTGACTATGAATTTGAGTTAGGAGTCCCTGGGACCTGGAGGGGAGATTTCAGTGGGGCTGGAAGGATTAATGAGAAATGTTTTAAGGGATCTCTTCTACATTTCATGGAGGTGGTAGCTCTGTATTTAAACTAGCTGGGGAGCTCTTCGAAAACCCTACCCCTAAATATTCTGATTAAATTGATTTGATGTAGCCTGGGCATTGGTAATGTTACAGAACTCTTCAGTTTATTTTTTTCTGAACAACCAAAGTAGAAAATCAAAGAGAGTGTGGGCTTTGGAATGAGACAATTCTGTTCTAGCTAGCATCCTGTGACCTTGGGGCACTGCCCATTGTGGGGTGATGTGTGTCTCCAATGATTTCAATGTTTCTTCCTACTTCTGTCGATCTCTGTGAAGAAATTCTGCCACGAGAAATCTCTCTTCTTTGAAAAATTGCCCTTGACTTAAAAACCCTGCACTGGGAGCCAAGAAACCTGGGTTCTATCCCTGGTCTGCTGCTGGGGTGCGGCTCTGCTTGCACGTCATGTGTGGAGATAGAGCAGACACTTAGGATTATTATTTGCAAGACACTGCTAGGTACTCAACACATCTCTGAGCCTCAATTTCTGCATGTTGGTGTTTACAGACCAGTATCTGTACATTGTAAAGTCCATTTAACAGGTCATGACCTGAATTATTTTTAACAAGAGATATAAAATACAGTAGAATAATGAAGTGCACTGCAGAGGACAAGGACATGTATCATAAAGTAAACTTGTGTTTCAGTTATATAGGTATGTGTATGAAATCATGATGCAAAATGTATTTCGTGTTGTGATTTATAAGATAAAAAGTTTGAGATGCTGTTTTTGGCAGTGCATATACTAAAATTGGACCAACACAGGGAAGGTTACAGTCCACTGTGCACACAAACTCATCAAGTATTCTATATATTTTTATGTTATATTTTTTAACCACAAAAATAAGAAATAAAGTTTGAGAAACATGGAATAATATTGCTCTACAGGAACCCCTTCCTTCTGATCTATTGTTCTTGACTACTCCAGCTTCTGTGAGCTTGCCATTTTTGGATTTCTGTTAGTTACTGGAGAGTCCTTTTGGTTAAAAGCACCCTTCTGTGTTATCTTGGTCTATGTTTGAGTGAAAATTTTTCCCATATATTGAATGACTTATTAGACAATGTACACCACCTCCCTCACATTAGGTTTCTGATGTGGATGATCCCATCCAGGACACATAAGAATTATAAGATTAAATGAAATGTTGCAGGCAAAACTTAGCACAAATCACATTGTTCTAAGAAGGAGCTCAGTGCATCATAAAAATTGTTACCCAACTTCCAACCTGACCAGATCTGTACAGTCTGTAATTTGATGCAGACCAAATTACAAAATCATAAATACTTTATGCTTACCTGATTGGAAAAAAACAAGGATTCCAGCCTCAAGCAGACCCTAATGTTGAAGAACAACCATTCTCTGCTGGCATGCCCCATTACCATGCAGGTGCTTGAAAGAGTCAGGGTACTAGGAGCGTGTCCTCCACCCACTCATCCCTTTCGGCCCTTTCCCATGACATGGACTGCTGGACCTGGGAAGGTCAGGCAGAAGGCAGAATATCCTGGCTACAATTTGTTCCAAGGACCAAAACAACTCTATTTTAGTGCCATCAAAATCCATAGGCAGATGGAAGCCGAGGATCAGCTGTGTTGCAAACTGGGCATCTGCCTGAAAGAACAACACAACAGAGAAATGAGAAAGAGCTGATGACCAGAACCTTGAGAAACTAGGGGTAAGATTCAGACATTAGACTAGAAATAAATGACCATCATCAAATAGTAAATGAATAAGCAACTCAGTAGGTCCTAATTGCCTCAAAAATAGGCTGGGAACCAAAGCATTGCCTTGTAAATGATTTGTTTCAGGAAATACCCACTAATCAATTACCAGGGCTTCTGTGTAATAGTTTCTCCAGATTTATAGTTGGTGATCATGTGAATTGGATCATTGATTCTAGAATGAGATAAGCAGCAGTACTGGTAACCTAATCTACTTACTCCAAGTAGCTAGAAAGAAATTAGCTGCTCTTGGTGGAAGCCAGCCAGTTACTGGGAGTGAAAAGAAATCCATTCATCATGGCAGAGTCTCACACCAGCCCAGTCCCCCTGGGGCATACAGCTCTGCTGAGAAGCTGTTGATGGAGAAGGGGATAATGGTCCATAAATAGATATTTGGGAGTGGAAGGGGAAGGAAGAAGCCTCAGAAATTGTACTGGGAAAAGTGGATTTTAAGATGACAAAAATTACAAGTAATATAAGAATAATTTTCACCTAAAGAGTAGGACTGCTGAAAGTCACACTAGCTCCTAGTGTGTATGTCTATTGTGTGTGTGTGTGTGTGTGTGTGTGTGTGTGTTTCTGAAGAAAACTGGATTTGAAATTGTACAGTAAAAAGAAAAATATATGTGAGTACTGTAGCCCCATCTAAAAATATATTTCAAACACAATCATTTTTCAGGAAAGAAAAGGCAAGGATGCCTGGAAATAGCTGCATCTAATCAGCCCCCATCCCAAGCAATCAACTGAAGTCCAGGAAATTCCATATGTAACTAGAAGAATAGACTTCCTGGAGCATTTTGCCACAGTTAAGATTAGCGGAAACAGACCCCCATCAGAGCTCCTAACAAAGAACTAAAGGTGAAAAAAGTGTGGTGGGGCTCGGCTGGGAAGGTGGTGGCCCTGGGTAAGAGGGATGGAACCAAGCCCCCTCCTCTGCTTTGGCTGTGCCTGTGGTCCTCGATTCTGAGACCCTCTCTAACAGCAGCCCAAAGGAACCTCCTTCTACAAGGAGAACGATGAAAACAAAAGTGGCCAAGGCTGAGCCTCCCCTTCTGATTCATTCCCACAATCTTTAAAAATATAGAGTGGTTCATGATGAGAATTTTCTGGATCCTTCCCTTGCCAAAGGCCATAAAGGGATTCTCCTGCACAGAAATTCTCCTAAGAAATTTCAAGGTTCCCCTTTCATAAGAAGCTCCCTTCTTCTGTGAAGTCAAAAGACACAAAAAGCACAAACCAAACAGGAAGAGTTGGATAATTTCTATTTTATTAAAACAAGGAACTTCTACTTACCAAAATACCATGAAGAGATTAAGAAGATCAGCCACAAACTGGGAAAATATCTTTACCTCTCATCTAACTGAAAAAGGACTGGAACCCAGAATAAAGAAGGCCTACACCCCACCGAAAAAAAAAAAAACCCAAGTGGTAAAGCAATTCACAAAGGAAATATAAATGACTATGAACATATTAAAAGGTCATCAATTTCATTAGTAATTAAGGGGCACAAATTAAAATCATCATGAGTATCATTTTACACCCACTAGATGAGCAGAAAAAATGGAGTTGGACAATAGTAATCATTGATGAGGATGTGGATAAACAGAATCATTTATACGGCAGTTGTGACTATAAATTAGAATAATTTCCCAATTTCTTGGGAAGACAACTTAACATTAGATAGCACAGTAACAATGACATTTCTATGACCCAGCAATTCCACTCTTTGGTGGGTACTCTGAAGAAACTTGCACATGTGCACCAGGAAGTGTACAGAAAACTATTAATATTTGCAAACACAGGAGCAAAACTGAACAAATACTGTTAGGGAACACCTACATTGTAGACAACTATTTTTAACTGGAAAGAATATGATAGACACAAAATGCAGGCTGGGGTGTGTTGGAAGGGAAGGCAGGAGGGTGGCAGTTCAAAAGAGGACATGGCCAGCTCAAGGGCCGGGGGATCAGGGTGGGTTCATTTGTATTGGGTGTATTCCATTGTAGGCACAGAATATGACCCGATAAAATTACTTTTGTAAAAAACATGAGTAAATAAAACAAAATTCTCTGTCGGCTTAGTGACAAGGAAAATAAGAGATCCTAGTTAAACATCAGTCTCACTACAATAGGAGGTGAAGGGCCGTCCGTAGGTGACGGGTTACTCTCTGGAGGAGAGACTGCCATTCTCTGCAAACGTGAACAGCTAGCCTGCTATGCCCGGGATTGCAACTTCTGAAGCCCAAGTTAGGGCAAGTGCTGATCATTTATGGGAGAGCAGTGAATGTTGTTAGCACATGAGTGTTGTATGTATCCATGTGGAGAGATCTATCTGAGATGATTTCCTGTGAAGAAATCTGAGGGCTCCTCTGGAATGAGGCCTTTGGTCTAATATGAGAGATACCTACTTTGCACCTTGATTGCTTAAGCTTGACATTGAACTGAGGTTAATTTTTTTTTTTGTACTGGGGATTGAAATCAGGGGCACTGAACCACCGAGCCACATCCCCAGCCCTATTTTGAATTTTATTTAGAGATAGGGTCTCACTGAGTTGCTTAGTGCCTTGCCATTGCTGGCTTTGAACTCACAATCCTCCTTTCTCAGCCTTCCGAGATACTGGGATTACAGGCGTGCACCACCGTGTCCTGCTAATTTTTTAAAAACTTTGAATTTTGAATTGTTAATTCAAAGACCCAATACTTGGAGTCTTGGCATCTTTAGGCTTGAAATCCTAGCACCATTCATGTAGCTACAATCCCCTTTCTAATTGCTATTTCTTTCTTTAATACATTTAAGTCTTATCCACCCTTTCAGAAGGATTATGTGGTTGATAGGATGGCAGGACACTGAAGACAAGAGTTCTGTTTTATTCAGCTTTGTAAGCCTAAAACTTGGGAAAATATGTGCTTAATCGTTTAAGATTTTTTTTTTATTAAATAGTTTATTTTGAATTAGTAAATAATAACTATAAATTTATGGAATATAACCTGATGTTTATATATGTATATAAGTTGTTTAATGATGAAATTAGGGTAATTAGAATATCTGTCATCTCAAACGATTTTTATATGGCAGTTGTGACTATAAATTAGAATAATTTCCCCATTTCTCTGGAAGACAACTTGACATTAACTAACACAGGTAACAATGACATTTCTATGAGCTTAGCAATAGCTAAACTCCTATTGTCATTTCTTTGTGGTGAGAACATTCAAATTCCTTTGTTTATCTGTTTTAAACTTGCAATATATTGTTAATAACTATAGTCACCCTATGGTGAATTAGAATACCAGGACTTATTTCTCCTAACTGGAACTTTGTATCCATAGACAAGTTCTCCCTTCTCCGCTTCCGTGCTTGTCTCTCAGTCTCTGTAGCCACCATCTGACTGTCTACTTCTTGTGAGTTCAACTTTTGCAATTTCCCATGTAAATTAGATCACCTGGTGTTTGTCTCTCTCTGCCTGCCTGGCTTATTTCTCTTAAAATAATTCTTCTCTTGGTTCTTCCATGTTGTCACAAATAATAGGATTTCCTTTTTTTTTTTTTTTTAAGAGCCAAATAGTATTCCATTCCAACATATTTTAAAATCCACGTATCTGTTGATGCACTCTTGGGTTATCTGCATATGTTGTCCACTGTGAATAATGCCACAATGAACATGTGCATTAGTGTTCAGATTTGAATTCCTTTGGGTATACACCTGGTACTGGCAGTACTAGATCATATGGTAATTTTACTTTTAGTTTTTTGAGATACCACTATGCTATTTTCTAAAATGGTATTTACAATATTACCAACAGTGCATAAGGGTCCTTTCTTACACATCCTCACCAACACCTATCCATCTCTTTGATAATAGTTTAAAAGGCATGATATCTCA
The DNA here is from genome assembly GCF_964194105.1 of Spermophilus citellus. Lineage (NCBI taxonomy): Eukaryota > Metazoa > Chordata > Mammalia > Rodentia > Sciuridae > Spermophilus > Spermophilus citellus. The sequence continues at coordinate 42,313,971 of NC_138189.1, read as the reverse complement.
TTGTGATTTTAATTTATTTATATTCTCTGATGTTGATCATTTGTTCATATACCTATTGCCATTTGTATGTCTGCTTTTGAGAACTGTCTCTTCAGATACTTTACCCATTTTAAGTATGATTATTTGTTTTCTTGCTATTGAGTAGTTTGAGTCTTATATATTTTGGACATTACACTTTATCTGATGTATGATTTACCAATAATTTCTCCCAGTATGTAGGCTGTTTCTTTACTCTGTTATTTCCTTTGCTGTGCAGAAGCTCTTTAGTTTGATATAATCCCATTTGCCTATTTTTGTTTTTGTCACCTATAAATTTTTTAGTTTTAGGTGGATACTGTATCTTTATTGTTTATTTTTATGGGGTGCTGAGGATCGAACCCAGTACCTAACACGATCTAGACGAGTACTCTACCACTTGAGCCACAACCTAGCCCCTTGTCACCTATACTTTTCAGGTCTTTGCCCAGTCCTGTCATAGAGCTTTCCCCCTGTGTTTTCTTCTGGAAGTTTCTAGTTTTGAGTGTTGCATTTAAGTCTTTGATCCACATTGAGTTTTTTTTGCATATGGTGAGAGACGGGCTGAGTTTCTTCTGCATTTGAATAGCCAGTTTTTTCCAGCACCATTTATTAGAGATGGTTCTTTCCCCACTGGGTGTTCTTGACACCTTTGAAAATCATCAGTGGATGGATGGACTTATTTCTGGGCTGTCTGTTTTCTTCATTGGTCTCTATGTCAGTTTTCAGGCCAGAACCAAGCTGTTTGGTTATTAGAGTTTATAGTATATCTTGAGGTCAGGTAGTGTGATGCCTGCTTGGCTCTTTTTGTTCAAGATTGATTTAACTACTTGGGAATTTTTGTAGTTTCATTTGAATATTAAGTTTTCCCCCCTATTTCTGTGAAGGATGTTGGTATTTTTATAGGGATGCATTGACTCTGTAGATCGCTGTGGGTAGTATGGATATTTTAACCATATTAATTCTTCAAATCAATGTTTTAAATTCATCCATTTAACATTTTGTTGGCTAGTCATTTCTTCTTGCATTTCAGATGTCCTTGGGGCCCACTTTACTTTTTTCTAGACTACATCCTTCAGAAATTCCTTTAGAGTGGGGGGTCTCAATTTTTATTTTCTGAAAATATCTTTATTTTACTCTTGTTCTTAGGAGACTGTTTCTGTGGTGATATCATTTTAGGTTGGTGATTATTTCCTCTCTCCTTTAAAAATTATTACATTGGCTACTAGTTTTCATTGTGGTTATTGAGAAATTAGATGCCAATGTAATCTGTGCTTTTTTGTAACCCTTTTCTCTGCTTTTAGGATTTTCTTTAGTTTCATTTTATTCTATTTTTCCCTCTCTCCCCTCCTTCTTCCCTAACTTCCTTATTCCTTTATATTTTCTGCTGCATTCCAATACCATTATTATGTTTCTAGTGTTGGAGTTTTTAATGATTTATTATTCTTGGGATTATTTGTTACCTTAAATCTGAGGATATCTCTTTTCTGTATATTTGGGAAAATATTTAGTCAACATCTTTTAAAATATTGCCTTCTTCTATATTTTCTCTGTTATCTGTTTCTTATACTCTGACTAATATAATATGTTAAGTCTCCATGTATGTTATTTCCTGAAAGAGAGAGTGTTTGTGTGTGTGTGTGTGTGTTCATTGTTAAGGATTGATAGGTTAAAATTTTCAAGGTTCTGTTTGGTTTATAAATATGCATATTGTAGATATTCTGATTAAGAGTCTTTTAAGCACAAAGTCAAGCGCAGGACTGCAAACCCAGTGCAAATCTGGCCGTTGCCCAAGGGAGCCAACAGTAGCAACAGCTAAACTTCTGCTATAAATATATTGGTGAAAACCTTTCAAAATGTTGCAGTGTCTACAGCATCAATTCCAGCCTCGAGTTACTAGATGGAAATTCTATTATAACACAACACTGGCCTATGGTCTGAATAACACTGTAGTAGGCACTGGGTTACATAAATGAACAAGAGTAAAAGCTTCTACTCTCATAAGGGAAGAACTGTAAGCAGTTATTATACGGTGGGGTAAGTGAAATGATAGGAGTTCTGAGAACTCTGAAGGAGGAATTTCTATTGAGATCAGCTCATGGACACTATTGCATTAAGAAAAGCAAAGGTGGTTGCTGATCAAAATGGGTGGGAAGATAGATATATAGGAACATCAGTGACAGGAAAGGACAGAGCAGTCTTCCTTCTTGCAATTTACCTTCAGTTGCTGACTGTACTTTTTTTTTTCCACAAATGGGGGGATGGAAATAATAGCTCAAAATCATTGTCTTTAAAGGGATTTATTTTTCCCAGTTACCAGCAGTAGTTGCAGTCTTAAGATCAGCTCACTTGCTCTATGGGACAGATCAGTAAAGATTTGTTTTTTCTTAGCCTGTGATCTTTTCTGGAATTGAAACATCACACAGGGAAAAGACAGGTCTGCTAGAGTTGCTTATAATTATACTTCCCCTCAAGTCCTTATATCAGGAGCTCTAATCCAATTTTCTCAGACCCCATCTCCCTGCTGGCCAACAAAGGTTCCATGCTGGGTCTTGCAAAATTAAGCCATAAGCTTTTCTTCCACCAAAGGTTCGAATCTGAGCACAGATGTCAAAGTTAATCCAGTCACCCCAGGTCCTCTTAAAGCCATAGAAAAGTAGATTTGTCTTGCTGCCTTTTTAATGGTGTGGAATTTTCCTCTGCTCAGCAACTTTCCTCACTTTGTTGGTTATACCTAATTGGCTTTATCTTTGTTTGAGCCAACATGATGGACAGACCTTTTGGCGAGTGGATGTATTTATTTCTAGGGCTTAAAATGTGGTTCATAGACACCTCTGGAGGCCAAATATCCACTGGGAATTCTTATCCCATTCTAGCTGTTTGTTCTGAAAACAAAACTGTCATCAATGACCCTAGAAAACAGAACCTGGTCCTTTAAGGATGTTGTAGCAGTTACATGATATTATAGCCAAACTGATAATGCCCAGTGGTGTTAATTGGGGTCAACTTCTAACATGCTTTTGAGGTCCATGATTGCTACCAGCACAACCTAAGTCTCTTGAAGGCTGCATACTTATCAATAATCCAACCAGATTCTTTGTCTTTTAGATAAGTCACTTACCATCACAGTTGAACATCTAATTTGAAGTCAGGTCTTTCCTAATTGCTGGTTTTCAGAGTGATATCTAATAAGTTCTTTATATTCCTGAGTCTTGGCAGTACAGTTTGGCTACGACAGAAAGACTTGTTTCAAATTCTGACTGTACCACCTTTTAGTCATGTGACTTGGGCAAGTTACTCAAACGCCCCCCACCCCCTGCTGTGATGCTGGGAATGGAATCCAGGGCTTTGCACATACTGGCAAACTCTCTACCACTGAGCTATATATCTCCAGTCCAAGTTACTCAGACTCTATTAATTTCTTCATTTGTGAAATTGGGCTAATAATGCTCTCTCAAAGGTTTATACTGAGGACTAATTGAAATAATATATGTAAAACACCCAGCACACTACATGGCTTATAATTAGCACTGAACAGATAGTGCTTGTTCTGATTACCTTACTGACAAGATTACGTCCTCAGTTCTGCCAAGAACTGGTTTGCTGCCTTTATGGCCAAGAAAATATAGACTTCAGATTTAGGTTCAAAATTATATGGACTGCAAGAACCATTAGCCAAATTGGAGATTGGCCACCTAATTTGTTTCACTCATCTCTGCCCAGCCTTTGGCAGACATACCACAGTCTTGCAGGAAACATGAGACAGAGGGAAGACTGGCAAAAGATGCCACAAGGTGAAATTATGCAGCTGTCTTGTAGCCTGGTCTTCTTTCTTGCCCCACCTTAAATCCATAGTTCCTGTGGCTCCTTGTTGCTTCCCACGCCACAATTTTTGAGATCACTTTGTTCTGTGTGCTGAAAGATGCGTCCAGAAGCTCAAGGAGAGCTGGGCTGGGTGTGGTGACACACTGAAAAGTGACCTTGTGGGGCACCAGCTGCGTTAGTGTGTTGGATGCCGGGCTAGGAACCTGAGCAACAGGGGCCTGTTGGACAGCCTTCACATAGTCTAGTGGGCAAGAAGACGAGGTCACAGACAATACCACCGCAGAGCTGTGAGAGCCACACGAATGTCAGTGTAGGGTTTTGGAAGCCACAGAACTCTCTCAGAAGGCCAAAGAAAGGGGTGCCAGTACAAAAAGGGGTAAATAAGGAATTAGCCCCAAAGAGCTGCGGGTTTAGTGGGGTCTAGGGAGTGGGCGGGAGTGTCAGGCAGAGGAGAGGAGTTGACTTGGCAGTTGCCTCTGGTGTGTAGATGCCCCAGAGGGATGCTGAGAGGTGAAAAGGAGCCAGGGAGACTTGAGGAACTGTTTGCCAACTGCTGTTGGCACCTCCCTGGTGTCATTTAATGAGCTATTATCCTCAGTGCATTCCTTGGTGAAGGCGCAGAGATTTTGTACTCTGGGGACCCCATTGTTAATGCCAAGTCCTTTCTTCACTATTTTTTCTTTGGTATTCCTGTCTTTGGGTCTCCCATTCACCTCTGTCTCCTTCCAGTAGACTTCTTCTGCAATGCCTGTGCTTTGTCACGGAACTTGGCTAGTGGGCGGGAAATCTCAGGGAACAAACCCACAGCGGTGGGATCTGGTGTGCAGTGCACCTGGTCATCTGTGCAGACGCTCTGCTGGCTGAGGGGCAAGTTGCGCTGAGCCCCACCCCTTTGATCCTCCCCTGTGGTCCCTGAGGGCTCCTTGCCAGCTTCCTTCTAAGTCAAGGTTTCTCTCCCAGCTCCTGTGTTCAGAGGAGGAACCATAGTGCTTCTCTGTGTTCCTGTTCTGTCACTCATCTCCTGATAGTGCTGTCACACAGCCACCCAAATCCTGACTGGGAAGAGATGCCACACCCCTCTCTTTCTTTCTCTCTTTCCTCTCCTCCCTGCAACCCCATGCAACCCCTTGGCTGTTGCTCATAAAAATAAAAACATATATGGCTATTTCTCAGCTTCCTAGTCTCATCCTTTCTCATGCAATCCCAAACTCGTATGCCTTCTCAAAGTATAACTGACACTGACTGAGAATTTACTATGCGATAGATACTTTCTATGTCTATGAGCTCGTGCAATCCTTGAAAACAATAATGGAAGTGGGTGTTATTATCTTCACTTTTTAAAAATGAGAAAATCAAGGTTAGGGGTATAAAGTGATTTGCCCAAGACCATCTGCAAGTGATTTTAGCAGAGCTAAAATTCAAATCAGGTCTGACCCAAAAAACCCATGAATTTCATTTTGTGTTTTATAAATTTTATTTCTTGCTTTTGAAATGTTTAGTGGAAAATGCAAATAATAGAGAAAATAAAGATGCACTCTCCTATAATCTTACATTCTAAGTTACCATTAATATTTATGGTTTCTGTTACATCTTTATCTTCTGGGGTTTTAAATATACATTTAAAAATTGGCACATATCTATGCATGTATATTATTATACATATTTATGTACATAATTTTCTATCCTATTTTTACTTAGTATTTTAGCATATTATTTTTCTTATCTCTAAATAGTTTTCAAAAATGAAATTTTGATGAGTTACAATATTCTATCTCATGGATGCACCATATTTTATTTAGCTATTTTCCTGTTGTTAATAGTTCAAACGTTTTTCTTTTTAAAATTGTTTAAGTAATGTTGGGATAATAATTCTTATAAAAAGTTCTGGAGCACCTAATAGGAAATAAAATATTTTAAGTATATAATGCCTTCAAGTTTCTTGACCTATTAAATTAAATTCAAGAAAAATAATACTTATTTTCATTCTTATCAAAAATGTGTAAAAATCATATCACTGGATCCTCTCTAACAATAAGTATTTTAAAAAATCTTTCAGTTGCTCATGAATAATAGTTACATTACTCTTTAGATTTGTAATTCTTGTGTTCTTATAAAATTGAGTATTTTTCAAGTGTTTACTGATCATTTATATTGAATTTTAGTTACCTTTCCTTTATTTTTAATTTAAATTTTTTTTCCTTTGTAGATATACATGACAGTAGAGTGTATTCTGCATAATATACATACATGGAGAATAACTTATTCTAATTAGGATCTCATTTTTGTGGTTGTACATGTTGTGGAGTTACATGGGTGATGTATTCATATACGAACATAGGAAAGTTATGTTTGATTCATTCTACTGTCTTTCCTATTCTCCTCCCTTCCCTTCATTTCCTTTTGTCTAACCCACTGAACTTTTATTCTTCCCTCCTCCCCCTTATTGTTAGCATCTGTGTGTCAGAGAGAACATTTGGCCTTTATTTTTTTGGGGGGGGAATTGGCTTATTTCACTTAGTATGATATTCTCCAGTTCCATCCATATACCATCAAATGTCATAATTTCATTCTTCTTCAGGCTGAGTAATATTTCATTGTGTAGTTATACCACATTTTTTTCATCCATTCATCTGTTGAAGGGCACACAGGTTGGTTTAATACTTTAGCCATTATAAATTGAGCTGCTATGACATTGATATGGTTATGTCATTGTAGTATGCTGAGTTTAAGTCCTTTGGGTATAAACCAAGGAGTAGAATAGCTGGAAACCAACCAAATGGTGATTCCTTCCAAGTTTTCTGAGGAATCTCCATACTGCTTTCCAGAGTGGGTGCACCAATTTGCAACCCCACCAGCAATGTATGAGTGTATCTTTTTCCCACATCCTCGCCAACACTTATTATTGTTTGTATTCTTGATAATTGCCATTTTGTCTGGATTGAGATGGAATTTCAGTGTTTTGATTTGCTTTCTCTAATTGGTAGAGAGGTTGAACATTTTTTTCACATATTTATTGACCATTCATATTTCTTCTACAAAGTGTCTGTTCAGTTCCTTTGCCCATTTATTGATTGGATTATTTGGTTTTTCTTGTGTTAAGTGTTTTGAGTTCTTTATATATTCTGTAGATTAATACTCTCTCTGACGTCCAGGTAGGTTTTTGTTTTGTTTTGTTTTGTTTTTTAGAGCAGAATTTGGCAAACCAATGTCAAACCAGGGAACCATCTGGCCCACAGTCTGCTTTTGCAGGGCATAGCCACACACTTTCCTTTATATATGGTCTCTGGCTACCTCCTTGCAGCTTTGTGGAGTTAGGAAACTATGACAGAAACTAAAGCCTAGAATACTTGTTCTAGACCTTTACAGAAAAGTTAGCTCACCTTTCTAGAGCAGACCCCCACATTTGCCAGTCTCCTGTTCCCTTTATCTTGGGTTTTTTAACACTGGACTTTCATATGCGTGCCAATCTGCTTTTTCCTACCCTACTTCATCTCAGCAAGACAACTGTGTCTAGACAGGCATGTCTTACTGTTTTGCCAGTAGGTACCAGGTAGGGCTTTCCCTGGGGTGCTGACCACCAGCTGCTGGTTGACTGCCTTCAGCTCCACAGAAAGCCACTGTACATTTTGCTGCTCAATTGCCAGTGTCCAGCCAGTACCAAGTTATGTGGTTCTGGGTTTCAAGAGAGGATTTTCTATTCTCATTCATACTTTCTCTGTTACAAGTATGACTTTTGTGTGTCTGTTACTTTCCAAGGCAACACAACATAATATTTGAGAGCATAGATTCTGATACCAGATCATCTAGTTTAGATATCAGGTCTGCCACTTACTCGCAGCGTGAATTTGGATTCATTATTTTTTTTTCCTTTTGCCAGTTTCTTATCATCTGTAAAAATCACGAGGATTATGTTATCACCTAAGGGGGTTAAGAAAGAGACAATTAGTGCTCCCTGGCATATCCATGAGCTAGCATTTCTTAGACCCTCTCCTGTGATGAGTTCTGGCCAGTTCACCAAGGGTGGCAGTGTCTGTGTCATTGTTAGGCTCAGGGGGTCAAGCTGGTTTGCTTTCTGCCACAGTGCCCTGGGGTGGCATCCCAGCATGGAGAGAGCCTGAACCCTGAGTTACAAGGTGGAGGAGATCACTGCTTACCTGAGTCAAACTTCCAATAAGCAAGAAACAAACTTGTATTGGGGTAACTTAGTTACTGAGATTTTGAAATTTTATATCTATGTTTCTCATAATGTAAGCTGTTTCTACTGTAGCATTGTTCTAAAAACCGATTTGTACATACAGGCATATTAAGTGCTATAAAATAATATTTGCCTTACTTCTCTTATGATCATAGGTTGAATATTCCTTATCTGAAATGATTTGGAAACAGATTATTTTAAACTTTGGAATATTTGCATAAATATAATTAGGTATCTTGAGAAGGGGACCCAAATCAAAACATAAAATTCATTCATGGCTCATTTGTATTTTATACACAGAGCCTGAAGGTAATTTTATTTATAATAGTTTTGAACATGAAACAATGTTTTATAGTAGGGAATTTCCCACTTGTGACACTATGTCAGCATTCAAAAACTCTTGGATTTTGGAGCATTTTAGATTTTTGGATTTGGGGGTTAGGGTTGCTCAATCTGTATTAAAAGGACCATAATTATTAGAATGTTTTTCACTCACACCTCCATCACTATTACTCATGAGGAACCGACTTCGTAGCATGCATTTACTACACACACACACACACACACACACACACACACACACACACACGTCAGATTGTTTTAGGGAAGTTATGGTTTCCAAATAGTTCTAGAAATCTGAGATGGGGAGACAGAAGAAACAATTCTGTTTATCTCAGAAGAGAACACGCACAAATCAAATTCTGCTTAGACAGACTGTGTCTCTGATCAAGGGAAACTCTCTGCTTCATGAGGGAGAGTGGGTGGACCACCCTTTTGTTTCCTCAATGCACTTCCGTGTACCCTGACATTGATAGAAAGTTTTCCTAGATCCTGCAGCGTGGGGTAGTATTATCACTTTCATCCGTTTCTTGGTGTCTATTGGTTCTTTTTTTTGGAAATATGAATTTATTACAACATAATTGACACATTAGGCAACAATTTGAATTTTACGTTTTCTTATGCACAATTTTTGTCTATGCAAAACACTAGGTGAATGCAGAAAGCTGCACCCAGCTGAAATGAGTCATGTAATAATATACCAAAAGCACACAGCCACACATCTCAAACATCTACCAACTAACTACTTCAGCTAGCCACCTATGTTATAAACAAGACCCACCCTTATCCACCCAATTTAAGATAACCTTCTTTCCACCATTTCCCATGAATCTATGACTACAACTTTTCTGATACCCAGTTCTACTAGCAAACTTTAGGTCTATTTCAAAGTAAATAAAGTACCTTATTTGTTGTAATATCTGTGCATTTACTAACCATGTAATCCATGTAAAACAGTGCTGCCATTTTTTTAGGTTTATGTGTGTCACTAATAAAGTTTTCAAGTGTTGTGCTATCTCTTTGCAATTTTTTTCACTGTGGTTTTTCTTCTGCAAGATTTTAAATAGTATGATGCTTTTTTGTTATTAATTTTTTATTTTTAAGTCTATATTCAAACAAATAAGAAATCTGCACTGTCTCAATGTAAATATTTCATTGAAATGATTGAGAAATTCCTTTAATCTGAAGAATGCAGAAGAAGACAGCTTATATCTACCCTGCTATTAACCCACTATCTGTATTTGACAGATTCTACTTCATCTAGGAGAGAACAAATAGCTCTCTTCAGAAACTACTATTGATCCTTCTATTTTCTAATGTCATGTTCCTCTTATCCACTCACACTTAGAAATGCTAAGGCAGACCAGTCCCATAGTTACTTCTTTTCATGTTTCAGCCTAGTTTCTTTGGTTTTATCTTGGTGGCATCAAGGTCATATGCAATGAGGATTTTATGTAATAACTAACTGTACTGTGAAGTATTTTTTTCCCATAGAAGTTTCATATTTTAATTTAAACATTTTTTTTCTCCACCCACAATTTTTTATTCTAACTTGATATCACCTTTGATTTTATTATTGGAATTTTCATGAAGTTTTTACCTTTATCTCTTCAGTTCAAATATCTAAACTTTTAAAATGTGAACTACCACTCATATCAAACTTAAGGCTCCATGTTTTTTGATAACATCCTATTCTTTCATTTTTTTAATTTTAAAATTTGTTTTACTTAGTTATACGTGACAGTATATGCATTTATGCACTTTGATATATCATACATAGTTGGGATAAGTTTCTCATTAAGCCAAGGGTCTTGTTTTGAAGGGTCACATGTTACAGGCCTTGACTGGCATTCATTCAGCCTTGCCTCTCTTACAGGTTGCATTCTTATCCTACATTCTCCATAATGCCATTTGCTTTCTGAAGCTATTTGTTTCGTTTTGTTTCATTGGTTGAAATATGAAACATGGAAGCCCATAGTTGCTGATGTTCACTGGTGTCTCCAAGATTGTTGTTTATTTCAAATAGTAAACCATTTTTTTGTTTCTCCTTTGACACATCAAAGTTGTCATCTAACTTTCTTCTCAGAAAACACAACTCTATATGCACTGCCAATGTCCTGAGCCTCGGTGTTGTATACCATCCCTCACTGCTATTTTGGAGTCTGGAGATTTAAAGAAGTGTACATGAACCAATGATTCAATTCCAGCGGAAAAGTGAGTAAAGGACAAATTATGAAGGGCTTTTAATGACAAACCCAAGATCACTCTGGGAAATGTGGTAACTTGATGCAATATACATTTTGGAAAGATGATCCTGGTAAGAAACATGGGAGGCAACAACAAGGAGGTAGGTTACAGAGCATTTACCGGTAAGTGGGAATGTGGATGGAGCTCAAGGGCCTCTGGTTTATTCAATCACTCTTCAGGGAACAGAGAGGAGAGAGATGAGAGTCGGGAGGCAGAATCAGTAGAGCTTGGTATCTGGTTGAAGAAGCCAACAGAGAGAGGATGACTCTGCCTTGAGTCACTGACTTGAGTGCTGGTGCCATTCATTCATCAGAATTCAGCCCATGGAAGAGATTTGAGGAGGGGGGAGAAAAAAAATATATTTTGGATATTTTGTGTTTGAGAGAACTTTGGGACATTCTGTGATGATGTCTAAAAGGCATTTGGATATAGAGCTCAGAGCTCAGGTCCATGGAGGGGAGAGGAGGGCAGCAGCGGCTCAGGTAATCATCAGCTCTGAAGAAACAGCTGAGAGATGCAGCAGAGCTTGTGGAGCCCGGGAGTATGTAATGCAGGAGCCGGAACCTGAGGGCTGGGAGCAGTGTCACTGAAGGGCAGCCTTAGCCTGCTCTGCAGTGGCACTCTAGGGGTTCCCTGAGTTTCCAGGGGAGAGACTCTTGAATGGTGCAGGAGTAGAGTGCCTGTAACTCAGTGGATAGGGGCTTTGGAAGGAGCAAAAGATCTCATTTCTGTGAGCTCATTAGCACCCACATGCAGGATGGTTCCTCCTTGGGGCACTGTCTGTCCCATTACTCAGGAACAGAGAGGCCTCATACTTATGTCTTCAAAGCATTCCCTGGGTTTTTCTCCTCTTTCATCCACACAGAGACTATTATATCAAGTGGAGACAATATGTCATAGAAATAGCTAGGATTTTAAATTATCAAATTAATAATAATTATATCTGGATTTAAGTGTACAAACTATCTATGACCAGGTGCAGTGGCACACACCTATAATGACAGTAGCTTGGGAGGCTGAGGCAGGAGGATTGTGAGTTCAAAGCCAGCCTCAGCAAAAACAAGGTGCTAAGCAACTCAGTGAGACCCTGTCTCTAATAAAATACAAAATAGGGCTGGGGGATGTGGCTCAGTGGTGGAGGGCCCCTGAGTTCCATACCTGGTACCCCTCAACACACACACACACACAGAAATAAGGTAATGTTTAAAAAAAAGATGTCACAGAATCTTCTTTCTTCCTTTAAATTGATTAGTACTTTTTTTTTGCTTTGATGTTAACATCTCACCCAGAGACATTCATTTTCTTTCCACAAAAATATCTTTGTATTACCTTCTAGCAAGGTTTCCAGTACCTTTCAATGAGGTATAAGAAACTGACCTTCATTTTAATGACTTAGGTTTTAACTTCTTTTCAGGAATGCATCTCATAGACTCGGGCTAAATAGATTCCTCTTTCACTTTGATGAAATTCTTAAAAACTATTATTCAGCAGAACATGTGGATTATCTCCTTTTAGGTGGCCCTTGAAAACTGTAGCCAAATCTGCTGAAGGTTCAATCTTGCTTGATGCAACTCTTTCTTCCTGAGCCCCATGGAAGGAGATCCCTGCTGCTTCAGTGGCCCTTTCTGTCCATGATGTTCTCATGTATCTCATTCATCTTTTTGAGGCTTCTGATCTCAAATTCCTGTTTCACTCTTGTCATTGGACTTCATCTGTCAGTAGTACCTGGCCTGGGTCATCATGCAGATTTCTCTCATCTTTTGTAAATGGTGTGGACCATTGAAATGGTTGGTAAAGGGGAAGTCTCTGCTGGTCTGTGGCCATAGCTTAGGTATATATTCTCAGAGGGAAAAAGAGTCTTCCAAAATGCCCAGGATGAAGTGGTTCACATAATCTTCCATCCAGCTGTGTGACATCTTCCCTTGTCATTGTTAGCCTGGGACCAAGTGCATTGAGTACCAGTTTGGAAAAGTTAGCCCATAACCCCCAACCTTGGACTACAAAGATACCTCAAAGTTGAACTTATGTACTGGAGGATTTCCAAAGCAACATGAAGCCACCATTTGGTCTGAGTCAGCCTTGTTGACTTTCCAGGAAAAAACAAAACAAAACATAGTCACAATCGTTGTCATCCATGCTAGCAACCTGCATTTCTTTGTCCCTTGCAGTAGTTAAATACTCATAGATACTCAGGATTTTATGTTCTAAAGAGGCCCAGTACCAGATAATAGAAGTACTTTGTTCACCCTAACCTCCCTTGAGGAAAATGAGTCAAGATACTACCCAAAGATGACCATAGGCATTTTCCTTATAAATCCTATTGTTCTAAGATACTTTAAAACTTGCTTCAGAGGAAGATTATTTTACGACTTCTGTCAACAACGTCTTAGTTTAGTGAAGGGATTTTTTACATAATTGTGGCTTCCTTTTATCTCTAGAGTTGACCTTCTATTTTCTGAAGTTACTTTAAGGATCGTCTTTCTGAAGTAAAACAAGCCTGGCATATAAAGCATCTCAGTGCCTGTTTATACAAAGTGGAGGGTGAGGACACTATTCAGCGTGAAAAAACAATTAATTTCATGGGTATTAAGCTGTAGTTCCAGGATTCACCTTCAAGGACTGAGTGTCTCCGGCTGTTGTAGAATGAGAGAACGTTGGAGCCCAGGCCCCTGGGGAAGAGGCTGGATTGAATACGGCTAAATTTGTTTTCAAAATAAATATTTTAAAACACCCACCCTTCATTTTTCATCTTTTCACCTGCACACCTGATTAAACATTTATAAAATTGACTGCAAAGTCAAATTCTCACCACAGTGAGGAGCACAGGCAATAAGAGAGGCTAAAGTGAGGATGGAGAAGAATATGGAGGGTTGACTAGGGCAGGGAAGAGAAATGGGGCAGCCAGAGGCATCCAAGGAGAGGGCTGGGGAGACCATTCTGGAACCATCTCTGTCTCTTGCCTGGGACAGGCAGGCTCAGGCTGAGCCAAGGACCATAAATACCTCCCGCAAGTGAGTTAATCATTTAATGAACATGGAAACTATGCAAGGACCTCAAGGTTAAAGATTAACAGGCAGGGTTTCAGAAACAATTTCATTGAGTAGACAGTAATAGACTTCAGCTAATGTCTTGTGTGCCATATTAAAACGAGAAACTGGCTCCTGAGAACAAATGCATCTAAGTTCAAAATAATAAAAAGATGTGACTGGAAGGAAAACGGAAACCCCCGAAGATACACATTATAGAACCATATGGCGTACTGGAAGTTAATTGTGTACAGTGGGCTCTGTACACACCCACAACCAATCAGGAATAGAAAAGAATCTTTATTTATTTATTTATTTATTTATACCAGGGATTGAATCCAGGAGTGTTTAACCACTGAGCCACATCCCCAGCCCTTTTTATATTTTATTTAGAGACATGGTCTCGCTGAGTTGCTAAGTGCCTGAGGCTGAATTTGAATTTGCTATCCTCCTGCCTCCTGAGCCTTGGGATTATAGGCGTATGCCACTACGTCTGGCTTAGAAAAAAAAGTTTTAAAAATTGTATCTGTAGTGAAGATGTCAAGACTTTTATTATTTGTCATTATTGCCTATATAATAAGCATAACAGCTATTTACACAACAAAGGCATTGTCTTAGGTGTTATAAGTCATCGAGAGATGATTAGAGAATACAGGAGGATGTGCATATGTCATTTGCAAATAGCACACCATTTTCTATAAGGGATTTGATTTGAATATCGAAGAATGTTGGCATCCTCGGGAGGGGAGAGACCCCCAGCCAGTCCCTGTTGGTGGTATATGTTAATCTTCCAGAATACGTAGTGCTTCTATAAGGTCAGGACCTTGTTGTAATCCTTTTGCTCTTCATAGTGGATTGGATTAAATTAGATTCAGTAAATGAGAGTTGAATTCAATTCAATGTAACATTTGCACTGTGGTTTAGACAGTATGTTCAGAAACAAAAAAAGTCAATGGAATTATTTATAGTACCATGGATTCCCTGTCATGGATTTGATTCATCTGTACTTACAAATTGAGGAGGAAAAAATGTGGTATATGCATTACTTAATAACATTAAACTCTATGTCTGAAGCATCTGGAAAGAAATCCAGCTGTCATATTTCACTCGATAAAATCAAGAGGACTGAAAATGAAGATTGTTAACAACAGCAAACACTCAAGCAGAGACACTACCCTGTTTCACTACTTAATATAGTTAATTGTCAAATACCCTATAATGTTAATGTCATTATTTTACAGAGAAAGAAACTGAGGTGCAGAGAGGTTGCCCGATTTGTGCAAAGTCATGTGACCAGTTGGGGCATAACCTAGATGTGAATCGTGAATTTGGGTGGCAGACTCTCCGCTGTGGGCTCCTTCACAGCAGCACTGTGAAGTAGTTGAGTAGATGGATGGAGGAAATGGAAGAAGATGTTTCACACGAGAAAAAACAATAAGAAAGAATACAGAGAAGGATAAGTTCAAGCCCTTTAGGGACACAGTGGAGAGATCAGAGGAGCTAGAGTGGAAATATATTGTGCTGGTGTGGGGGGCAATCTAGGAAAGATGGATGACAGAGGTATGAACTTGGACCCTTAAAGCACCAGAGACAGTGGGGAGCTACTCAAAACTGTTGAGCTCGTAGGTGACAAGAGTAGAAATCTTCATGGTTCCCGCTTCACCAAGAATTGGCCTCAGAACTTGGAATTTCATTTTGCCTGTTACTAAATCAAAAATCAAACCCACATAGGATTCCTTGGATTTCAAGGAATCATACAATAATGTTTATGTTCTTTAAAAAATTATATATATATATATATATATATATATATATATATATATATATATATGCCTGGCTCCAACACTTCCCTATATATGTATGTATATAGGGAAGTGTTGGAGCCAGGCACACACCTTGGAGTCGATGCACGTGGACGCTGGGGAAGCCCAAACCTGGGTAAGATCACCTGGGGAGTGAGCATGGACAGAGAAGAAGAGGTCTGTGTGCTGATCCCCAGGCAGAGGGATGGGGGGATGAGGAGAAGCATCTAAAGAATCCAGGACAGAATGGCCAGTGAGGTAGGAGGAAAGCCAGAGAGAAAAGTGTTTCAAGGAAAGAAAGTTATCAGCTGGGTCAGGTGCTGCTAACTAGGCAGATCAGATGATGCCTGAGAAATGGACCCAGTCCATAGCCACCTGGAGGTCATTGTGACATGGAGAAGAGCAGCAACGAGCAAAAGGAGAGAAGTGGCTGAGTGCACCTAAGAGGCTGGACCAGTCCTCATTTTAGCAAAGCCCTTGGCCTGGCATCTTCTTTTTGCAAAGAAGCCTTTGCATGGTTTTAACCATGTGTTCATTGGTGGCTTCCAGCGTTTTCTTGCCAGTGAAGTCATTGGTTGAACCGTCCTTTGGGCCAAAGCATGATGGTGGGTGTTGTGCTGGTCTGATCGGGCAGAGGAAATTCAGGGCAATAGGAGACATCATAGCACAGTCTCCGCGGTATCCCCCACACTGCCCTTTCACTGGTTCCTGGAAACAGTTTCTCTGTGGTTTGGACGCGGCTGAGTTTGCCTCACTCTCAACCCAGAGTGAGCAGCTGACCCAGGGCTCATTAGCCAGATTGTTCCATTTTCCTGCCCCGGTGATTGGTTTTAGTACCATGAAGCCACCATCATGCCAAAAATCTCTGGCTTCTGGCACCTCCTCCCGCAGGTGTGCCTGGCTTGGGGAGAAGCAGGGCACAAGTGGGCTGGGATAGGAGAAGTCTCCAGCTCCCCCTAGGGACCCCAAACTCTCAATATACACAGTCAGGAGGCTGTGTACCTGGGGGGCAGGAAGCAAATGGCGGGCTCCATCCATCAACAAGTGGGCTGCTGTTACTGCAGGGAGACCCCCAGCAGAAGGGCCCATGGAGAGCCTCCCTTTCCGGCTGGGCCCAACAGCTGACTGGGTACTTCACTGGAGCGACCTCAGGAGCAACTGGGCTGTTTTGCATTATCAGCATTCACTGCAGAGCCACATGATAAATGACAATGACGGCCTGTTTCCTCACTTCTGTTTGCGAGGGCACCGCAAAAGGACATGACACTCAACAGACACGCTGGGCCAGCACTCCCCCTGCCCACAGTCTCTATCCCGCCGTGAGCACTGTTCTCCCCATTGTGTGGCTGATCACAGGGATGGCAGAACTCCAGCTGAAGCTGGGGAGTGAGAAAGGAGGGTGGGCAGTGGAATTGGAGGATGGAAAAGTTAAAAGAGTGAAGATTTTTATTTTTGCAATGTGCCCCTCTGCTAACCATTATTTCAAGCTTCCTGAATGGAAATGAATCAGGAAATAGCCGTAGGACTAATAAAATCTTACTGGGGAACAGCTGGGGATAGCATCATGGATCATTAATAATCCCACTATTGTGTGGGGTCCCTGGCCATCCACAAAACTGGCTAATATTTTTTTTTCCCAGTGTCCCCGCTCTTTATTTTTGTGAACAACAAAAATGTAGGTGCAGAGGTTAAGTGACTTGCCCAGGATCACTTGTGTCGACCAAGGCAGAACAAAAGTGTTCTTGCCGCAGTCTGGCTGGGCACAATTCAGGAGCCACTTGTCAAAAGAAACGAACTTTATTTTTAGAACCACACAGGCCAAACAAAACAGCTCCTGAGGAAAAACCCTTAGAGCCCAACTTCCACCACCGGCTTCCCCCAAGCCTCTCCCTCAACCACAAGCCTCACCACCTCCCACAATCCTCCTGCTCTTGAGGCCGATTGGCTGGGTCGCATGGACAGAGCCAAAAAAGTCCCCCAATGAGCAGCTCTGTGGTCTGAAAGGGCAGGGAAACAGCCCAATGAGCATCACCGCAGAGGAGCCAATCAGCTAGATGTTGCTGGGGCCGCTGTGAGCCAATCATCAGCTGGCAGTCTGAAAGGGTGGGGAAACAGCTCAATGAGCATCTCCAATGAGCATCACCGCATAGGAGCCAATCAGCTAGATGTTGCTGGGGCCGCTGTGAGCCAATCATCAGCTGGCAGCTGGAAGTTTGCTGGCAGCTGGAAGTTTGCTGGGGCCCCTTCGGCTGTGGCTCTCAACATGTTCTTGTGGTTTAGTTTCTTCATTCAAGCTGGGTGTTCGCCATGTAGTTAGTTTTCCTGGCTGTGCCCTCTTGTCACCCTTCTGCCTGGATGAACCCAGCTCCCTTTCAGTCTCAGTCCACAGGGTTCATATATTCCTTTTGCACCCTGAGCCAGAAGGTGACTACTGTCAAACACATTGCTGCTTCAGTTGATTGACCTGGTTGGCCTGGCCTGAATATTGCCTTAAGCAAAAAAACACATCAGACCTTAAGAAATGCATTGTCTATTATTCTTCTCTTCTGTAGGGTTAGGAACTTTTGCCCATCTGGCCCTAAATTAAAAAAATATTGCTCACATTGATTTTAGCTTATCTTTCTATTCATTCATTCATCAGAAGAATTTATAAAACATCAGTATTGATTGAGCACTTACTATAATGTCAGGTGCAAATCTATGTTGAAGTCGTGGCTCGACTAGTTGAGGGGGTCAGGAAGTTTCTCCCGTATTCTAAACTAGGGTGATCTAGCTTTAGCCAGGTGAAGAGAAGGCTGGAAGAGGATTCTGGGATGGCAGGCACATATACCTGGACACAACAGAATACAGGGCCCCTCTGAGAAATGCCCAAGTGTTCAGTTGGCAGGAAGGAGGACTCAGAAAGAGATGGTTATGGAGACATAAAGCAGGGAAGGGATATGACTCTCTCCCTGGAACAGTGGGAAGCCACGAGGGATTGAAGTGCACATGTTCCTAGCTCTGCCTCCTCTCCAATCCTAAAACCCTGATTACCTGGTGCTGGCCTCCTCCGGGCCTGTTTAAATGTGGTGTGAATTGCCCTGGAAGCTGAGAAGACCGTGGAAGTTCACCTGCCTGGGGATGAAAGAGAAGGGGCCAGGCTGAGAGGAGGTGATGGTCCAGGGCAAGATCTCTCACTCAGGAGTAGAGTGCTCATCTCTGGCAGTGCAAGGCCTGGGGTCAATCCCCAGCACAACCAAAAAAAAAGTCAATAAGTAAATAAAAGTAAAAGAGTGGACCTGAACAGAAACTGTTAAGAGTGCTCCAGTGACCAAGAGAAGGGCACCAGGGAGCGAGTAGGGCCAAGGAGGAACAATTCAGTCCTGAAGTCTGTGATCCCTGGCCAAATTCCTTGAGTGCCTCAGAAGGCACCAGGCCATTCCTGGAATTGAAGGGGAGTCAGAGCACAGGACTTGGGCTCTCAGCCTCTGAGGACATGTCTGGAGCATCCCTCTGGATCCCCTGTGCATTCTCGGTCCGGGGAGCGGAATCTTGGAAGTGGTTCCTTTGCTTTGCTCCTTTTGTTCCCTTGGCCTCCTTCCATCCCTGTACACGCCAATTCCAAAAGCTACCCTGTCAGATCCATTTCATCACTGCTCCTGCTCTGTCAGGGCCCTTCCCCCTGCTGCCCACTTATGAGAGGCCTCCAGGACAGAGGAGAGGAGAGAGGCTAAATCCTATGATTGATGGATTGTTATGGTTTGGAACTGGAATGTCTCCCAAAGTCTCACGTGTTCAGAGGTGGACTCTTGGGAAGTGATCGGATCATGAGGGCTCTGACCTCACCAGTGGATTAATCCATTTAGTGAATTAATCCATTTAGTGGATTAATACTTTGAAAGGAATACTGTGAGGAGGTAGAAACTGTAGACAGGTGGAGCATGGTTGGAAGAAGTAGGTCACTGGGGGCATGACCTTGGGGACTAGATCTTGTCCCTGGCCCCTTCCTCAATCTCTTACTGCTTTCCAGCTGCCATGAGCTGAGCAGCTTTCCTCTACCACACCCTTCTGCCTCACCTCAGACCCAGAGCAGTAGAGCCGCCCGACCTCACACTAAGAGCTCTGCAACTGTGAGCCCAAATAAATATCTTCCCTAAGTTGTTTTTCTCAGATATTTGTTACTGTGATGCAAAGTTGACTAACACACTGATGATAACGATTTTGCCTCAGGCTTTTTCAAGGGCTGCTGTGTTGGCCTGGACCCTCTCAAGATATCTGCCTTCTTGCTAAGGCCCACTGTGTCTTATTAGTACTATCTGCTTGACCATTCCCCCTTAACTTTCCTTTCTTTTTTTCTAGGTGTCTATCTTATGATAGTCTATGCAATCGACTTATTTACTGTACTTACTGCTTATTGTCTACTTCTCCGAACTAGAATATAAATTCAGTGGGGGCTTGATGCCTTTTGAGTGTGAAAAGGGGATGCAACAAGCTAAGTTTGGGTGCTTGCAGGCCACAACAGCTCAGAGAAGCAGGAGCTGTCTTGCCAGTTGGCAGGACTTGTGGTGAGTGCACAGGGTCAAGGATGCACCAGGTGGGGAGCGCTGTCTCAGCCAGATGATGCATTACTGTCTCAAAGATTACTTTCATGTCCCTTTGGCAGTGGACACTGATACCATCAAATGCACCATGAAATGTGCAGGACCCATCCTTGCTCCAGGGTCCTCAGAGGTATTCACTGTATTCAGTACATTCCTCTTGGACACACAGAAATGAAGCAAAACATAAGGAATTGGCCTCTGATAGTTATCAAGGATCAAAGAGAAAAGGTCTGGTGTCAGTAGGCAGATGTATCAACAAGTGCTTTTAAGATGAAGGTGGATTTCTGAGCCCTGAGAACTGTCCCTTGGTATGAACTCTCATGAAGTCAGAAGATGGCAAGCCAGAAAACGTGGACCATGCTCCAATCAACAAGGTCAGCAAAGAATTCCCATGCAGGAAGTCATCTATTTTTAATATTGCAATTGCTTTCCTGTTTTCCTTTATTCGGTATGTTACCACAGGAGCCCCATTCCAAGAGTTTTGTTTGAATGTTTTCCTCTCCCACTTTTCTTTTTTAAATTTGGATGCAGCCTTGTATTTCCAGAGAGCAAATGTTCTCTCGTTATTTTAAGAAAACCGGGAGGCTGGGTCATCTGTCAGGCTGAACAATGCTGGACCCAAAGGTGGTGCTTCTAAATGAGAACGTTGAATAGGGGCTTCCTCTGTGGAGCAGTGTGAAAAGGGGATGCAGTAAGCAAAGTTGGGGTGCATGCAGGCTATAGCAGCTTAGAGAAGTAGGAGATGTCTTGCAAGTGGGACGGTCTTGCCGTGGGGGTCCCATGACCAGTCCCTACTCCACTGCTGTCTCACCACGCCCTCATGAAGCTGAAGGGAGACATTCCTTTCATGCCCAAAGCCGTCCAAGCCCCTTCTGGATGTGTTTTTCTGGCCAATTATCTGTTCTCGGGCTGGAGTTTTGTAAATCTTGTATTTTCCAAGCACTAGCATTTCAAAGTTTTCAGCAACTGCTTGATTATCACTCTGCAACGGACCTGTCTGTTCTTTTCCTTTGATGATTAGCCTTTACAGTGCCAAGGCTGCCAAAGGCTGGGAGGGAACAGAAGCAAAAACAACGAAGAGATTTCCTGAACACAGACTCTTTATTGTACTACAATTAATGTGGAGCCACTTCTTGGCCTGGCTCATGCAGAATTCGCTGGGTACCAAATTCGCCAGACCTGTCCTCACCTCTCTGTGGCTGAAGGATCTGGAGTTGAGTTGAGCTGATAGATTCTTGAACCTTCTTGGAAGCTACTCCCTGACTGTCCTGCAGTCCCCTTGGCCTGGGTTAGGCAGCATTTCGGGCTCTGTAGCTATAGTCCCAAGAAAGGCACGTCCCTCTCTGGGAAGCAGCTCCTGGACTTCCTGCCTTGACCTTGCAGATGTTTCCTCAATCTCTCCCGGAAGTCCGGATGGTCCGGTGCCCCCACCTCCTGCAAGTCCTAGATTCTTGCCCCCAACCTCTATCTGTGTCTCTTGTTTGGTTTCTGTAAGTTGTGTTCAGATATCCAGGGTGGTGTCCCTTTGCCAACGACTGGCTCTACTATTTTCTAGTGACTTCGGCAGACTCCCAAGAGGAATGGCCTCACAGGACAGAAAGACTTCAAGCACCCTCACCTTTCCCCAAGGTGAGGATTAGTGTTCTAAGAAAGCAAGGACTGCAGAGCACCTTATTCAAAATGATACCAAGCACTAAGCAATTAATTCAAATGGAGTTGAGCAATTAATTCAAATGCTGCCTCCTCTCAGAAAAGAGATTAAATAACTCCTTGTTGCCCAGGGCAGAAGCCCAGCCACAGCTCACACCACCAGTATCCTCTCTAAAGCAGGACTTAAGTTTTAGGAAAACAAAGCAGTCTATCTTACAAGAGTCAAGCAAGCTGAGTGTTGTGGTGCATACTTGTAATCCCAGCAGCTCAGGAGGCTGAGGCAGGAGGATTGCAAGTTTGAAGCCAGCCACAGCAATTTAGTGAGGCCCTAAGTGACTTAGTGGGACCTTGTTCTAAAACAAAAAAATAAAAAGTTCTGGGGATGTAGCTCAGTGATAAAGTGTCTCTGGGTTCAACATCCTCCCCACAAGGAGTCAAGCAAATAGCCCCTTGTTTTTGTTAGACACTTAACATTGTTGCCTTGGGCATCCAAGAGCTTTGCAAATTTTATTATTTGAGCCAGAAGTGGTTGATTAATATTCTAAATGTTATGCTACAAACTTGTTCTACAAATACATAATGACAAGATATAAATTTAAAATCGAATAGCAGGTCCAGAGAAATAAAATCAGAATGAATGCAGAGTGGGGATGCGTGAAGCAGAAAGGGTTGACACAGTTAAAATAACTCTACAGTAAATTTGCCTCAGAGCTTTCTGATAGTCAAAGCAAAGAAGGAAACATGATCATTTACAGAGGTGTTATTATCCAGTAGGGGAGAATGACCTTTCCTCAGGAAATAAACTCTTCTGCTCATGTCTCATGGAGGGCTGCAACAAGTGAACAGATGATTTCCATAAAGTTATCCATTTCGGGATGGATCCATGAAGTGCATGCAACCTTGGGTAGGTTTTGAAACCTCTCAGACAGCAGTTCTGTCTACCCCACCTCCACCCTAGCGCTGGACACTGAACCCAGAATCCCTTGATGACTGGGCTAGATTCTCAGCCCTTTCTGTTTTATCTTGAGGCAGGGTCTGGCTAAGTTGCTGAGGCTGGTTTTTAATTTGTAATCCTCCTGCTTCAGCCTCCCAAGTAGCTGGGATCACAAGTGTGCTCCAGCATGCTCAGCTGGACAGAAGTTCTATATTCATTTTGGGGGACCCATCACCCATGCCTGAGTGGAGCTGAGATTGATTCATTTTAATGAGTCTATCTAAAGATATCATGTATGAAACCAGTCTGTGCTGGGTGCTCTGGTAATATAAGATTAAAGAGACAGAGAGAGAGAAAGACAGAATGGGGGGAGAGAGTAGGGGAGGGAGGGAGATACACACACGTACACACACACACACACACACACTCTGGCAGTATGGAATTTTTTGTCCCTGGTTTCATAGCCCGGTAAAGGGGACACATAAGATACCCAAATAGTTCTTGTACAAAATAGCTTGTTGTTGTAGTCAGTTTGGGTGACATAAATGACAGAGTTATTTCTCTGGGAAATCTGAGGTCAAGGTGAATACAGTTGAGGTCCTGGTGAGAGTCTTCTTCCTGATGCGCAGAAGGCCACCTTCTCCTGTGACCTCACGTTGGAGAGAGCAGAGAGAAAGTAAGCTCTCACATCCCTTCTGACTAGGGCACTGATCCCATCCATAGCCCAAAGGCCCGCCTCCTACCATGTCACCTCCTCACCTACGGGTTAGGATTTCAACATATGAATTTGGGGAGAATACACACATTCAGTCCCTAATGGTTGTGCTTAGTGTCACTGTGACTGTGTTTGCTGAACAAGGGACTGCTGGCCATCCTTTCTTATTACTATGTTAGAGGCTGAGTCCATACATTTCTGAAACTACTCAGACATGGCCGTAGCTACAGATGCCAGGATTCTCTTGGACTGATTGTTGAGGTCTGTGCCATTCCCTACCGCAACTTCTCCAGCCTCTCCTCTCTCAAGCCAGGCATCACGCCCCACAAGTAGGCCTGGGTACCTGCCCACCCTGGGGCCTGGGACTGGCTTCTCCATCAAACCATTTGGACTGAGGCAAAGGAGTTGTGCCTGTCCAAGGGAAGTTATAGGTTTTGTTAGAATAAAGGTCTCTGCAAGTTGAGCGTCTAGGTCAAAGAGATAGCATGTGATTTGCACGCATGAGGCCCTGAGTTTATCCACTGCACCAAGAGAGAAAGAGAGAGGAAGGAAGGTAGGAAGGAAGGAAGAAGGGAGGGAGGGAGGGAGGGAGGGAGTAAGGAAGGAGGGAAGGAAGGAAGGAAGGAAGGAAGGAAGGAAGGAAGGAAGGAAAGAAAGAAGGCTGGCTTACAGGCTTCTGAGAAGCTCAGAATGCAAAAATCTGCCTGACTTTTCCCTTCTTCAAAGGTGACCTCTCTTTGTTCATCTGGGTAATTGATTTTCTTCTGAAATCCCTGTGACCCAATTCATTTACTCTTTCTAGTTGAACTCCAGGGGCACACACTGAACTTCCACCCTTCATTTATCTTATTATTGGGAGAGAAACAGTTAACTGCCATAAAATCATCATTCTGCGTCCTCTTCTGACTAAAGCAGCTTAATTTTAAAATGTTCCCTGTCACCTGGCTGCTGTTACCAGGGAGCTTGGTGGAAACCCTCCAGCACTTGTGTAATTCCTTAAATTCTGTACTCCCATTATCCACCAAAGCCTGCTTGGTCACTTGACCCCAGGAGAGCAAGACTGAGGAAAAACCTAGCCACTAAGAGACTCACTGGGAAAACTGATTCAGCTCTCCACATGAATTATGGCACAAGACCAAGGAATACTCCCACGTCTCCTGGGAATGGGGGAGCTCCCTGTGGATGTGTGGTGTAGCCAAGGGGACTTGGGGGCTGCACCTTTGATGTATATTCTTTTCTTCTCCCAATCTGGATTGAATGATCACTCTTTTTCTGTTTCATTCTGTGATTGTAGGAGGTCAGGTAACTAGAGAAGCTCCTCAGGGTAGAGATGCTTCTCTGTTCAGAACATGTGGCATAGTCCCAAATGTTTGTCCTGGTCAGGGAGATGTCTGAACAGTAGCACTGGAAATGGAGGGAAAGGATACCCAGATATCTCTATCCCCTGCAAAGTCAATTTCCTACACTGCATATGTAGTATGTTACCATCGCAAAGCATTCTTGAGACAAGCTAACTACTGCTCATGTCTTTCATATCTACACAGAACAGACATACCTGCTTAATTCTGTGGTAGGCTAGAAATCGCCTTTCCCGCATCTCCAAAACCCTGTTGAAAGCTGTCCCCTCGGTTGTCCCCTTACACCCTGAAACTCAACATGTCTAAAAGGCCCCAGAATCACCTTTGCTGTCTCCATTCTTTTTTCTGTTTGTGTATCAACCCATCTTCCCCTCAATAAATATCTTGTTGCAATAGGTCCATGTGACATACTTGGTGTATGATAGGGAGGAACAGCAGACACGTCCCTGTCTCAGGGAGGTTCCCATCTGATAAAGGAGACAAGCGTTGCTCAATTCTGAGGAAGCGTAACCAGGAAGTGCTGCAGGAGAAGCCAGCCCATAGGATCCTTCATGCACAACTGCTCTCAAGCCTGTTCGCTCTTTCCCTTCGTCATAGCCACAAGCTTTGGCCAGGCCTCTATCATATCACACCTGGATGACACCATGGGCCACCTGTTCTCTACTCCTTGCACCTTTTTGTCTGGGTGCCTCATTCCCCGAGTTGCTCTTCCTATGTGACCTGCTCACCATCACTATCTATCTGAATCATACCACTCTTTAGGACTCAGCAGAGAAGAAACCCCTTTTAAAAGTCTGTCCTATTTCCAGTCACCATTGATCCCCCCCACCTTCTCCTGCCAAGAAGCATTCTTCACCCTTATGATCTTGGTGACATTCTTGCACGCCATGATTATTTGTGTGCATGGTCTCTCCTGTTAGGTTTTAAGAACAAGGAGTCAAGGTAGTGGTCATTTGTCATTCTTTGAGCAGTTCTAGCATCTGAAGTCTCTTCTTATATTTTGAGAATTGAGTTTTTGTTAGAGCCCTCATGGCTTTAAGCACCCTTGAACACCTCCACAGTTGCTTTAGGGATTCAATTTCAACATGAATTTTGGGGGGACACAAACATTAATGCCAGACTCAGACAGTCTCTTTTAGTCTTCAAAGATAGTAGCCCAGAGCCCCAATCATTGTAAGAAAAACTTTAAAACCATTGTAAGAACTTGAGCTAAAATCATTTATTGAATGAATGAAAATTATTGCTAACTCTAAGAACATCCTTAAGAGTGAGTTCCCTCATCTGTAAATGGGCTAATAATTCCTATCCTTAAAAGATACTCTAAGGATTTAATGAGATAATATATACTCAGCAACCAGTGCATAGGCAAAAGGTTACTACTATTCGTAGAAAGAGGATCTGATGGTGTATAACAATGATTCAACCAATGACTCATACTTATAATGGAAGGAGAGGACCTGAGAAGGTTATATCTATCAGGGACATATGTTTTAGGCTTCTAAACTTGCCTCATCTAACCTGTATTTGAACACTGGTATCCTCTGTGTTTCAATGGCATCTACAGGTGGCATGCATGGACTTGTCCACTGGTGGGACCAGTGAATGGAACTCACAGTGAACAGTCACCTGAGAGAGCCTGATTTTTGCAATCCCCTGCACCTTGGAAATTCAGAAAGAACCAACATTTGGTACAGTAGTTCCACATCAGGAAAACCAAGGTTAAAATACTCTTGGCACCAAATCTTGAGCTAAAACAAGAAGTTTTTCAAAGAACCAGAGCGCCCCTTACAGGACAATAGAGGAACTTGAAGGATAAAAAAAGTCAACAAGGTCTACAAGGAAAACAAGAGTTTAGCTCCACATCTAGAAGAGAGCTGAGTGTCCAACGGAGCAGACAGCGAGGGGGCAGATGCAGATGACCCCCCAGCTCTGAACCCAACTGCTGAAAAGCGAAAGAAAGATCTAACACTGTGTCAAATGATTCTCCTTTATACCTTCATCTAACTCAGGATTATAATTTCACCTTCTCATGCCCAAGAATGGCACTTTTGATGTCTTGTTCCTCATGGATTTTTCTGCATTAACTTTGATTCTTTTCTAAAATATTTCATTAAAATAGTATTCATTTGATGTGGAGTATTTTGGTGCCCTTAAACTTTGACTCACAGTAAGATGAAGTATCTGCCAAACTTCATGCAGCTAAATGAAAAATTTAAGCTGTTGAAACCAAGTTTAACCCAGTTGAACTTGAACATAAAGTTTTATTCTTTCCACCAAACATAACTACAGTTCAAGGCAGTAATACAGAGACACTATAGGGAATCAGGTAAGAATGAACGGAAACGTGTGAATAAAATTCATTTGAAGAAGTACTATAATTAAAATTGAGATCATAGAATGCTTAATTCAGGGTGACTGTAGGGGTCCTAGCAATTGCTTTCCAGTGAGTATTTGACAGGCCCCTTTTAAAAAGTTGTGTTGAATCACATATTTTCATTTTTCTCATTTAGTATTCTCTGCTTTAAAGAAATACCTTTCTCAACAAATTCTTTAAGCCATGTGCTGATTTGGCATGCAAACAAGTTCAATGTCTCCAAGCCCTACTTGTGTCCATCTTATCGACCTGCTTTAAGTACTCATTTCTTCCTTAGTTAAAACCAGGAATTGGTTTCCCTTGGATACACACCATCAAATCCATTTTTAATTAAATTTCTGCAAAACTTGGCAGACTGCAGGAAGAAACATTTGACTAGCCAGGCAATCTTCATGAGAATGATATTCTTAAATTGTGCACAAATTATTTTCATTATTTTATAAGTATTGCTCATTCTCTTTCTCATGCTTATGGTGAGGGAACAATTCTGGAGCATATAGGCAGTAACCTGAAAAAACTTGACACAGCTGGATTTGGGCCATGAGTGGAAATGCTGCTCAGCAACCCTTACAATGTGGGCTTCCGATTGCAATGCAGTATCCAGGAGAGCAGGACCCTCTCCCTTTGGTGGTGCTGACTCTGCAGCCTTTAAAGTGATGCCTTTAATTCAGTAGATGGGCGAATAAATATGTCATGGAAAATCCATGAAAGAGAAGGCAACCTCAGCCTTTTCATGAATGTACTTTTAGTCTGGGTTTTAGCAAGGCCAGGAGAGTTCGTAATTGGATGTGGATTCTACTTGCATCTCCAATTTTTAGTGCAGAGAGACCAGGCATTTACATTTTATGAAGATGTGGGCAAAGTGTTTCTCTAGGGAAATAGTTGTGATATTGATACTCTCTATAAATACCTCTGGGGAACTGGCTGTTATTAAATACACTTGAAAAACATGGTTAAGTTTTCCCAAGGGAGAAGTTTGGTATATATTACATCTTCTCTACATTCATGATTCATTTATTCATTCAGAAAATACTGATGATTACAGCAATGTTCCAGAAGGAACATTCTGTTCCTTCTAAGGGAGGGACAGACTAGAGAAACAAACAATAGAATAATACAATTGCAGGTACTAATCAAAAGCAGTAAGTCAGGTCAAGGGATAGAGACTGAGGGGATGGTAAGGCAGGCTACTGTAGTTGAGATATCTGACATCTGGGGAAGACCTCAGTAACAAGATGGCGTTTGAGCAGACAGCCTGAGTGATTTGAATGAATGAGTCCCATGAGAATCTGGATGAAGTGTCATCCAGGAAGAATGACCTTCTAGAAAGTGAACTCCACGGAAGTAGAAACTTTTGCTTTGTTTACTATTCTGTTCCACAAATACTAGGCATTTAATCCAATCTTGAAGTTTTTGGTAATGTAAAGACCTTGATATTGGAAAGAACAGCTTAACCACATGGCTAGAGCTGAGGGAGCAGGGAAAAGTCAGACTGTGAAGTCATCATACTATTAATGGTATCTTTATTAATAAATCCCCCTTTCACCTCAATAATGCTGGTTTGGATAACACATGGTCACTTTCCTAATAGGCTATAATAAAGAATTTGGTTTAATGGTGGTTGGGAGTCCAATGAAGACTTTGAGTAAGAAAGCAGTGTGTCCCCTTGTTCTCTGGTGACATGATGAGCTAATGTCATGGAGGTTTCAGTTAGGAGGGTTGGTGGTAATGACCATGCTCCAGGAGAGAGATTGTTATGGTTTGGATGTGAAATGTCCCCCAAAAGCTCATGTATAAGACAATGCAAGAAAGTTTGGAGGAGAAGTGATCGGATTATGAGAGCTTTAATCCAATCAGTGAAATAATTCCCTGATGGGATTAACTGAGTGGTAACTGAAGGCGGGTAGGGTGTGCCTGGAGGAGATGGGTCACTGGGAGTGTGCCTTTGTGGTGTATATTTTTGTATCTGACAAGTGTAGACACTGCTTCCTGACCATCTTGTGAGCTGCTTCCACAGGACTCATTCATTCAAATCGCTCAGGCTGTCTGTTCAAACGTCACCTTGTTACTGAGGTCTTCCCCAGATGTCAGATATCTCAACTACAGTAGCCTGCCTTACATCCCCTCAATTTCTATCCCTTGACCTGATTTATTGCTTTTGATTAGTACCTGCAATTGTATTATTCAATTTTTTGTTTCTCCAGCCTGTCCCTCCCTTAGAAGAGTTCCACCAAACTCTTCTACCGTGATGTTCAATCTTATCTCAAGTCCTGAAGAATAGAGCCTGCTGTATATGGACTGAGATCTCTGAAACTGTGAGCCCTAAATAAGCTTTTCCTCCTCTACAATTGTTCTGGTTGAGTCTTTTAGTCACAGCAGCAAAAAAGCTGACTAAAATAGATACAGGTACCAAGAAGTGGGGTCATTATTGTGACTAACCTGACTCTGTGGTTCATGTTTTTGGAGAATTTTAGAGTTGGTGGGAGGAATTTTGAGATGCTTAGCAGTGCAAGCTGGAAATACTTTAGATTGTTTTAAGAAGAGCTTTATAGCCGATTCTGGTGGGAGCTCAGAATACCAAAGTGTCAATAGGACCATGGAAGGGAAAATCAGGGGTGATGACCCCCAAGATTATGATATGCCAGTACCATGGAATGTCTGCTGAGGAAAGATACAGGAATCAAGTAAAGACAAGCCAGCAGAAAGTCCAGAGGGGTGGAGCTACATAAACCCCCTGGAGAGAACATCAGCATGCCATGTTCCCCAGATGCCAGATGTGGAGCTACAGGACATTTTTGCCTAGCTGGATTTAAGTCTCAAATTAAAAAGTACTAACATTACTAACATAGGTGATGAAAAAGGAAATATCACAACAGACACTATGGAAATACAGAAGATAATTAGAAATTATTTTGAAAATTTGTACTTCATTTTAAGCAATGAAATACAAGATACCATCAGAAGCATACCAACTAAGAAAAACCCAGGCCTGAATGGATACACAGCCGAGTTCTATAAGACCTTTAAAGAAGAACTAATACCAATACTTTTAAAATTATTTTGTGAAATAGAAAAAGAAGGAACACTTCCACATTCTATGCAGCCAATATCACCCTGATTCTAAAACCAGGCAAAGACACATCAAAGAAATAAGAAAACTTCAGACCAATATCTCTAATGAACATAGATGCAAAAATTCTCAGTAAAATTCTAGCAAATCAAATACAAAAACATATCAAAAAGATAGTGTACCACGATCAAGTGGGGTTCATCCCAGGGATGCAAGGTTGATTCAACATACAGAAATCAATAAATGTAATTCACACATCAGAAGACTTAAAGATAAGAATCATATGATCATCTCAATAGATGCAGAAAAGGCATTCAATAAAATACAGTACCACTTCATGTTCAAAACGCTAGAAAAAGTAGGGATAACAGGAACATACCTCAACATCATAAAAGGTATCTAGGCTAAGGCCCAAGCCAATATCATTCTAAATGGAGAAAAAATAAAAGCATTTCCTCTAAAAACTTAAACAAGACAGGTATGTCCTCTTTCACCACTTCTATTTAACATAGTTCTTGAAACACTGGCCAGAAAAATTAGATAGATGAAAGAAATCAAAGGGATACAGATGGGAAAAGAAGAACTCAATTTGGCACTATTTGTCAATGATATGATTCCATACCTAGAAGACCCAAAAAATTCCACCAGAAAACTTCTAGAACTAATAAATGAATTTAGCAAAGTAGGGGAATATAAAATCAACACCCATAAATCAAAAGCATTTCTTTATGTCAGTGACAAATCCTCTGAAAGGGAAACAAGAAAAACTACCCCATTTACAATAGTTTAAAAAAATATAAAATACTTGGGAATCTACTTAACAAAAGAGGTAAAAGACCTCTACAATGAAAACTACAGAACGCTAAAGAAAGAAATTAAAGAAGAGCTTAGAAGATGGAAAGATTTCCCTTATTCTTGGATAGGCAGAATTAATATTGCCAAAATGACCATACTACAAAAAGCACTATACAGATTTAAAGCAATCCCAATCAAAATCCCAATGGCATTCCCTATAGAAATAGAAAAAGCAATCATGAAATTCATCTGGAAAAATTAGACCCAAATAGCCAAAACAATCCTTAGCAAGAAGAGTGAAGCTGGTGGAATTACTATTCCAGACCTAAAACTAAACTACAGAGCAATAGTAACAAAAACAGCATGGTATTGGCACCAAAATAGAAAACCGGAAATCTACATGTAACAAAATGAAATTAAACCTCTATCTCTACCATGCTCAAAATTCAACTCAAAGTGGATCAAGGACCTAGAAATTAAACCATAGACTGCACCAAAAAGAAGAAAAAGTAGGTCCAAATCTCCATCATGTCAGATTAGGCTCTGACTTCCTTAGTAAGACTCCTATAGTGCAAGAATTAAAATCTAGAATCAATAAATGGGATGGATTCAAACAAAAGAAACAATCAGTGTGGTGAATAGAGAGCCTAAAGAATGGGAGCAAATTTTTACTACAAGCACATCAGATAGAGCACTAATCTCTAGGATATATAAAGCACTCAAACACACACACACACACACACACACACACACACACACACACACACACTCACATTACCCAGTCAATAAATGGGCCAAGGAACTGAACAGACACTTCTCAGAAGAGGATATACAATCAATCAACAAACATATGAAAAAATGTTTAACATCTCTAGCAATTAGAGAAATGCAAATCAAAACTACTTTAAGATTTCATCTCACTCCAGCCAGAATGGCAGCTATAACAAATACAAAGAACAATAAGTATTGTTGAGGATGTGAGGAAAAAGGTACACTCATACATTGCTGGTGGGACTGTAAGTTGGTGCAGCCGATATGGAAAGTAGTATGGAGATTCCTTGGAAAACTGGAAATGGAACCACCATTTGACTCAGCTATCTCACTCCTGGTCTATACCCAAAGGGTTTAAAAACAGCATACTACAGGAACACAACCACATCAATGTTTATAGCAGCACAATTCACAATAGCTAAACTGTGGAACCAAACTAGATGCCCTTCAGTAGGTAAATGAATAAAGAAAATGTGATTGAGATGCATATAATATTATATATTATATATATCAGCAATAAAAGAGAATAAAATCATGGCATTTGCAGGTAAATGAATAGAGTTGGAGAATATAACGCTGGGGAAGTTAGCCAATTCCAAAAATTCAAATGCCAAATGTTTTCTCTGATATAAGGATGCTGATTCATAATGGGGATAGGGGTGGGGTGCATGGGAATAATAGATGGTCTCTAGATAGAGCAAAGGGAAGGGAAGGGATGGGAGTGGGGATGAGGGTAGGGAAGGTAGTGAAATGAGATAGACATCATTACTCTAAGATGTATGAAGACACAAATGATGTGCCTCTACACTGTGTACAACCAGAGATATGAAAAATTGTGCTATATATGTGTAATATGAATCAAAATGCATTCTGCTGTCATATATAATAAATTAGAATAAACTTTAAAAAATCAGAGCTCTAGCTTATGTGAAGAAGATAATTACTTATCCTGAGCCATTGCATAGGCACACATGGTCCCTCATTTTTTTTCTCCATTCAGTCAGCTTTCACTGAAAAGAAAATAAAGCTCTTTTTAAGCACACAAGAAAACTTTACAAATATTAATTATGCAAAGAAAATTTAATAAATTCCAAATAATCAATTTGATATAGATGATTATTTGACCTTATTCAACAAATTATACATCAGTAACTAAAATTATAACAACTCCACATCTGCAAATTACATATGTCTGCAAACTCATGTGTCTAGACATTTGTGTTAAAGTTGGCAAAATTTTTGAAAAGCTTTAAATTCAAAATACTTTCAATGAAATGATCCATGAAAACAGTAGACAGGAAATTTTTGGAAAACAGCTAAAGAGATGCTTAGATTTATAGCTTTAAATACTTTTAACAGGAAACAAGAGAGGTTGAAAGCAGGTCAATAAAGCATTAAACTTAAGGAACTGGGAAATCAAGAGCAAATAAATAAAACACTGGGAGGTTAAGAGCAAATAAATAAAACAGTGAACTTAAGAAATTGGAAAAACAAAGAACAAAAGAGAGATATAAAAATGCTAAATACAGAAGACAGTAGAGAATAATAATGTGAAATGCACCAAGACAATCGAGAACAATAAAAAATCAAAATGAATCAATGGGTCTTGGAGGTTAAACATGAAAAAAGAGAGATGACACATACAATTATAGAATAGAAAAGGGAAAGTTGCCTTTGAGACAATGACAATAAATATTTATAAAAAATAGTAATATTTTGAACAGCTCCTAATTAATTTGAAATTTTAAAAATAAGCAAATATTTGAAGACAGATGAAATGCACAATTTATCAAAAAAATGTAAAATGCTAAAATCTATCATAAGAGAAAATGTAAGATTTAATTAAATAATAAGAAATACAAAAATGTTAATGAAAATCAAGGCCCTTCTTTTCTGAAGCTCCAGGTCAAGATAATTTTACAGGTGAATTCTATGAAATTTCAAATGTAATTGTATGAGGACTGACTAATCTTGATTCTCATACAAGATAGAGAGAGTAAAAGAAAACTATGAGCAGAAGTGTCTTTTAAACACAGGTGGGAAAACCAAAAGTAAAATATTAGCAATGTCAAATTAATAAATTCCAAATAATAAATTTAATAATGCATCCTATTAATTAATTAGTTGATACTAGTATATAAGACATTATCTTAGACGATAAACCATTAAGAAAGCTTTACCTCTAGGGCTGTGGCTGTGGCTCAGTGATAGAATGCTTGCCTGGTATGTGTGAGGTGCTGGGTTAGATCCTCAGCACCACATTAAAAAATAGATAAATAAATAAATAAAATAAAGGTATACAAAATTACATCAAAAAAAGAGAGAAAGTTTTACCTCTGAGAGAGCAAAGATGATTCAACAACAGAAAATATGAATATATATTGATATCTATGAATCTGTAGCTATGAATACATATTAAATAACTAATATTGGTGAATCTATATGTTGATGAATGTATATCAATGAATGTATATTGATGAATCTATATATCTATGAATCTATATAGATGAATCTATACTGATGAAACTATATTGATGAATGTATATTGGTGGATCAATATTGGTGACTTTTTATTGATGAGTCTACATCAATGAATGTATATTGAAGAATCTGTCAACCAACGTATATATATTAATGTCAATTAATGTATATTGAATATATATTGATGAATCTATATCGATGAATCTATATATCAATAAATCTATATCAATTAATCTATATTGATGAACCTATATATCAACAAATCTATAGTGAATCTATATTGATGAATGTATATTGATGAATCTATATCTTGATAAATCTAGGAAATAGATCAATGTACTTTATCACATGAATGCACTAAAGAATTCTAGGATTATTGTAATAGTACCAGAAAAAGCACTTAATAAAATTCAATGACTATTATGATGAAAAAAAAACTCTTAGAAAATCCAATCTAGAAGATAATATCCTAATTGTATGGACATTTAGGCCAAATACCTACAGCAGACTTTATATTTGCTGGAGAAACTACAGATTCTACCTAAGATCAGAGACAAGATGAGGATGACCATGATTACTGCCATGGATTAACAACTTATTGGTATGCCCAGCAACTGCACTGTAAGAAAAGAAATGAGAGAGATACCACCATGGCAGAGAACTGACATCATCAGACTGCGGCGGAGGAGATAACTTCATTGAAACCTGCGGCTACAGCATCTAATAAATTTATAGGAGTAAACAGTAACTCATCAGTCAAACAGAACAAGAAGTAACATGAGCAGCTTCAAAAAGCAAGGAAGAAAAGGAGTACAAACAATGCAGGACAGCCTAAACATTCAGGAGGACCTAGAGTCATCAGAAAAATGGTCATATAAAGAACTCAAGGAACACCTTAGACAGATGGAATGGAACCTTAAAGAGGATACAAGACAGCAAATTCAAACAGCGAAAGAACACATTGAGAATGAATTACATAAACAGATAAAAGAAGAAGTTAAGCATCTTTATCAGGAGATAGAGATTATAAAAAATAATCAAACAATAATTCTAGAAATGAAGGAAACGATAAACCAAATTAAAATCTCAATTGATAGTATCACTTACAGAGTGGAGCAAGTAGAAGCCAGAACATCAGATAATGAAGACAAAATATATCATCTTGAAAAGAGTCTAGCCAACTCAGAAAGCCTGGTAAAAAATCACGAGAAAAACATCCAAGAGTTATGGGATAACATAAAAAAACCAAACTTACGAGTCATCGGGATAGAAGAAGGTACAGAGATTCAAACCAAGGGAATGAGTAACCTGCTGAATGAAATAATTACAGAAAACTTTCCAGAAATAAAAAAGGAAACAGATATACAAATTGAAGATGCATACAGGACACCGAGCACACAAAATCACAGTAGACCAACGCCAAGACACATTGTTATGAAGATATCCAATATACAGAACAAAGAGAAAATATTAAAAGCTACAAGAGAAAGGAGACAGATTACATTCAGGGGTAAACCAATAAGGTTAACACCGGATTTTTCATCTCAGACACTGAAACCAAGAAGGTCATGGAACAATGTATTTCAAAGACTGAAAGACAATGGATGCCAACCAAGAATTCTGTATCCAGCAAAATTAAGCTTCAGGTATGACAACGAAATAAAAATCTTTCATGATAAACAAAAGTTAAAAGAATTTGCAGCCAGAAAACCAGCATTGCAAAGCATTTGGAGCAAAACACTACACGAGGAAGAAATGAAAAACAATAACCAAAACCATCAGTGGGAAGTGCCTCAGTAAAGACAGAGGGCGAGGGGAAAGATAATCATGGAGAAACAAACTAAATTTTTTAAAAAAAGGATAAATAATCAAACATGGATGGAAGTACAAACCATATATCAATAGTAACTCTGAATGTTAATGGTTTAAACTCTCCAATAAAGCGACATAGGCTGGTATCATGGATTAAAAAAACAAATCCAACAATATGCTGCCTCCAGGAGACACATCTGATTGGAAAAGACATACACAGGCTCAAGGTGAAAGGATGGGAAAAAATATACCACGCACACGGTCCTCGTAAGCAAGCAGGGGTGGCCATCCTCATATCGAATAAAATCGACTTCAAGACTAAGTTAATCAAAAGGGATAAAGAAGGTCATTATATACTGTTAAAAGGAACCATTCACCAACAAGACATAACAATTATCAATATTTATGCACCAAATAATGGTGTTGCGACATTCATAAAACAAATTCTCCTCAAGTTCAAGAATCAAATAGACCACAACACAATAATTATGGGTGACTTCAACACACCTCTCTCACCATTGGACAGATCCTCCAAACAAAAGTTGAATAAAGAAACTATAGAACTCAATTTCACAATCAATAACCTAGACTTAGCTGACATATATAGAATATATCAACCATCATCAAATGGATATACTTTTTTCTCGGCAGCACATGGATCCTTCTCAAAAGTAGACCATATATTATGCCATAGGGCAACCCTCAGTAAATATAAAGGGGTGGAGATAATACCTTGCATTTTATCTGATCATAATGGAATGAAACTGGAAATCAATGATAAAAGAAGGAAGGAAAAATCCTACATCACATGGAAAATGAACAATATGTTACTGAATGATCAATGGGTTACAGAAGACATAAAGGAGGAAATCAAAAAATTCTTAGAGATAAATGAAAATACAGACACAGCATATCGGAATCTATGGGACACAATGAAAGCAGTTTTAAGAGGAAAATTCATCGCCTGGTGGTCATTCCTCAAAAAAAGAAAAAACCAACAAATAAATGAGCTCACACTTCATCTCAAAGCCCTAGAAAAGGAAGAGCAAAACAACAGCAAATGTAGCAGAAGGCAAGAAATAATTAAAATCAGAGCGGAAATCAATGAAATTGAAACAAAAGAAACTATTGAAAAAATTAACAAAACTAAAAGTTGGTTCTTCGAAAAAATAAATAAGATCGACAGACCTTTAGGCATGCTAACGAAGAGATGAAGAGAGAGAACTCAAATAACTAACATACGGGATGAAAAAGGCAATATCACAACAGATGCTACAGAAATACAGAAGACAATTAGAAATTATTTTGAAAACCTATATTCCAATAGATAGAAGATAGTGAAGACATCGATAAATTTCTTAAGTCATATGATTTGCCCAGACTGAGTCAGGAGGATACACACAATTTGAACAGACCAATATCAATGGATGAAATTGAAGAAGCCATCAAAAGACTACCAACCAAGAAAAGCCCAGGACCGGATGGGTATACAGCGGAGTTTTACAAAACCTTTAAAGAAGAATTAATACCAATACTTTTCAAGTTATTTCAGGAAATAGAAAAAGAGGGAGCTCTTCCAAATTCATTCTATGAGGCCAACATCACCCTGATTCCGAAACCAGAAAAAGGCACCTCAAAGAAAGAAAACTACAGACCAATATCTCTAATGAACCTAGATGCAAAAATCCTCAATAAAATTCTGGCGAATCGAATACAAAAACACATCAAAAAAATTGTGCATCATGATCAAGTAGGATTCATCCCTGGGATGCAAGGATGGTTCAATATACGGAAATCAATAAATGTTATTCACCACATCAATAGACTTAAAGATAAGAACCATATGATCATCTCGATAGATGCAGAGAAAGCATTCGACAAAGTACAGCATCCCTTTATGTTCAAAACATTAGAAAAACTAGGGATAACAGGAACTTACCTTGACATTGTAAAAGCTATCTATGCTAAGCCTCAGGCTAGCATCATTCTGAATGGACAAAAGTTAAAGGCATTCCCTCTAAAATCTGGAAC
Source organism: Spermophilus citellus (assembly GCF_964194105.1). Classification (NCBI taxonomy): domain Eukaryota; kingdom Metazoa; phylum Chordata; class Mammalia; order Rodentia; family Sciuridae; genus Spermophilus; species Spermophilus citellus. The sequence goes on along the minus strand of NC_138189.1, from coordinate 42,275,951 downwards.
AAGACAGGGATGCCCTCTATCACCACTTCTATTCATTATAGTTCTCGAAACACTGGCCAGAGCAATTAGACAGAAGAAAGAAATTAAAGGCATAAAAATTGGAAAAGAAGAACTTAAATTATCACTATTTGCAGATGACATGATTCTATACCTAGAAGACCCAAAAGGGTCTACAAAGAAACTACTAGAACTAATAAATGAATTCAGCAAAGTGGCAGGATATAAAATCAACACTCATAAATCAAAGGCATTTCTGTATATCAGCGACAAAACTTCTGAAACGGAAATGAGGAAAAACACTCCATTCACAATATCCTCAAAAAAAATAAAATACTTGGGAATCAACCTAACAAAAGAGGTGAAAGATTTATACAATGAAAACTACAGAACCCTAAAGAGAGAAGTAGAAGAAGATCTTAGAAGATGGAAAAATATACCCTGTTCATGGATAGGCAGAACTAACATCATCAAAATGGCGATATTACCAAAAGTTCTCTATAGTTTAATGCAATGCCAATCAAAATCCCAACGGCATTTCTTGTAGAAATAGATAAAGCAATCATGAAATTCATATGGAAAAATAAAAGACCCAGAATAGCAAAAGCAATTCTAAACAGGAAGTGTGAATCAGGTGGTATAGAGATACCAGATTTCAAACTATATTACAGAGCAATAGTGACAAAAACAGCATGGTACTGGTACCAAAACACGCGGGTGGACCAATGGTATAGAATAGAGGACACAGAGACTAATCCACAAAGTTACAACTATCTTATATTTGATAAAGGGGCTAAAAGCATGCAATGGAGGAAGGATAGCATCTTCAACAAATGCTGTTGGGAAAACTGGAAATCCATATGCAACAAAATGAAATTGAATCCCTTTCTCTCGCCATCCACAAAAGTTAACTCAAAATGGATCAAGGAGCTTGATATCAAATCAGAGACTCTGCATCTGATAGAAGAAAAAGTTGGCTCCGATCTACATATTGTGGGGTTGGGCTCCAAATTCCTTAATAGGACACCCATAGCACAAGAGTTAATAACAAGAATCAACAAATGGGACTTAATTAAACTTAAAAGTTTTTTCTCAGCAAGAGAAACAATAAGAGAGGTAAATAGGGAGCCTACATCCTGGGAACAAATTTTTACTCCTCACACTTCAGATAGAGCCCTAATATCCAGAGTATACAAAGAACTCAAAAAATTAGACAATAAGATAACAAATAACCCAATCAACAAATGGGCCAAGGACCTGAACAGACACTTCTCAGAGGAGGACATACAATCAATCAACAAGTACATGAAAAAATGCTCACCATCTCTAGCAGTCAGAGAAATGCAAATCAAAACCACCCTAAGATACCATCTCACTCCAGTAAGATTGGCAGCCACTATGAAGTCAAACAACAACAAGTGCTGGCGAGGATGTGGAGAAAAGGGTACACTTGTACATTGCTGGTGGGACTGCAAATTGGTGCGGCCAATTTGGAAAGCAGTTTGGAGATTCCTGGGAAAGCTGGGAATGGAACCACCATTTGACCCTGCTATTGCCCTTCTCGGACTATTCCCTGAAGACCTTAAAAGAGCATGCTACAGGGATACTGCCACATCGATGTTCATAGCAGCACAATTCACAATAGCTAGACTGTGGAACCAACCTAGATGCCCTTCAATAGATGAATGGATAAAAAAAATGTGGCATCTATACACAATGGAGTACTATGCAGCAATAAAAATGACAAAATTATAGAATTTGGAGGGAAATGGATGGCACTAGAGCAGATTATGCTTAGTGAAGCTAGCCAATCCCTAAAAAACAAATACCAAATGTCTTCTTTGATATAATGAGAGCAACTATGAACAGAGCAGGGAGGAAGAGCAGGAAGAAAAGATTGACATTAAACAGAGACATGAGATGGGAGGGAAAGGGAGAGAAAAGGGAAATTGCATGGAAATGAAGGGAGACCCTCATTGCTATACAAAATTACATATAAGAGGTTGTGAGGGGAATGGGAAAATAAACAAGGAGAGAAATGAATTACAGTAGATGGGGTAGAGAGAGAAGATGGGAGGGAAGGGGAGGGGGGATAGTAGGGGATAGGAAAGGTAGCAGAATACAACAATTACTAATAGGGCATTATGTAAAATTGTGGATGTGTAACCAACGTGATTCTGCAATCTGCATTTGGGGTAAAATTGGGGGTTCATAACCCACTTCAATCTAATGTATGAAATATGATATGTCAAGAGCTTTGTAATGTTGTGAACAACCAATAAAAAAAAGATTAAAAAAAAGAAAAGAAATGAAACAAGGCAAAAGAGTTTGAAGGGAAAGAAATAATTGTCATTCACCTTGAATAAGATCATCTGTGTAGCAAACCAACAGAGTAATCAGTGAGCTATTAGAACAAATAAAAGAGGTCAGCAAATCCGCCAAATACAAAATACAAAAATACTAGTAACAACTGTTAATTGAGTGTGTTTTTAGAAAAACAAGATACTCTTCACAATAAAGTCACAAGCTGTAAAATATCTAGGGACTAATTGATCAAAGATATTTAATAACTATAATTAATATTCTTATATTAATAATAATAACTCTGATAGAACAGAGATGTTCACTTCGTGAATATTCCTCAAGCTGTAAAAACCCTGCTGTATACTTCTGTGTGGAGATTATGTATCCACCAGTAAGCTTTCTTGTTAATAAGGAGGAAGAGAAAAAAATAATAACCAGGATAACTAGACATCAAAAATTTGAAGTATTATAAAACAAAGTAATTAGAACAATTTTTTTAAAAAATATTTTTTAGTTGCCAAAGGACTTTTATTTTATTTATTTATATGCAGTGTTGAGAATTGAACCCAGTGCCTCACACTTGCTAGGAAATACTCTTCCACTGAGCTACAACCCCAGCCCTAATTAAAACAATTTGATTAAGAGATGACGACTTAAGATCCCAGTGGAGAAAATATGAAACTCTATGAAGAGCTAGCAGTAAGACCTGAATAGACAGTTATTCTATGCTTTTGGATGGAATGATTTAATATAATAAAGATGTCAGTTCTTGGTAAAGGAATTTATAAATTCAATAAAATCTCAATTGAAACCCCAGCTACATTTTTTAAAGAAATTCAATAATTTTATCTAGATTTGATAAACAAGTTTAAATATCATTAGTAACCAAGAATTTTGTAAAAGCCATGGAAAGGTTAGGGGGTGGGGGACTTGCTTGACCACAAAGACACAGAAATAAAAACAGGACAGTTCTGATGAAAAAAATAAATAAATAGACCAATAGAACACAATTCAGGGGCTCAGGGAGAAACTGCATTCTGTCCAGAACCACCTTGGTGGATGGAATCCAGCTGGATTAAGAACTAAAATTTTGAAAGGTTAAATCATAAGGTTAATAGGAGATATGCAAAATATATTTGTGACTAATATAAAGACAGATTTTTTAAAGCAAAATTCCCAAAGCAGAAAACCACAAGGCTAAAATTGATGGATTTTAATCACAGCAAAATGAGCATTTTTTTTTTGTTGTTTAATGAAAATAATCACAGATAAAGGTAACAGAGAACTGACAGGGAGTTGGGGAATTCTAAAGTCCTTACCATCAAAGGAACAGAACATGTGATTCACAAGAGGGAAACTAAGATGGTATCAAGCCTGTGATGAGATGTTCAATTCATTGGAGTGTGAAGAAATGCAAATGAAAGCAAAAAATCATACCTCCATGTGTATCAGATAGACACATTTTTCCAAGGTGGAGCTCATGCAAAGTGTGGTGGAGAGATAGAGATGCGAGGATTCTCATGATCTGCTGCTGTCCATGTGGGAGGTTATCGGTAGCTAGACTCTATCAGTCTCAGGACCCAGCAGTCCTGCTGGGGAATTCAGAGATTGGTTGTGGGTGGAATATTTGAGTTCCCATCCCAGAGAAATTCTATATGGAGACACATAGGAAAGTGTTCTTTCCTTCTCAAGGAGGTGGAGACAATGTGCAATTCCTTACTGGAGGAATGGACACCTTCTTGTAATGTTCTGTTCTAGGAAATATTATAAAGCTATTAAGCAGCTGGCTTGATGACTGGGGATTGATAAAAAGAGACCTTGCAACCATCATGCTGAATCAGAGTGTGAGAAGTACAGCCAGGCATGTGATGCAATACGATTTGTGGGCATGGACAGTATTTGCATGCAATACACAAATATTTGTTTTATGAGAAATACATAGATGCAAACACATACTAGAAAGAAGTCTAGTATGAAGAGGGTGTATCATGAACTAAGGATTTTGATCTGCAATAAAATGTTGGAATTTATAAAGGAAGGATGGAAGAGAGGGAGGAAGATGGGAGAGAATCAGAGTGAAAAGGTGACTCTCCCCAAGCCCTATTTCTGATGAACCTGTCTAAAGGATGGCCCTCAAAGAGGGTGGTCCAAGGTCTTGCCCTAGAGATTTTGGCCTCTGAAAGATGGCTTGTTGAAGAAATAGTTGAAAGAAATGCAAATGAAAGCATTTGGGGTAGGTCTGTCCTTGGAAGAATTCAGCAGGAGGAAGATGTTGAATTCTAGCAGCCCAAGATAGATGGGCAAAGTTTGGGAATCCCTTGTAACTAGACAATGTTGGAAACAAAATCACCCTTGCACAGTCAGGAATAGAGACTTGTGTAAGGTTGATCCATGTGAATTCAGCTCAGGGAGGCAAAGGATACGGAAAGAACCTCTGCCCAAATCAGATGCTGTGCAGACAGAGGCTCCTCCTTATTCACAGCCACTAGCAGCCCACATTGGTTCAGAGGGGCCCAAAGTGTCTAGATATATTCAAGCTGAAGAGTATAATTTAAAGTGCATTTAAAATGTAAAGTAAGGCACAGAGGCACATAGTAATGAGAAGTGAAATCTCAGTGAAAGAATCAGTAAGGGTGTCCAAGTTCTGAAATGCTTCCCTGCAGGACCTGAAAATCTTGTAAAGAAAGACTCCAGGTAATGCATTGAAATAATTCTCTGAAATATAACCAACCTCTGTGCATTTTTATTTTTCTATAAATAAAACTATGTCTGGGATATTACTTTCAAGCCCCTCTTCTCTGTACATACCTATATATCAATTTTGTTTTAGAAGTAGAGGCTTTTAGTTTTTTTCTTTATCTCAAATCTGTATATTCTAAGAAGGCAGCCCTGTAATAATTTATTTTAATTATTCATGTTATGGGTCTTGAAGGACCAGTAAGTACTCAGCATGTCACCATGGAAACCAGCACAAGCTGCTGGCAGGTTTATCAGGCTTCTCTAGCTAAAACCCTCCTGCTGATTTGCTTGTTCAAGGTGGGAGACCCCATGAATCTGGTATGGTCTCTGGAAAGCAATATGACCAGCTGTCTGTCTGTCCTTCAGGGATGCTTGTATACATTGAAAGGACAGTCACCAGGGTATCCTAGACAGATTGCTCCTCCTTCCATAGAGAGTGAAAAATAATTCACTCTGTCTATACTCAGACCTTCCTGGTCTACCTTTTAGGACAAGTATGGGATTTTCCTTGTGCAAACTCTGAGGCTCCATTCTTCTAGAGATTCCTTTTAAGGCACATTGTATATAGAAAATTTGAAAACCCAGACACTCTTATAGTGGCAGATGGACATAAGTTCAAGTGACTCCATAGTAGCGTACACTCATCCACTTAAATTTTACAGGAAAAAACACATACTGTTCATCTGAGCTGGATTTTTACAAATACACTGCTAAATTTGATATAAAATGGCAAAATGATCCCCTGAACAACTCCAAGTCTAATACATCATGGTCCTTACCATGATACTTCCCTTTCATGGTGGCCTCCAATGTGCTCACCACCGTGCACAGTCCTGCTGATGGTTTATTCTGTGAGGGTGGAGTCTGGCAGTCTTTACCCAAACTTATAACCTGTGGTCCAGCGCAGGGCCTGGACCACGAGAAGGACTCAAGTATGTGTTGAGTAAATGAGCAAATGACACTTGACTACCTTTTTCATAAATGTGCTGTTGATGCAGTAGTACTCAGACTGGATTATCCAGACCAGGAATATTCAAATACACACACACATTTTATATATACATATATACATAATGTATATATATATGTATAATGGATGTAATATGCATATACAATGTATATGCATATACAATATATAACATGTATATATGCATATATACATATATAATGTATATAACCACAAATATACATTATATATATGTATGTGTACACACACACACACACACACACACACACACATACTTACACATAATGATGCTACCTTGAAAGTTTGTCAAGTAAGGAATAACAACAAACCAGAACAAAATAACAAATAGCTCTGTGATGACCACATCTTTAAAGCCTTTTTAAAAAGACTTGTCCTTTAAAACACACACACACACACACACACACACACACACACGCATTCATATTTATTTTAGAAAGACCATTTTGCCATAAAAAGATAGGAAAGATTTAATATTAGGATAAAAGCCAGTTTTTAAATTCCACAGGTTTAAGCTTTTGGAAAAACATTTTACAATGTCCTTATTTTCCCCCTTTCTTGAAAACTTTGCCATGGCTGGGGATGCTTCTTTGAAGATCAGATATAATTGAACTGTTTGCCTAAAATGTTTTCAGGACTAAATGATGTTCTACTTTTGTGTTCCCCACTTGGTGTCTTGCATTACTTGGTTTCTAGTTTGCAATGTTTAAAATCTTTCCATTCTGCTTAGACATAATGAAGGTGATCTATCTTTACCTCTTTACCTAAGGGTGTTTTTTTTAAGAGAGAGAGAGAGAGAGAGAGAGAGAGAGAGAGAGAGAGAGAGAGAGAGAGAATTTAAATATTTATTTTTTTTAGTTTTCGGCGGACACAACATCTTTGTTTATATGTGGTGCTGAGGATCGAACCCGGGTCGCATGCATGCCAGGCGAGTGGTAGGCGAGTGCGCTACCGCTTGAGCCACATCCCCAGCCCAACCTAAGGTTCTTTCAATTGTAATTATTTCCTTCTTTCTTCTCTGCCTTGTCCTACCTAATTTTTGCTTTTGTGAGAGCCATTTAAGAAGTTAGGTCTCTCCTTACCTTTTGCTGTCTTTGAAACTTATTGTGAGCATCTGGTATTCTCAAAATTCCTGTTATTCAAGCAGCTTAGCATGCTTTTCGTAGTATCCCCTGATCCTCTCATCTAGCAATTTCTGCTTCCTGGAGACAGGGCAGTTGTTCCAACAAGGCACAGCCTGGATGATTTGGGTGTGTAAGACTTTCTATCAGTTATTCCCAAGTCACAAGCATCTCCTCCAAGACTGTGAAGTCGAATCATGAGTCAAGGTGGCTTGTGGAATCCCTGAAAACAGCTCCTGGCTCCTGCATTCCCAGGCTAATTGCTCCCCTTAGGGAACACCTCTGTTGAGTGGCCTGGGCGGTCTGCAAGGAAGATGCAATTGTCTACAAGAAAACATTTGCTGTTAACAAAAGAGAAATTGATTGTTCTTTGTAAGGGAAGAGTCCTACCAAAGGTGTTACTACTAAATTTCACGACAGGTGCATTCAGAGTGTTGTTGTTTTTCCTGGAAAGGAGTGATCCTTCACTTGCTGTCCCTTGAATGTCATAGATAGCAAACTGTGCTAAGACCACCACCTAGTGGTTACCTTTGGCATTACTGCTCCACTAGCCGAGGCCACTGACGGCAACCTTTCTTCATCTGTGGCTAAGAGGATGTATTTTGTTGTGTATTTTGCTATGTCCCTGTTCATTTTGATCTTGGATTTAAAATCCAATTTGCCTATGATCTTAGCTTTTGATGATTAACATTGCATGTTCTTTTATTTTCCAGCTGAGTGCATGAGCACATGATTTGTGGGTTTTTTGTTGGTTGGTTGGTTGGTTAGCTGGTTTTAAGTGAGAAGTGCCTTTAAAGTATGTTTCAGTCTCCTGAAGGGTGATCCTTCACATCTCAGATGTCACCACTTCTGAGAAGCTTGGATGATCTTTCCTGTAATCCCTCTTTCTGCTGTACAGTGGTGGCTTTATTTTTGCATTTTCTAAAGCATTTGCATGTAGATCCTCACTCTGGTAGAGTACACGTGCACACTCCAGGTCTCATGGCCAGTGACAGACCCGGCATCTGGCACATGGAGCTTCTTGATCAATACTGTTGAATGCAAAGAATGAATGGATGAGTCAATGAATGAAAAAGGTTTTCTAAGTAACATTAAAGGGCAAGGCTATTTTTTTCCTTTATAGCTCCCAGCTTTCTTCTGTGCTCAGTAAAATATTCTGTCTTGAAATAGCTGAATTTTTTAAAACTCAAAACTCTGTGTAAGATCTTGGCAGGATAATCGAAATCATGGTTTTAGGGCAAAACCTTGAATTCAAAGGTGAATACAGCTTTGATGATGGTTCAGATGGATCTGCCTTTCAAAATTAGATTCCTGGCTCTCTCTGGTAACTTTACATGGAAGACCATAACTGATGTTCTATGGTACTAAGGTCCAAATGTCCCCTGACCTGTTAACACATGTGCACTTGCTCATTTGCAGGAAAAAGCAGAGCACAGAGGAATAGAAATGAAGGCCCTGGAAAGGGGATAGCTCCTTTAAGGAATGTCAGGTCTCCATCCCAGGCTTCTTCTGACCTGGGATAAGTTCCTAATCATTCCCTCAATTTAAAAAAAAATTAATCTTCTTGTTTCTTAAGAGAAATGCTCCTTCTCCAAGCCTGCAGATGTGGTGCAGGACCAAAATCTTCTCCCTGCTGCACACACAGCCTGAGCCCTGCACAGCAAGTTTCTGTGCTTCTCTGTGGCCACGTCCTGCTCTTTTTGCCCAGACAAAAGCAGTCTCGTTTGGATTAGCTGGGCAAATCGACCCTCTCACTCCTTCTCCCTTGCTAATGGACTCCTGTTCTTCTTGGGAGTAGCCATATGTCTAGCTTTGAAAGTAATAAAACAAACAGGCAAACAAAACCTTTCCATATTTCAGCGTTGTTTGTAGATAGGATGGCCAATGTTGGCTGGTGAAATATGTGGAAGTTGTTGTGTGGAACTTCCCAGAAAGGCTCCTTAGAAATTTTGGACTCATGTGGCCTACTGTTTTGTCCCTTGCTCTTCTCATTCTTTCTTGTCTGGAACTTAGGATTTCTAGAACTCTAGCAGTCCTTCTGAGGCCACAGATACCAGGCACCCTTTAAGGAAGATTGAATAAAAATGTAAAAGGAGTCTAAGTCTATGATGAACTGTGAGTCACTATCCCCATCCTGGATCTACTATTTCCTGATTTTTTATTACCCGAGGAAAATAAGATTCCCGTTTTGTTTAAACCTCTGTTTTAGAGAGTTGCTGTTATTTGGAGATAGTATTAGTCAGCTTTCTGTTGCTATAACAAATATTGGAGATGATCAGCTTATAAAGAGAAAAGGTTCAATTTTGCTCACAGTTTTGGAGGTTCTAGTCCATGATTGGCTGCCCTGTGGCTTTTAGGCCTGTGATGATGATGCTCATCTCGGTAGGGACCATGACAAAGCAAAACTGCTTACATCATGGCCAGGGAGCAAAGGAGAAATGAAGGTACCAGGCTCCACAATTCCCTTCAAGAGCACCCCCTCCCCAATGACCCAAAGAACTCCCACTAGGCTCCATCTCTGAAAGTCTCCACCAGCTCCCATGGCCCAGGCCGGGCACCAAGCCTCTAACACACGGGTCCAGATCCAAACAGACCATGCAGAGCTGAACACAATTCCTAACTACAAAAGGCCCTTAGGAAAAACTTAACCATGTTTAAGGTCCACTTACCCCTCACATTCAATGGAAAGGTCAGTTCTTACAGTTATTAGAAAAAAAAAACATTGTAGAGTTTGGAATAATCTTCCAGGAAACTGATAGGCCTTCTTTGCTTTGGGGGAAAATAGAGAGCTGATCAGTTGGAAAAGGAACAGTCTACATTCATGGCCATCTGGAGGCATGAATAACCCTTAAAAGAGTCTCATAGAGTTACTGGTTTAGTGGGGGTCAGGGTCTACTGTTTAGAACATGACTGAATCAGCTGTAGAAGGCAGAAGTCCTTCTTAGCTTAAAATAATTAATCCGATATGTAATACAGGGAAAAATCACCTGATCAGAATTAGTAAGAGTCCTGGGGTTTCCAAAATATGATTTTGACTACAAAATTGAGGGAAATCACACACACACACACACACAGTTGTCCCTGGGTCACTGCACCTCACAGTGCCTCTTACCAGGGAAATGTAATGAACAATATGAGATTTGGAATCCTTCACCTAGATTTGAACCTGGCTCTGTTACTTGTTATATGACTTTGATAAAAAATATTTCCTTGGCTAAGTCTGTTTCCTCACATGTAAAACGCCATGTACATCCATAGCACCAACTCATACGGTTCTTGTAAGGATTAAGTGGGGTTTACTCAGGCTTAGGGGACAACCTGGCCTAAGAGTCCATGCTTGACATAAATAGAAATACCACTCAGGGCTTGATGTGGGCCACTCTGCTTTCAGATCATGCAGGGTTTTAGCCAGTTCTCCTCTGGCATGGACACAGGAGAGCAGCTGGCCCTTCAATATCCACCCACAAGGTCACCAGAAAAATGGTTCCCAAAGACCTTCACCCTGAGCTCTAGTTCGGGTAGCACCTTGCTGAGAAGGCCCAGAGCCCTGCCCTCTGCAGGCCTCTGTCTAGCTGCTCTGTTGGCTTCCAGCAAAGCTTCCCTCATCTCCACCCTCCAGACCCCGGCTCAGACATCACTCCTTTCTGCAGCTGTACCTTGCGCCCTAGGATGACAAGCGGCTCCCTTCGGGGCACATGGGCACCCTGCCTGGTTTCCACATTCATCTTCCTGCTCCACCAGCTGTGAGTGCCTGGAGGGCAGGGACCATGTGTTCCTCATCTTCATCTCCCAGTAGCACTTTATACTCCACATTTAGTAGGCCATCAGCAAAGGCTTATAAGTACAAAATGTTCAGAGTTGTGCAGGCTTATTGTCCCCCCCCCTGATGGAATTCAAATAACTTCGCCACCGCTCAGTCTCCATTCTAGTTAAATCCCTAGACTGAGTTAGACAAAGGGGAAGGGGAAGCTCAGGGGTGATGACCTGTCAACATGGCCTAAGCACATTAGAGAGAAGCAGGGAGATGACGATTGTTAAGTAATCAATACAAGTGGCTGTTGAATGAGAAATAAGGGAAGTTCTCTGGGGACACTCCAGATGGCCCATCTGAAGCTGTGGTTTTGGATGAGTTTGGTCAAGTACTTTGTTCATGGGAAAGTAGCCCAGGGGAGGCAACCTCCTCGATCCCCCACATTTCATATGGATGGAGCCATGAAGCAACCCCTGCTAATTTTCACCTTCTAAATCCCCTGCCACTGTTGTCTTGAAAGAAGGAATATGAAGACATGAAGTTCAAAGGAGTGTCAAGGTGGGACAGATCTATAGCATCTGCATGACATCTCAGATAATGTGTCCTTGGAGACACAGAAGAGGCCAATCTTTTTGGAGGGGGCAGCTGTTTCATTTAAGAATGTATTTATGTGTGTGGTGGGGGGGTGAGTTTGGTGGGATTTCCTAGTTAAGATCCTTTTATGCCCCTGGATATGATGCACAGTGGACATGGTGTCCTGATGGGAGAGGTTTTCTATGCCCAAGTTCAAATAAGAGGTAGTTCTTGTTGTTAGACTCTTCTAGTTGGTTCCAGGGGTACAAGGTGCTGCCTGAGGTTAAGTCCCTATCTGCCAGGAGTTATAAAGTGAAGGTTAAGGTCAAAGCTATTTGGGGGAGTGTGAGAAAGCTAGGCCATTCCTTCAACTTCACGTTTCTCTAGGGGATGGGAAAATAGACATGTATGGTGTCTGTCCCCAAAGTCCAAAGAAAGAAATTTCCAAATTACTTTCAGAGTTGTGGGTTCTCTAAGAAGAATATTCCCTTCCCTGGCTAACCCACCACCAAGCTTCGCGACCTACCCCCTCTGAACTGAGCAGGGCCAGGCAGAGGAGAGAGGCAAGGGCCACCCTCTCAGGCTGGGTTCTGAGAGGCCCAGAAAATGTGCTGAGCCCTCTGTGCCCTTGGCCGGGGCTGCTGATAGTATGTGAGCTTGGAGGTCCCAGGCTTAACAGGTACCGCTGGAATGACAACCCAGCAGGTGCGTTCCTTCAGGGAAATGTGGTCGAGGATCCAGAGTTTGTGGATGAGAAGTACGTGGAGCCAAGTAAGTGCCTCTTTCTTTGGGATTGTTGTGGTTTCCATTCACAGACAGGGAGGAGTCTAGAGTTCAGAAGGTGGATTTGTGGCCACGAGTTTTCAGAAAGAGTGTGTCTTGGTTTGGGCTGCTCCCGAGTGGCTTACAGACAACATCAATTTATTTCTCACAGTTCTGGAGGTTGGAAGGGCAAGATCAGATGCCAGTGTGGTCAGGTTCCAGGCTGCAGACAGCCATCTTCCTGCTGCGCCCTCCCATAGCAGAAAGAAGCTAAGAAAGCTCTCTGTCGTAATCTCATTCACTAGGGCTCCAGGCCCTTGACTAACAACCTTCCCGAAGGCCCCACCTTTGAATAACATCATATTGGAGGTTAGGGTTTCAACATAAGAATTTTGGAGGAACACAGATATTCAGTCTGTTATGTACTGGGGCAAGTGACCTCATCAGAACTAGTCTTAAAGCGAATCATTTCCCCCTTCCTCCTGGTCCCATCTTAAGAAAATATTTGTTGGAAAGAGGTCAAAAGAAGAAAGACTAGCCATGTCTTTGTGCTGAGAGAGATGTCGATGACTTTGAATCACTCAAAATGTATAGGGCTAAGTCTGGGTGAGCAGATAGTACTGTTTTATTCCCGTGAATAAACAGAAAATGATGGAATTGAATCAAAATGGCTTAAAGGCGGCCACCACCCAGTGGGAAAAATAGAACTTCTGATAAAAGACAAAGAGAAAAAAAGTTAACTGGAAAATGAAAACAAAATCATACTAAATGCCCATGAGTTGGATTCCATTCTCTCCTGGTTACATATGTCTGTCTGTATGGACACATTTATACTTTGCTTTTTCTAAAAGTTATTTAAGGCAATTTTTAAAGATGAGTGGCTGCTGTGTAAGGTCATATTACGCACAGACGAGCCCTGAATATCTATGCTGTTATCATGCCTGGTCTTGAATTAAGAACTTCTTTAGTGCGTGAACTTTGTCCAGTACATTTGAACATCACCCCTTCCAGAGCCTTAGTAGAAGGGGGCATGACAGAACCCTCTAATGAGAGTGACAGTGTGGTGCTGCTGGAGAGTTCAGGGTTCTCTGTGTAAGCAGGCTGGTACTCATGACTTCTTATTTTGTATGAGTAATGAGGTGTCGGCAGAAGTCTTTCCAGTGACCTTTGTGACACTACCAGATGTGTCCCCTGACTGTTGTGAGCTTGGGGAGAGAGTTGACTTCTTGACAGTGCCTCAATAAATTGGCACTTAGGCAGTGACCACCCCAGATTCCCCCCTCTGAGCCAATGGGAGAAGCCATTCTGGAGAAGACCATGGAATGCTTTTTCAATACTGAAATAAACTTAGTTTTACAGAAAAGAGTCCAGAGAGCTCCAATAAACCTTTTGTCCAGGGTTATCATCTCATGTAAACATTTCAGATGTCAAAACTAAGAAATTTAGTACAATGCTATTTGCTAAATTCTTTGTCCTGTTTCTGTGATGCCCCTATATTGTCCCAACCCAGTATTTCATTTTGTTATCTTGTTCCCATAGTCTTGAATAAAATGAACTGAAGAATGAGGAATCTGTTCCAAGCTGTCGAGACCTCAGAGAGCCCTGGCTCCCTGGCCCCTTCACTTCCCTGCCACAATGTTCTTATGTCCACCCAAAGATTCCCCAAACATGCCTCTCAGGTCTCTGCCTTCCCTCATCCTACAGAGTTCCCAGAGAGAGCTCATTATTGTTTGCACAGTTTTCATGCAGGTTACCTGGCTGAAGTAGGAAAGCGTCAGGATTCCTCCTCCATCTGATTAGGGTCTGAAGTGCCTGAGACAAAATGGCGGCAGCTGGATTCAGTGTGCCATGGGCCCTGCGACTCCTGCTCTTCCCTGGTCTCCCAGCTCCGCTTCTCTGGGAAGGCACTTCCTCCTGGCTCTCATACCTATCCCCTGCCTTCCCCTGCTAGATTCAACCTACCTCTTTTTTTCTGTTCTGCTCTGCATCCTGGCTCTTTGGCCAACTGGGATACGGTTGGTTCAACCAGGGAAGGAGCAGCAGGAGGGAGAGCCCCCCTTTCCTCGCTGCTGTGGGTGGGGGCATCTCCTTCTCCTGGTGGCCCTGACTCCCTCTGCACAGTATCCTGGCAGCCGAGACTGTAGCCTCTCCCTGCTGCTGCTCATCTCTGTTGGCCTCCATGTCCTCTATCTGGTCCTTCATCTTGCCCAGCACCCTCCTCTCTATATCCAATGGTACCACCTGTAATGGGTTCTGATTCCCTGACGAGGCCTAATTGGTACCTACATCTGTCGGCACCTTCCCCTCCCATTCTTCCCCCTCTTCCTTCCAGAAGCCGGAGCAGCAGAGCGGAGGGCCTGACTCTCACCAGCTCACCCTAACTGCTCGCACCATTCGTCCTTCCAGGTGGAGAAGGAGTACTCCCAGCAGGTGAGCCTTCCCTGGCTGGCAGCATGAATTCCGCAGAGAGCTCTACTTTCCTTCTATGTCTTAGGTCCACACTAATCACCCTTAGGTAACCTGGTGACAAACATTGACCTGTTATTAGGTTTAACTGAGGGATTGCTACATCCAAGCATTTTTGATTTACAAAAATGGTGATTTTACTTGACCAAAAAGTAGCAGGTAGGCAAAAGATAGCAAGTAGACTGGTCATGATGATTTATAGCTAACAACAGAACTAACACTCTCTGTGTATTCACCATAGCATGAAGTACCAGGCAAACTCCTCCATGATGCCTGGTCTAACTGCTTTATACATATCAGAACAACTCTGCAACTGTGATGGTCTATGCATGAGGCACAAAGAGGTTTATCAACTCACCTAAGTTTACAACATAAGTGGCAGGGATAGGACTGGGTTCCAGATATCTTGGTATGCCCTTGACCACTACACTGGATGTCACTTTGAAGTAGATGACGTTATTTCCATTTGACAGATGAGGAAACTGAGAAACAGAGAAGTTACATAACTTTCCCTGAGTCACACAGCCATGAATGAGCTAAGGTGGCATTTGAACCAGTGCCTCTCCACTTCCAAGGTTAAGTGCTTCTCCTTTCCGTGCCCTCTCTTGCCCCCATGTATCCTGTGAGGTGTTCACTCCACTCCATGCCACTGGGTTCTACTGTTTTTGCCCAGGGAGTAAAATAATGTGCAGATCTCAACACATTCCCCTTGCATATACATTTTTTGCTAAATTTATCAAGTTTACCTCACTTGATACCTTGAGGCCTCACTTGTATGTGGAAACAATTCAGAAGGAAATTATGGTGGTTTGAATGAGGACCCCTGCCAGATAAGGAATCTAAGCACCTCTTTCAATTGATATGCTGTGCGGACTCAGACCTACTTGGACTCTCTCTACCTCCTTTCGCTAAAATTTGGCATTTAATAATGATCTTCTCTACACAGCTCATCAGTTTTTATGTTAGGTCTGCACAGTACCAGGGAGCATGGGCATTATTTCTCTGGAAAGCAGATTCTGTGTCTCTTTAGTGACCTCTCAAGGTAGAATCCCTAAGGCATCTTTCTGTTCAAAGATTCAAGGATGTAGAACTTTGATGAGATCAATACGGAATTGCAAGGGTGCGCTAGCGTTGAAATTGGCCACACGAGGGCGCCATTTCTTTTCCCCAGATGTCCATAGCAGCTTTTGGGGCCACAGATGTGAAATGCTATTTTGGACACAGTAATTAAACCACATTTAGTGCAATTTACCAAAAATAAGTGAAATGGTTTGGTGGAATAATAAATTCTATCATTTTTTTAACCTCCAAATACAAAGAGGGAAACCTTTTAATAAAATAAATTGGTTTTCCAGCAGGCACTCGCAGGAATTTCTCCCATTCCTTTGTGGATGATGGCATTTGAAAATCAGAAATGCTATATTAAATTTTCTTAAGCTCTCCCCATTATTTTGCAAGGGAGCATCCTAATGAATGCTTCTGAAAAAGTGATAGTAATTGAGATGAAAATGATCTTGAGCTTCCTTTCTCTATCAGTCAGTGTCTGGTCAAGGAAAACAAAAAAAACACATTTCATATTTCAATAGAGGAAATTTAATCTGGAGAACTGATCTCACAGACATGGGAGGTGGAGAGGTGGGGGAATGGGTGGGGGATGTTACTAGATTGATACCTGTAAGAGGATGCAGTGAGGATGGTTCTGTGATGCTGAAAGTAGATGGGTGCCCTTCATGCCAAGGTGAGGGGTTCTTGGTGAGGAGCTGCACCCTATCCCAGGCCTTCAGCTCCCCCTTTAGCGCCCCCTGCTGGTAAAACATAACACAGAGTCAACCACCCAAAGAGAGATCTCTAATCCCAGCATCACTGAGCAGAATAGGCAGAGGTCTCTCCGGAGCCAAGATGTCACTGCTTAACAATTCACAGTCTATCCCTCTAACTAGTCATCTGCTCAGTGACCTGACCATGTCTGAAGATTCCTACCAAAGTAACAACTTTTTGTTTTGGCTATAACCATTCACTATTGGACATGACCATACTAAGAAATATCTCAAAGAACCCTTTGGGTTTCAAACATAATTCTCCTCATTTAGAAATCTGATTTATCTTATAATCAGGATCAACCAATATAATAACCCCCTTCTCTATCTGCTAGTTCAGGGGAATTAAGAGCCCCAAATGGATAGCTGGAAATCTCTCAAACCAGTGGAGCAATTTTTGTGTCACCTGGTAGAAGTATTGCTCTATTATGAAAATAGGTCTACAAACCAGAAAAATCCCACAGTATCCATAACAGAAAGAAAACATGCAGTGAGTAGATACTAGATATGGTAGAGAGAAGCCACTCCTGTTCCACCCTGGGTTCTGGACCCAGGAGCTCTGGCTATGGGAGAAATAAGACCACAGGCTGGTCGATGATTCAAAGCACACGTGGCACCCTGTGGGAACAGAACCCGGATCTTCAGGGTGTTTTCCTAAGGTGCTGCCCTTGAGGTTTCCATAGGCCATTCTACTTTCTATCAGGCCACTTGCTCTTGGGCAATGGTGTATTTAGTGAAACCAGTGAATTTCATGAACTTGGACTCTATGCCACCAGGTGTTGCAGGGTGTGTGTGTGTGTGTGTGTATGTATGAAATGAGTTTTTTGGTTAGAAACTAAATTTGAAATCTTTGTCTTATTCTAAGTATTCACAGGAATAAGACATTTTACAAATTTAAGGATGGAAATCTGTCTTAGTCCATTTTCTCTTGCTATAACAAAATATCTGAGAGTAGATAACTTATAAAGAATAGAAGTCTATTTGGCTCATGGTTCTGGAGTCCAGGAAGCCCAAGAGCATGGTGCTCCCATGGGGTTGGCATCTGGTGAGGGCCTTTTTTCTGTATCATCATAACATGGTGGAGGGCATCACATGGCAAGACAGCACACCACCAGGTCAAGCTTCTCTTCCTCTTCTTATCATGCCACTGATGCCGATACAGGGGCCCTACCCTAATGACCTCCTCCCATCATAATTACCTCTCTGAAACCCTCACCCCAATGCCATTAACATATGACCTTGGGATGAAGTTTCCAATGCACCAACTTACGGGGGACACTTCAGACGGTAGCAAAAAAACTCCATCCAATGTGTGCTTTTGTGATAGTCAACACACTATTTTGGCAGAGACTAGTGCAGTGGGTGATGATCTCCTGCTCTTCCCCATCCCACCCACTTTCTTCTTTGTTTCATGGTAGAGCTTCTGTTTATTTGAGGACAGATATTTATGAGCCAAGGTGTTTACTGAGGGTGAGTCAGGTTTTCACCAGGTCTACATTTCAGTTTGTGTCTCTAAGGAAGAAGAGGGGGAAGGGAGTAGGTGAGAACATACATGTTGAGGCAAATGTTTGGCTGGAGTTAATTTCCCTTCAACTTTTCCCTGAGCATCATGACCTCATGAAAAATGGTTGTCCCACACCTGCCTACGTTCTATTATAATGCATATGTATGCTTACTCCAGGGGAGAAGTGTAGAAATGTGTAACTTTTATTCAAAAGAATTCAGAGATGAAGAAAATGTCTTCTATTTGTTCAATGTTGTTATGGCAACGGTGTTTAAATCTCATGTTAGTTTTCAAGGTGAAACACCTTGAATGGATGGTACCAATACCAGACCTAATACTAATCCTGCCTGGTATTTTTACAAATATTTAAAGCATCGTAAACTCACTCTAACACGGACCATTTTAGGACTGAATTCTAAGAACCAAATCCCAAGGCAGGGTATATCTAGAAGCCACACTCCCCACACATCAACCCAGTTCTCAATGGTTGCTTAGTTTTGTACAGATCAAAGGCCACCTCTCTCCCTCCTCTTTGGTTAATTGACTTTTTCACATGTCAGTAGCTTGCTTTGTGGTCCAGTCCTTATCACTCTGATGACTATGGAGAGAAGAAAATTGAACTATTCTTTAAATATACATATTCATGAATTTTTTTCAATAAACACTTAATAAAGAACTATTGTATCCTAACAATTGGGCCAGGCACTCAGCATACTCCTGCACCAGGTGTTTTGCAGGTCAGGCCAGTCCTTAGTGGTCTGATGGGATAATAATAACTGGATCAAAAAGGTAATTCCCTGGTTCACCTACACATGGAATCCCAGTGCCATTCTAATCCCTCTCCCCGGTTTGGGGTGTTCGGTGGAGTGTGTCAAGTACCTACACACAGCAGTCTTCCTCCACCTCTCCTTGAAGGCCAAAAATTCACCCCTTGAGGCCATGCTCCTTGGGAACCTGACACAGGTCAGCACTGAGAGATTCAAAGGATGAAGGCCATGCCAGAAACAGGAGAGCATGCTATTGAGGGCAGGAGCCGTGTGAAATGCAGAGCAGGGGTCCAAGAACTTGCCCTGACCTGGACTTGGAGCAGGAATCCCACCCAGGATTCTTTGGGCTCTGCACTGCCAGCTCCGAGGTGTTCCATTCACACAGCCCAGAGAAGTGGGTTGTGACTAAGCATGTGCATCCTCCAAGTCCATAGGTTGAAATCCTAACCCCCATGTGACAGTCATAGGAGGTGATAGGTCATGAGAGTAAAGCCTTTATGAATGAATCAATGCCCTAGAGAGCTCCTTTGCCCCTCTGTCATGTGAGGTTATGACAGGAAGACAGAAATCAGCAACCCAGGACCTGCCGTGCTGACACTCATCAGTCTTCTAGCCTCCACAACTACAAGAAATAAATTTCTGTTGCTTAAAAATGACCCAGTCAGGGCCGGGAATGCGGCTCAGTGGTAGAATGCTTGTCTACCATGCATGAGGCCTTGGGTTAAATCCTCTGTATTGTGAGAACAATTTCAAGAAGTCACTCAGTGGCACTTTAATATGGCAAACTGAGTTGACTAAGACAGTGTATATACAGTGCCCAAGCTGCACAATCATAGAAGCCTTTTCTTTTAGGTACTGGTGCCATGGCTGTCAGGATGTGGCAGACCCATCAGCTGCTACCCATTTTCTTCTCCATCAGAATCTGTCACTCCTTTCCGTACCTACAGTCCTGTCTTCTCTCAGAACTATATCTGTGCTTGAACCACAGAAGTTCCCTTTGTTACCTTGGTGTATTAGTCAACTTTTGTTGCTATGATCAAATACCCGAGGCAGGCTACTTTATGAGAAAAAAATAACTTTGACTCATGGTTTTAGAAGTGCAAGACCAAGGGGTTGCATCTGGTGATGGCCTTTTTGCTGATTTAGTCCCAGAGTAGCCCAGGGGATCACGCGGCAAGAGATGGGGAGTGGACTTGTACGTGTGTCTGGTCCCTCCCTCTTCTTATAAAGCCTCAGAATTCACTCATGGGCTTCACCCTAATGACCTTATTTAATCCTAACCATTTACCAAATGCCCTGCCTTAAAACCCTGTAGTGGGATTATGTTTCTACCACCTTACTAACTCATCATGGAGATAAAATTTTGGCATGAGTTTGGAGGATAAATCATATTCAAACATAGCTCTTGATCCTAGACAGAAACTTGTGATATTTTTCTCCAATTTTTAAAACATTTGCTTCTTCTGGGAGAAGCCAGTGGACTGTTTCTCTCACTGTGAACTTATCACTTTCCTCCATACCTGCTTCAGGCCATAACTTCAACTGGGCCCTCAAGAATTTCCCTTTTCATGATGTGTGTTGTTCTCATTTGCTACACCATCTGAAATATTCAGATTAACTCTCACTTCTAGGGCCTTCCGAGTTTTCCCCTTGGAAGCACTCAGCTTCTAATTAGGTATCTTTCCTGTTAGGCTGTTTGACTCCTCCTGCATGTAGATTCCCCTGAATTTATTCAGATTTTATAGTAGTCATTAAGCCTGTTCACAATGATTTCAACCTTCCAGGAACATGGTTGAATTTCATTTAGGAACCCTTGTGGCATGTCACTTATTTTGTCCATGAGTGGTAAGCAGACATGGCACCTCTGGGAAAAGGCTTTGGAAGCCATAACATGATTTTCCCTTTACAAGATGACCAAGAAGTCTTGTGTCATTGTGGAGCCTGCATTAACTGGGTCCCTGAATGCCTAGTGAGTACAGCCTGCCTGTCAATCCATGCTGGAAACGTGATGTGAACAAGAAAGAAATCTGGGTTGTTAAGAAGCTGAAACATGTGGGGTCTTTTTATTATTGCAGCATAACCTTACTTATTCTGACTGACGCAAAGTCCCCAGATGTTTAGAACTGCAATGAGTACTCCCAACTCAGGCCTTTGTGCTCCAACCTCTACTAAGCCAAGATGATTGTCCAGAAAATAGTCGAAGTTAAGGTAGTAGTATCTATCATCTCCTAAAATCAATGTTGAGATTCACCATCATCATTTCCACCAAAGACACCAATAGGCATCTTAGATTCTGTGATTGTCACAGGGGTACATTACCTTAAGGGAAGAAAGATGGTAAAGTAGGATATGGTATTGCAGAGCTGGCTTTGTGGAGAACAGCTAACTCCTTACGCAAGAGCATCTGATCTGAGTCAGAATAGTGGGATTCTGGTTCCTTCTATGAAACAAGAGCAAAAATCTTTCGGGAGTGCAGGGATATAACAAAAGTGCCAGTGCTGGAGAGTGACCGTGCTCTAGGTTCCTTGCTGGTCATTATCAAAATAGGGGGACACAGTGACTTAGCAAGTTATGGGATTGGGGGATTTATGAGCATAATTAATAGGATCTCTTCTATTAGAAGTGTCGAGGCAGCAAACGTGATTTTTGGAGTCCCGCCTCCTCAGTCCAGTGTCACTGAATGCACTCTGCTCTTCATCTCATCTATTTTTTGGAAAGATCAGTGATCCAGAAGCTTCTCTTGAACTGTTGTTAGCTGACAAGCCCTTCAACAAAGACCATCTCCACACCTCTTGCACCTCACAGGAAAGGCCTGGGGATAAAGAGATGGTAAGAAAAGGTCACGGACTTACAGTCTCGTGCTGGTTTGGCAAATGTTGGTTCGTGGGCCAAATCCAGCCTGCTGTCTGGGTTTGTAAATAAAGTTTATCCAAAATATAGCGGTGCCCATCCATCCCCACCTGTCCATGGCTGCTTTGCTCTACATGCTAGAGGGGACTGGTTGCAATAGAGACGGACGGTACCGTCCACATAGCACAAATATCGACTGTCTGACCCTTTAGGGCACAAGTTTGCCAACACCTTTCTTGTGGATTATTAGCCTTTCTAGGAGAGTTTGCATTTCAGGAGCATTTTCTGAAGTGTCAATTCTGTGAGACCCAAGGGAATTCGGCTAATGAAGAAAACTGAGGCACGGGGTGTCTTGAAGGACAAAAGTCATATTTAGCTTCTGTCAAATCATACCCTATAGGCAGCTGCCTTCTTTGTCAGTTCTGGAAAGTAGACTGCTTGTCTAAGTGCCTGCCCAAAGCGACAGTGTGGGGAAGGAGAGACAGCTGTCACGGCTGTGACTGGTCCCCTGGAGGAGACAGGGGCTCTCTGAACTTCCTGATGCCCACACGTTCCCTTCTCTTGGCTCCAGAGAGGGCCTTGGCCTTCAAGGTTGCCTACCTGGCCCTGGGCACCAGAGATGGCTTTGACTTCTTTATTCCTTTCAGTTTTCTGATGACAATGGTGTGAATTTTTTTGCAAGCTTCCAAGAAACACTGCACCGCTGCATCTCTCCACAGGCGCAGATGAAGGGACTGGACAGGGAGCTCTGTACGAGCCCATTGAGTTTTTAGCTTGAGAAAAATGTAAAAAGTCAGGAGCCAGGGTCAGGGTGGGGGCGGCCATGCATCAGAAGCATCTCTGCTGAGCTACGTCCATTTCCGTGGGAGAGGATGGAGGTCCTCCCTCGGCAGAGCCCTGCCTTCCTCCTTAGTGGAGGAGAATCCTCACACTTGAGGGCTTGGACCTCAATCCTCCAATGGAGACTGGGCTCCCATCTCCACCCATGGGATGTGGGTCACTCAGGCTGGAAGCGGTGGCCACTCTTTGCAGAGCCCCAGCTGACTCAGCGTCAGACACCTCCCTCCTAAGGCCGTGGATGACCTGTTGGGCCTGGGGCAGGCCTGATGACCTGCCTGCTGGGAGCTCTGAGGAGGACACGTCCACAATCTGTCATGCTAATCTCTAAGGAGAGGAGAGGAAAATCATCCAGGGCCGCAGAGCCCTTCTTCCTCCTCCGTCGTTGTCATGGAAACATACTCAATTTATCTCGGCAAATATGGGCGGGGTATCTGGGGAACAAGACAGTGTCCCCACAGGAGCCCAAGAGATACAAAGACGCCTGTGACGTAGTTTCTATTGCCCTCAGAGCCACGAAGCAGAGACAGAAAAGTAAATAAACTCTAAAGCAAGATGAATAGTAGGAAGTCTATAAAAGGAATGAAATCCTGGACTTCAAAGAAAGACATCTAGGTTGAAAGCTCAGCTCTGGCACTGACTAGCGTATGACCTTGGTTATAGTCATTAATTTATTCAACAGGCATTAATCGAAGGCCTACTAAGTACTGGATATCTAAGTGCAAAGGACACACGTGACCAGCTTAGAGAAGGTGACCTTTCTTGTCCTTATAGGACATAGACATTCTAATGGAGATAGCATGCAAAAAAAAAAAAAAAAAAAAAAAAAAAAACAAGTAATTTCCAAGCACAATAAGGGCTATGAAGAAAACAGGGATGGGCAAGAGTGACTCAGAGTGGGCGCCTTAAGAGTGAGCAGTCCAGGGAGGCTTCTTGGATGAAGTGACATTGAAAGATCCCAGGAAGTGGGCAGACAGGGACAATTTGAGGGAAGAGGATTTTAGGAAGGATTTTAGCATTGAGACCAAGGTCTATTCAAGTGAGTCTTTAAGTTTCAGTTTCTTTGTTTACCGAGTGGTGATCATTTGCTTAATGAGATTGGGGTAAAAGTTCAACCACACATTGGAAACATAAAGTATTTAGCTCAAAGTCCAGCGCAAGGCAAGTGCCCTTCAATATGACTTGGTAAAGTACCCGGAGGACGGTTCGTCTGGTGGGTTTGGGCAGTGCTGTTTGGTGACGGGCCTTGCAGCAGGGTGAGATTTGGGTCAGCAGAGCATAGTTTTGATTTCTCTGCTGTTGCGTCCTATATCTCCCAGTAGTGTCCCTTTCAGAAGCCTGAGCATATTTCACTAGAATAACGTATTTTCCTCTCTTCCAATTTATAAATATAGAGAGGCAGAGACTGCCTGCTTTGCCACCATTCTGTTCCATTAGATGGGACAATGCTGCGAGGCATTTAGCATTTTGAAAGTGCCCTGGTGCATGAATGAAAGAAGGAGAGGTGGGAGAGCCTTCAAGTACAGCAGGAAGTGCAGTCCATTCGGTACTGGTAACAGACCAGCAAAGGAGGGGCTTAGGACCCCTGGAAGGAAGGGTAGGAAGTAAGATGGATCATTGAGTCAGAGACAAGTCACGTAAGATCTAGAAAGCTTGGTTCTTTCAGTGAACACTGACAGAGACATGTTCTTCTTCAAAGGCACGTGATGGGAGCTATAAAGGAACGCTGGTCTCTTGCTGGCTATGTGAGAATGAGGACAGCATGTACTGTGGACTTCATCCACATTTCCCCACAACCATAGCAGGGTTAGCGTACTGCATATGGGGAGGGAATGTTTTGCTAACATCCATTTGTGTATCAATAATCACAATAGCTGATGTGTACTTGGTACCTATTACGTGCCAGGTGTTTTTGAAAAGCATTTTGTGCACACAATTTCACTTACTCTCTGTCACATCCCTATAACTGAAAATTATTGTCACACTTATTTGAAGGTAAAAAAAATGGGTTTAGAGACTATAAATGAATGACCTGTCTGAGGTCACAAAGCTAGTAATTGGCAGGGTCTGGACTTGAATTCAGGTCTAATACTAAAACTTGGCTCTGGATACACTGTTGTGTAGAATCTGAATGCTTAAGTCTCCTCTCCCCAAAATTCATACGATGAAATCCTAACCACCAAGGAGATGGTAGTTGGAAGTGAGGTCATTGGGAGGTGATTATATCACATGAGTAGAGCCAGCTTCTTTGGAACTAGTGCCTTATAAAAGAGACCCTAGAGAGTTAGCAGGCTCCTTCTACCATGTGAAAACTCATCTTGAAGAAGCCAGAGAATGGACCCTCACCTGAAACCAAATCTGCCAATGTTTTACTCTTGGACTTCCTGCCCACAGAACTATGAGAAATAAATTTTGTAGTTCAGAAGGCACCCAGTCCATGGTATTTCGTTAGAACAGCTTGAGTGGCCCAAGATAACTATGATCTGTAAAATTATTGTTTAAGGATCACTTTAGCCTTCATCTTCTGGAAACCAGGCCCTGAGGCCAGGATTGAGTAGGGATGCTTCATTTGGGAAGTGTATCCTCTGAACAGAGAGAAAAGGAAACGTGATAACAGAGAGCCACGTGAAGAGGGTGTGCTACTCTGTGGGCCACGGCTCCGCCTGCCGTGCCGAGCCACGTGATGCTGTTCATGGATCAGCAGGGGTGTCTATAGTGGCCTCCCCCAAAGTATGTCTACCTCTCACTTTCTGGAAGCTGTGAATGGGACTTTATTTGGGGGGAAAAAGGAGGTTTTTCGGATATAATTAAGGATTTTGAGATAAAGAGATCATTCTGGATTATCCAGGTGGACCCTAAATCCAATGTCAAGTGTCCTTACAAGAGACACATGAAGGATATCCAAGAGACAAAAGAGGGTGAGTCGATGTGCCCAGGGAGGCCAGGATTGGAGGGATGCAGCCCAGAGCCACCAGAAGCTGGAAAAGGCTGGACCTCCTCTAGAGTCTTTGGAGGATCTGTGGCATTTGCTCCATGGACAATTCTTCTCACTTCTAGGTGGCATCTATGGGGCACCTGGCTAGGAGCTGCTTGAGAAACCACAATGTGCTACGTGAGGTGAAGTGTTTTATCCAAGACCAGGAAAGACAAAAGCCACTCTAAACAGAAGGCCATGCGACTCACCAGTCTCAGCACATGGAGGCCCCTAAGGAGAGGGTCAAGCACCTGTGGGCTTCACATGAGGAAACTGCCCTGGCCTCGGTGTAACTGTTTGGTCCCCTGCAGGAGATGGAGAAAGTATAACCAAAAAATGGTGCTCAGAGAATCTGAGAAGGGTCAGAAAACATGCCTAACAAGGAGAGCTAACCCCAAACAACCAATCAAACACAAAAGCTTTATCCAGTGTCCTCGTGTGCAAACATCCCTGGCATGAAGTTCTTAGGTTACCAAGTCATGGCACACCATGAAGGATGGCTCACTCAACATCCGTCCCAACACTCTCCCCGTGGCCTTCTTTCACCCTCAAGTCTGAAAAGGTTCAGGTTTTATTTTTAGCTTCTCTTACAGGTCTTAGAACCGTGGGACACAGTTTCGGTCAATATGATCAGAGAGGTGTGCTCTGGATTGGTCTTTTTGTCCTGAAGGTTTACCAGGAGAGAGCCTTCTCCCTCACCCTCCTGCCCCTTCTTCCTGTCTGGAATGCTGAGCCATCCTGTGATCTTGGGGCCAAAGCATAAGAGCCCCAAAGAATTCCAAAGAGAGATACCACTGGACTTTGGGACCAGCGTAACAGCTGTGACTTCTTGCTGTGTTAGGGTACTAATTTGCTGGGGTTACCATAACAAAAGCACACAGACTGGGTGTTTAAACCACAGAGCTTTGCTTTCTTACAGTTCTGGAGGCTGGAAGTCCAAGATCAAGCTGTCATTAGGTTTGGTTTCCTCCTAGGCTTCTCTGCTAGGCTTATAGATGGTCACCTTCTCCCTGTGTCCTCACATGATGTTTCCTCTGTGCATATACCACCCTCCTGCATCTTTTTGTATCGAAATTTTCCCTGATTATAAAAATGCTAGTCAGAGTGTGGTGGAGGGAAGCAGCTCACATGATGATCAGAAGCAGAGAGAGTAGCTCCACTTGCCAGATGCAAAATATATAGCACAAAGGCACACCCCCAAGGACCTCCAGCTACACCCTACCCGCCTTCAGTCACCCCCAAGTTAATCCCATCAGGGGACTAATTCACTGATTGAGTGAAGGTTCTCATAACCCAATCATTTCTCCTCTAAACTTTCTTGCATTGTCTCACACATGAGCTTTTGGGGGACACTGAAAGGAAATCGCGGAAGCAGGAGGTGGGAGAAAGAGAAATGAAAGGCAGAGACCAGGCAGAGAGACACACGAGAGTTCTTTTGTCAGAGCTGACAAATTAAAACACATCTCTCCAACAAGATGGAGAGAGGTAGGACAGGCTTGGATTTGGGGGCTTTTATGGGCAGGCTCAAGAATCAGAGCTGGGTGGATCCTAAAGCCGGTTTAAGGGTGAGTTGGTAAGAAGAAGTGGTGATACGCCCTTGGGCAGGAAAGAATTCGGATGATGAAGGGTGGGGTTGGTATGAGGGAGTGGTGAGCCTTTCCTGGAAAGGCTCTTGGGTGGGAAAATGGCGGCTGTCACTTAAGATGGCCGCCCAGATGCGAAGCAAGGACCTTACAGACACCTCATGTCTAAACCATAACCATGTTTCTGGGTGACATTAACATTCAAATCAGTAGAAGGAGTAAAGTGGATTTGTCTTCCTCATGTGGCTGGGCCTCGTCCAATCAGTGAAAGTCCTGAAGAGAACAAAAAGTTCACTCTCTTCTGAGTAAGGGAGACTTCTTCCTGCCTGATGGCCTTCAGACACCAGCTTGGTTCCAGCCTTCAGACTCTCAGAGGAATATCAGCTCTTCCTGGGCCTCAAGCCTGCTTTCTTTCAGATAAAACTCACACCATCAGCTCTCCTGGGTCTCCAACCTGCCAACTCACCTCTGGATCTTGGGTCTTGGAACTTCCAGGCCTCCATAATTATGTGAGCCAATTCTCCATCGTCTGTGTGTGTGTGTGCATGTATATCTTATTGGTTCTGTTTTTCTGGAGAATCCCGAGTAACAGAAGGGCCTACCCAAGGCCCTGATTCATTTTAATCTAATCCCTGTCTCCAGATAGTCACATTCTGGGGTGGTGGATTTGGGGGTTTTAACATATGAACTTTGAAGGACCCAATTCAGCTGACAACAGTGAGAACATAATCCTTTATTCATTTAAGCCGTTGTTACTTGTAGCAGAGAACACACTTAACGGCTTCACAAGGTGGAGCTTCACACCCGGAACCTGATGATCCACACTGGCCTCAAGAAGATGTGTAGCTATCTTTCCTTAGGAGTGTGCTCTAGTTTCTTCCATCTTTGAAAAGTCATTTTCTGGTCAGAACATGGACTTAGGGGAAAAATCAACTCTCAAAGAGTGCCAGGTTGATGTCTAACTTTGGGGGCATCTTCCAACCATGCTTTGGCTTGTCCATTTCCAGCTAGCATTACAATAAGGCCCTATACCCTTGATGTGAAAGTCATTCCAAATATGGAGTCATCATCTGGCTTTGAAGTGGCGGTGGGGAGGTTCCACAGCCTCCGAGAAGCAGTTCTTTTCAGCCAAATGTATTGAAATGTCCTGACGTGTGCCTCCCAGCCAATGTCAGCTGCTAATCTGGATGAATTAATGCAGTAATAATTGGGCCGTATTCAGCAAGCACTAATTTCTTTCACTACATCAAATCAAGCCTCATGATTGTTTCGAAATAAACACGCCATCCCCAGAATGTTGAATCTCCGCACCAGCAGCTGGGTCCTGAATGGACCTGGAAATGTCTGGGATGGAGGCTGAGTTCCTGAGTGGCGAGATGTACCCCTAAGTGTGACTGTCCTGGTGCAAGCCTTTAAGACCTGACTGTACCCAACCACTTTGACAGAATCAGAGGAGGACAAAAGTTTTGTTTCTGGACAGCATCCAAGGACAGTTCACAAGGGGAACTTCTGCTTTTTTCCAGAAATGTCCACGTAGACAGCCAGGTGAAAAGAACCTGGCAACTATTATCTGCAGACAAGCTGTTATTACCCATGCCTTGCTAAGGGAGGCCTCTGGGTGTCACTGGAATGAGAGACCTCGAGAGAGAGAGTATTTCAAAGACTCACAGGTCAGACTGCAAATAAACCTCACAGGAAGTGTCTAACAGACTCTTACAGGCAGGGAAACAGGAAAACCAAAGAGAGAGGGCAAGTGGGCAAGGATGCTCCCCTTCACTGTGCCTGCAGAGGAGAAGAGGGGAGAAAGAAAACCCAAATCTAGAAAGATGATCGAGGAAGTCTGGACGGGACTAACAAGCTATGCCAGAAGGAGTTTGTAGTGGTCATGAAAATAAGATATGGAACCCTGTGGTGGGACTTGAGAGGGCCCACCTGGTTGCTGGGAGATGCTTTTAGTGGGATCATGGACATCAGCGTTGCGATTTCTCGGACCTCGTCTCTCCTACTCACACACTGTCCCATGAATGGACACTTTCTCCAGGCCTGACCTTGTGCTTGACCCAGGGGAGCAAAGCAAACCCAGTTCTTGCCCTGTCTCTCCTCCTCTCCTGTGCTTTCCTATCCCCTACTCTTCTCCCGCCCTCCCCTTCCACCTCCTGTCCCTCTCTTCTCTATGCAAAGTGTCCAAATAACTTCAGGGAGAGAGTTCATATTTTTCTCGGTGGACTTACTATCTCCTAGCTGCTTACTAACTAACCTTCCAAATAAGCAACTCAGGACTGAATTCCACACCTCTTCTCATGGTGGCTGTTGTGTGTAGACTTAAGGGTCTCCCACTCCCACCCCATCTCCAAGCCCGCAAGCATGGGGGCCCTCTCTGTACCTCTCTCCACAGTTTGCTGCTTTGCACCCTACTCCCTACAAGCGGCTTATCTACCCACAAGCTTATAATGTCACTGCCTTATAAAGCTTCTTTAGAATTTCCCCCTCTTCCTCTGTCCTTATCCTGTCAATCAGGATGAAAGAAATTAAGTTGTATAATTCTGTACCTTCCTCTGTGATCCCAGCTTCCAGGCCCTGTAGCTGCCTGGGAGCTGCTAGGTCACCTGAGCCTGGATTCAGACATGAGAAGTGAGAAGCTGTAGGATTTCTGAGAAAGAGGTGTCCTTGTGATCCCAAAGTTCCTGTTTTCTAGTCCATAACTTGGAAAGCAGAACAAAAGCCGTGAACCAAAACTCCAAGGAGGTTGTGTATAGTGATGGTGCCACTGAGCCAGAGCCCAGTACAGGACGGGACCCCCAGGCCACCTTCCACTCTTGGGCAAAGCTGAGGCATAGGGTGTTCAGGTTGGGTACTGCCCAACGTGACTGGCTGAGGGGTTGTTCTCCTCCGGCTCTCCAAGCCTGCAAGCACGGGCTCTTTGCAGAGCTGTACTTGCCTCAAGGAAGGGGGACCTTGGGACCTTGCTGTTCCGTAACTTGCCATGCTGTTGGGCCTGGGGTACATCTGCTTAGAGGGAACTCATTTTTTAAAAATTTTACAGAGGCACTATATATGTCAACTCTGATTAGGGGAAGAACAAATGATAAATGGACTGACTTTTGAAAAATGTCTTTAGAAATCATTACTTTTCATTTTAGAATTCTCATAAATTCACTGCCATCTCCCACCTTTCCTGTTGGATACTGCAATGACAATAGCTCACATTTATGCAAGCCTTCTAGGTGTTGGAGCTGGACTGGGCGTCTGTATGTATTGTTTATAAGTCTTCCTTCCCTACTGGTCTTTGCTGAGGTCCACTATGGGCAGCGTAAGCCTCCTGCCCCCTCGACTTTGGCCTGGCCACGTGATGTTTGGACTAGACTGTGGGCGGAAGTAACAATGTGCTAATTATGAGCTGAGGCTATAGAGGCATGGGAAGTTCCTGCCAGCACTCCTGAGGTTCTGCCTTGTGCCATGAGAAAAGCATGTCCCCAGGTAATTGCTGCCCTTTGACCTCAAGTCAAGACCCCTGGAGCAGACCTGAACCTGACTCAAAGTTCAGGCAAGATCAGCTGAGTGCCACCAAATCACAGTGCACAGACACAGGAGTGTGTCAAAAGGTTCCTGATTCAAGTCATGGAAAACTGGGGATCGTTTACTATGCAGCATTAGCATCGTCGTAGCAGACTCTTATAGGGCCTGCTTTTCTTAAACCCATTGTCACAAAACCTCTTGAAGGTAGGTATCTCTATTTTACATAAAGAAAAACCAAGACTCTGAGAGCTGGTTAAAATTAATAACTTCTTTAGCCAGTATGGACATCCAGTCTGCTAATTCCAAAGCTTGTTATCTTCCACCTCCCTCATATTGAGTTCAGAATATGGTGGCATCTGTCTCCTAGAGATCCTTAACTACCAAAAATGATGCTATGGTGGGTAATAAGTTTGAGTTTTACTTACAAAAGCAGTGAAAGGAAGCCATGGATTTTTGTTCTGCAGGACCACAAAGTGTGTTCTGCTCAACTGTTGGTTTCCTAGGACATTCTATCCCACATGGTCCCTTCCCTTTCCCCTGTGCCCACTCCATGCTTCTTGTTATTCAAAGTGCTGAGGTTCTGAGTATGGCTCTATTTCTCTGGGCTGGGAGTACCTGGGACTGAGGCAGAGTTTGACTTGGCACCTTTTTTCGTTGTCAGTACAATAAGCCAGGACCAGATGCAGATCATTGAACTGAAGAACAGCTTTTGTCTCCTGATAGCTCTGTGGGCAGAAAAAAGACCTTTGTCTGATACATTGTTCAGTGAAAAAAGCAAAGTGCAGAACAATGTGTATTGTACATTATTGTCATGTGGGTATCTAAGAAGCATACACATTCCAATGTTTATATTTACATGGGATGACTCCCAAAGAATACTCCAGAAATGTGATACCAGTGGCCTCTGTTATAGGAACCTGGTGGCTGATAGTGGGTGGGGATGGGAGAAAGAATTATTTTTCTCTGAATACTGCCACAAGTTTTCTAAATTGGTGTGTGTTTTCATATTATTACTCCAAAAAAAAAAAGTAAACATTTTAGAGAAGGAAGGGGAAGTAATCTTCTCTGACCTGCCCCTATTTACTTTAGTTGACTCTGTTTCTTAGGTTTCAAATTTCCAGGTGTTTTTGAAAGGATTTGGGAGGAGGAGTTAGCATAGGAGGAGGTCCTTCTGGAACATTCTCTTCCTCTCTATAGTTGAAGTGCCCTACGAACATCCTCAAAGTCTCCACGGACTGCAGAGACAAGAGGAAGGGATGTGAACGGCAGCCCACCCGCTT
The DNA here is from genome assembly GCF_964194105.1 of Spermophilus citellus. NCBI lineage: Eukaryota > Metazoa > Chordata > Mammalia > Rodentia > Sciuridae > Spermophilus > Spermophilus citellus. The sequence goes on along the minus strand of NC_138189.1, from coordinate 42,244,125 downwards.
CCCCAAGCGAAAGTGATTTTCTTCATTCATGAATCAAAGGCTGTAGAGCAATAAACAAGAATCAATCGACTTCTTTTTAAAGACTGAAAACATCTTCTGACTCTCCTCTGAGTGAGACAATTGCATCATGAACGTTCCAAAAGTCAAAGTCCTTACATTTCCACCTGTAGCTCAAGGATGTTTTTCTATTAAGTTCTAGTCATATCACTAGAGTTCATTAATTGTTTCAAAAAACAGACATCATCCATTCATTTAAAAAAAAAAAGAAAGGGTAAATAAATCAACTTCCAAATCATGTTCTCCTGCAAACACCAGCTGCACAGGAAAAGGAAGGCCGCCTGTTAGCCGTCTCTCACCCAAGTGCAGGCTCGGGCTGCCCGTGAACACGCTCAGAGCTGGGCTGTCTGTTAATGGGTCCTGCAGCCCACAGGAAAGAACCTCAGCGGAAAGAGAGAAGGCAGAACAATTGTGTGAACTTAGCTCCCTTTCTTACTCTCCAAACATCTGGCCACTGCGTGTGTCATTTCTTTGATTCAAACCGGCTCTGGGGTTCTGGAGAGGGAAGGCGGCTACCTTGGGGGCTGGGAGGGCTGACTTCATTAAACAGGAGTCAGCACAGACTCACTTCCAGTAGCCAAGGAAGGGAGCAGGTTGGTCCCTGAGCCACGTTTCTGACATTGTCCAGCTCTGTCTCTGTCAACTCCTTTTTGGAGAAAGTAAAAGCTGAAAGCAAAGAGATAGTAAGGACAGCCCTTAGGATGGGGGCTAAAGGAAAAGTTAAAAAAATGCAAGACGCCATCTTGGTGTTGGCCAGCCACAGGGAAAATCTCTGCTGCTTAACATAACGCATTTGTAAACACAGATGTCAGGGACAGCACGTTTATTTTTGTAGTTCTGTATCTTACATTGCCCCAACTGATTCTTTTTTTCTTCTCTTTACGTCAGAACAGCCAAACAGGATTCAAGTGATGTATTTGGATGGCTTGTTTCCCTGAATTGTGTCTGCGTCCATTAACAGGACAGACACTTAATTCCACCTGTGGACACTCACAGCAGTTTAATCTCCACGACTGTCCTCATTGTTCAGACCCTGACTTCATTTTTACTGGGTACTTTGGACAACAACCTCCTGAGCTTATCTCTGGCAGTTAAAAATCAGTTTGGTAGTCATTTTGCCTGCAGATCAGCTATGAAGTTTATGTGCTTGTCAAATTTTAACTGTAGGCTCCATTTAAAAGTAATGAGAGCCACTTAAATTTGGTTGGGTGCCAATGTTAAGATGCAGGTGATTCTCGATGGCGGAAGACTTCGTGGTTGGGTGCAGGGGACTTCTTTCTCTTCTCTTTTCCACCTCTCTTGTTCACACCTACGGGACAGGACGGGTGGGTGGGGTGCAGAGGGTGAAGGGAAATGAAAGTGGTGCTGAGCCAGCATCACCAGAGAGAAACTTGACAAGGTTAAATGCAAAATGCTATATGTAGTCTGGGAAAAAAAAAATTGATGGCACAATTTTAGATTGAGAGAGACTGAACCAGCAGCCACGTACCGATGACATAAGAGCTGAGTTAATTGCAAGTTAATATCTTTTCTTTAAAAAATAAAATTCATGTAGGATTATAATGTGCTAACATACAATGTTCAAAATGTTTTATGACTATTATCATTTTTCATTCTCGAAGCAACATTATGAGGTGAATACTATCATTCTATCCAATTATCGGGTGGAAAATGGATGCATAAAGAGAATAACTTGTGTATAATTACATAGCTGGAATGTTCCAGGGTCAGAATTCAGATTCATGCAATCTGCTCCCAGGATCCAAGCCCTTAATTCTGTATCTTAATCTAAGCCAGCAGTGGTGTGTAGCCACTACAAGATAAATATGGACTACGTTCTTGTTTTATGTCACTGAAGCTTTTTGCAATGAGCATCATGAGTTCAAAGTCTCAAGGAAAAGAAAAACGGACGTCCAAAGTTATGTCAATTGTTCCAAATCACAGCAAACAAAATAAAATTCTAAAAACTCAAAAATGATTCATATCCTGCTACAAATTTGTTGTGACGATGTTATGCCCATAATTTTTATGATAGTTTTGATGCAAACAATATCAACTAGAAACACATTGACTTTCCTGGGTCTTTAGCCTTTCATTTTTCCAGCGCATAGAATGAGCGAGATAATTTTCTAATCCTTTCACATTTTAAACTTGTAATATTTCCTCCATTGATTGTTAAGCGCAGTCACGAGTTTATTCAGTCATGCGTGGGATTGGTGGTGTTTGACTGTTTACTTTTTTACAAGGCGCTCTGCTGACAGCATGGGGGACAGTCTGTAAGAAGATAAGAAATAATCGGAGGGAACTATAATGCAAGCTTGTATAGAGGATGCTATGGGATTTGGGGGACAGTGTGTCATTGTATTTGTAGACATATCTATCATTGTACTTGCTTTATGTAAGATGGGATTTGTTAAGGAGTTGTTAAGCCCTTATAGGATCTTTGGAAGAGGTAGGGGAATCTTTTCTAGGCTGGTGATCTGAAGCAATATGTAAAGCCACCCAGAGATCAGAGTGATGTCTCACACTTTCCAAAGAACTGTATGGCACCACGGAAAAAAGATGCTCCATGCCTCCTTTTTCTTTAACTCTCTTCCAAATCAAAGACTCTCATAGGTAAGAGGAATGAAAGAAATTGAATGGTCATGATTGGGGGGTGGGTAAATTTTGGGGGGATTTTGTTTGGGGTAGTTAGGGCTATCAAATAGAATGGGGAAAATATCAAAATGTCCAAAGAGTGCTCAGGAGGATTTTGGCGGCTATAAATGAGAAATCTCCGCCCTTGGTAATATTTTTTTTCAATTGAGCACTGGGCAGGCTCTTCTGTAAGAAGCGTGTTTGAGATATCTGCAGCTGAAACTTAATGCCATGATAATGGTCACAGTGACGATGATGATGGACATCATTCATGGAACACTTGCCATGTTACACCCATGGTGACAGGTGCTTCACATACGGCCCTGGACAAAGTATTTTAGGCCACTACATTTTTTCCACCTTTTTTCCTGGTAAAATTGTTGTCTTAGTTAGCCTTTTCACTGCCGTGACTTAAGGACCCAACCAGAACAATCAGCCAAAGAAAAGTCTGTTTGAAGGCTCATGGTTTCAGAGTTGTTGTCCATGGAAGGCTCCATTCCTCGGGGCTCGAGTGTGACAGAGGGGAGCAGCTCACATGGTGATCAGGAAGCAGAGAGAGTGAGAGACTCCACTCTCCAGATACAAATATACACCCCATAGCCACGCCCACAGGAACCACCTCCTCCAGCCACACCCACCAGCCTTCACTTGGCACTCACTTAATCCCTATCAGGGGATTAATTCACTGATTGAGTTAAGACTCTTACAACCCTATCATTTCTCCTTTGAACCATCTTGCACTGTCTCACACATGAACTTTTGGGGGACACCTCACATCCAAACCATAACAATAGCACATTCAAATTTTATTCTAGGGACTTCCCCTCTTCCACTCTTAGAACCTGATATTTGGGTGGCACTGACACACCTCCTTATCTGCAAAGGGGGACTCACAACACAGGCCCGACCCAATTAGCATATTCCATTCCCTAGGCATAGATGTAAGTTTGGGATGGGCATCTTCAACCAGTAAATACCAGGCCCAGGATTTTCATTTGAATATTGGGCTGGAACATGGGAGAATGGGATCTGGCTTTTTGTCTTCCTTTTTTTTTTTTTTTTTTTTTTTTTTTTTTTTGCCAGAATGTGGATCCTTAAAAAGACCCAGAAAACAAGGAGATAGAGGAAGACCACATCCTGGTAGCTGCATGTGAGCCCTTGGATCAAGCTATTTGGAATACTCCTTGGATTTTTCCATCATCCAAATTAACAAATTCCATTTTATCCTTAAATCGCATTTTTGTGTAACGTTTGCTATGACCTATTTCCAAAGTTGACTTGGACTTCTACAAATGCATTAATTCTTAATCCTCAAAAATGCTGCATAATATTAATAACATCACAATTCACAGATGAGGACATGAAGGCTTAAAGAATGAGACATGAGCCCATGTCATATAATTTGTCTGTGTGACTTCAGAACAGATCCTTAACTCCTGAGTCATTCAGAAGCACTGGAGAATGTGGAAAGGGCAGCTGTGCTGTGATTTGAGGCTCACAAAGCAGGCCCTACAGAGCAGTGGTGCACAGCCTCTGGAAGGCAGGGAAATACTTAGGTTCATGGGTATCCCCTGCCTCCTCTGTTCCAGGCCCGGAAAGGCTTTCAATATGCAATTCTTCCTTGTTGAATGAAGAGAGAGAGCTGAAAGCCTCCAGTGTGAGAAGGAAGGAGAGTCAGATTCACAATCCCCACCTGGAGGAAGGGATACCAGGCAAATGACAAGAATGAGGAGTCTGTATGTGTGGTTGTCTGAATTGCTGAAAGATGCACAAAGTTTCAATGTCGTCAAGCACAACCTTCAACTTCCAAAGGGGCTGAGGCAATGCCATACAAGGCAGCGGACTCATTTACTGGAAATACTAAAGAAAGAAAAACATGATGATTCTCCTAGCATATTTGAAGTTTCCTTAGTCTCAGAAGCTTTTTTACTCTTCCACTGAATACGTTATTCCATCTTCCCAAGTGCCCTCCCAATCCTCGCCTGTCTGATTTGTGCATTTAGCTCAAATGCTACCTCCTCTGGGAAGCCCTCACTGAGCTATTGACCTTGGCTTGATTGCTGCTTCCTCTGTCTTCCTGCAGCACCTTAGTACATTCATGTTAGCTCTAGATATTTTGTTTTAATGATTTGCTTGACTTTCCTGACTCTAAGTCAAGGATCATGTCTTATTTCTCTTTGGATTGCCTGGTCCTAGCAGAATGCCTGTTAAGTCAGCAGGCGATCTTGAGAATCTGCCAAGAATTCCTTCCTCAGCTTCTTCATCGGATAGTCCCATCTGTCCTTTATGACCCAGCTTAGAAATCACCTTCTTTGGAGATGATTTCTTTCTTAGAAATCATCCCACTAGTTGGGTTATGGTGCTTCCCCTGTGTCATCTCTAAATCATTCGGTGCCTAAGTGATGATTGAGAGAGGGGGCACCAAGTCCTGGCCAATTGAATCCCAGCTCTGACTCTTCACAGATGATCTTTTTTTCCCCCTGTGTGTATATATGTGTGTGTGGGGTGCTTACTGAGGACTTAGCCCAGGGGTACTTTACTATTGAGCCACATCACCAGCTCTTTTTATTTTGAACCAGGGTCTCCCCAAGTTGCTGAGATCCTCGCTAAATTTCTGAGGCTGCCCTTGAGCTTTCGATCCTCCTGTCTCAGCCTCCTGAGTTATTGGGATTATAGGTGTGGCCACTAGACCTAGCTTCATAGAGATTCTTATTGTGCCTTAGTTTACTCACCTGCAAAACAGGAATAATAAAGATTTCAAAAAAAAAAGATGGTTTATATAAAGTAATAAAAATAGGACCTATCAAAAATTAACAATACATCTAGCCATTATAAATATTATCTACTATTAATATTATTAATTTGTCAAACATTTGCTAATGCACATATATGTCAGAAAGTTTCTAAAAATAGATATGCAACATAAAACTCCCATTTTTATAATCTAAATATTAAATAAATTAATGAAGAGAAAATGCAATAAGGTTAAGTGGTTTGAGCAGTTAAATTGATGCATTTTTCAATTGTCATACACTCATTGGTCAATGGCATCTGGGCTTCGCAGAGATGTGACAATGCAATCTAGGCAGAGTAAGTGACCTTCAAATTGTAATGTTCTTGAGAATGAAGTCTGATACAGTTTTAAAGCCAAATGTGCTGAGACAGAGGAGGGTTCTCTAAATTCTAAAAATACAAACTTGAAAACAAATTCCCAGCTTCTACTTGGTTTGCCCCAGCTGATGCCACATACCACATAGGAAGAGTGTCCCCATGGAGCCCTGCTTCAATTGCAGATTTGTGAGCAGAAGAGTACATGACTGTCATATTACACCTTTAAAAATTTGGGGTGCTTTTACATGGCAATAGATAACCGAAGCACCTTGTTCACTCTGCTCTGCTCTTGTTCGTTGGTGAAATTTTACAACTTTTTGCTCGCAAACACAAAGCTTGGAGCTCTGAGTTCCAGAATAACCCCTGGTATGGAGTGAGCACAGGATATGATATAAAGGCATTTCCTGCCAGCGGGAAGGAGCAAGTCTTTTCAGCATAGGGAACAACTTGCCAAGGTCTCTGATCATCTGAGAGTTGATGCTGCGTTAGCCCAGTAGGAAGGCGGAGAGCAGGAGCAAAGATGGAGACCCAGTGACGCAGAGCGTGGGGGCAAGGGCGAGGCGAGATGGAGCAGTCTCCTAAGGTCACCGTATTACTAAAACAGAACCACAAATATCAGTTGAGGTGGCACTGTGCGGGAGATGTTGTTCTAGGCACAAAGGGCCCGGCAGGAAATGAAGCAGACCAAGAAGCCTGTCCCTGCGGGGCTTACCTTCTGTGGCCCCGGCACACCATGAACAGTCCAAGTGAGTAAATCATGCAGAGTGAGAGACAGCGAGGACTGTTCTGGGGAAAGTAAAGTGGAAAGGGGGAAGCGGGAGCTCATGTGGTTTTGCCAGTTTAGGCGGGAAGGCCTTACTGAAAAGATAACCAATGATTAACGACCTACAGGGCCTGAGTGAGGCGGCCATGGGTGTCCATGCACTCCAGCTGGGGACAGCCAGTGAACAGAGCTTGAGACATGAGCATCTGTGAGTGTTCAGGGAACACAGAGAGGGCAGAGTGGCCAAGGGAGGGAGGGAGGGTGCTGCATGGTGTGTGTGTGTGTGTGTGGGGGGGGGGGTCCTCTGTGGCTGAGTGACAGAGTGCCACAAAACTTGATGGCTAAAACAATAATCATCTTTTTATCCACAAATCTTCAATTCAGGCAGGACCTGATGGGGGCAGCTTACCTTAGTTCCATGTGACATCACCTGGGGATCCCAATTTCCATTAGGTTCACTCACGTGGCTGGCAAGCGGGTGCTGACAGGGAGCTGAGCAGATGGTGGGGACTTTCAGCTGGGACCTTGGTTCCTCTTCACAGGCCTGCTTCACAGACTGGGAGCCTGCTCCATCCACGGTGGCTGCATTCAAAGAGCGAGTGTCCCACGAGCCGAAAAATGGGAGTTGCCATAACCTAGTGGTCAAGCAGTCACAGAGGCCAGATCCGGAGGCAGGAAACAGTGACCCCTGGCCTCTCAATGGGAGGAGTGTCAAAGAATTTGAAGGCTGTGTTTTAAAACTGCCATGGAGAGGAAGAAGAAAGACATGAGGTTAGAGAGGACAGCCCGATCATGCAGAGCTTCCTGCACCAGTGTAATGGGTCTGACTTTCTCTCAGAGAGCCACGAGGAGCTACAGGAGGATTTTAATAAGGGCAGGATGCTGACTTGACTAATGGTTAGCAAGATCATTCTGGTTGTTCAATTTAAGAACAGACTTTGCATAAATGAAGCAGGCAGTTAGGAGTTTGCAAGTATCCAGTCAAGGAGTCTAAGTGGCCTGTCCCAGGTATAGCCATGCAGGGGATAAAAAATGGTCAGATCAGAATATATTTTCAAGGAAGAGCCACAAGGGATTCTTGATGGATTTGGATATGGAGCATGAGAGAAAAAGAGGAATTGATAATGACTCCATGGTCTTTGTACTGAGCAATTATAAGAATGGAGTGGCCATTGTCTGAGATGGAGAAGGCCAAGAAGAAACCGATTTGGTGCTAAAAGCAAGAACTTGCTTTTTGAAATGGAAAGATAGACATCTAAGTACAGACGGTGAGAAGGTAATTAGATATATGAGACCTCAAGGGGAGGTGCCAGGGATGGAGGCATAAATTTGGAGAGCATCATCACAGACACGGTATCTAAAATGATGAGATTCAATGGGACCACTGGCAAAGTGAGGGTGGACAGAAAAGAGAAGCAGTCCAAGGACTGGGCCATGGGATTCTCCAGTATTAAAAGGGAGGGAGATGAGGAGGATGAGGAGGGACCAGAAAAGGAGGCCAAGAAAGAGAAACAGATGAGGAAAGAATAAAACCAGGAGAATGGAGTATCCTGGGGGCCAGATGAAGGAAGGAATCATTTCAAGGACAAGAGATCCATCAGACAGCTTGGTGAATTTTGCTCCTGGGGCAACGAAAATGAGGGCTTATGTCTCAGAGCTGGACTCTGCAAGTAGACACCGTTGGGGACCTTTAATGGGAAAAGTTTCACAGTGGTAAAAACAAACAAACAAACAAACAAACAAACAAACAAAAAATCATCAAGAGAGTCCAGTAGAATGTGTCTGTGATGGGTCGAGTGAACAGTTTGAGGGAGAAAAAACAATGTCCTGATGCTGACGAATAAACCCAGGAGAGAGAAAAGCAATGCCTGAGAGAAGGGAGAACTTCATTAGCAATGACAATGAGTTAGCGAGAAGGGGTGGGATCTAGCGTGGAACTGGGAGTGCTGGCCTTGGCTGGGAACATAGTCTCCTCATTCAATTGCATGGTAGAAAGAGGCATGCACTTGGGTGCTAGAAGGCTGGCAGATGTGGTGGTGAAAGTTCTCTTCGGGTTGCTTGCATTTTCTCAGTGAATTAGGGTCAGCAGTTGAGAATGAGGGTAGAGAAGGTTTAAGGTCGGAGGGGACAGTAAAAACGCACACATGATGTTAGTGACCATGGACTTAAAATGAGACCCTTCAACATGATTGCGGTTTTCTTCAGCCACATTCAGCAGCACACACCTAGGCACAGAGTAGGCAGAGAATTGGGTTTAAATAGGGTTGGGTTTTTCCAAGTTAATAAAGTGAAATAAGAGAGAAAGGCAAGGGATTGAGTCTGTTTGAGGGAGTGATCGTAATTATTGACCATGGAATTTAATCTGGGTTAAAAAGGAAGTGAAGACGCGAAAAAGGCAAAGGAAAGTGCAAATTGGATAGACTCAGAATACTTAAACTGTGGATTGGTGGACTGGGGGCAATTATTAGAGGGAAAGAGCTCAAAATATAGGAATCTTTTTTTTGGGGGGGTTGCTGGGGATTAGAACCCAGGGCCTTGTGTATGTGAGGCAAACACTCTACCAACTGAGCTATATCCCCAGCCCCCAAATATAGGAGAGAATAGAAATGGGGTGGAGGACTTGAGATGACAGATGATTTCTGTGACTGTCAATGATAAGTTCTCAGGAATGACTATGGCGAAGAGCAGATAAGGTAGATGGAGGACCGTGTCACCAGAGAAGAGGTTAAGAAGCTGAGAAGCCAAGATGGAGAAAGATTCATCCTCTTGAGGGTTGAACCCATACATTATTAGCTCAGGAGTAGTGCTGGAGAGAACGCCCATGAGCCTGACTCCAGAAGTCCCAAGGAAGGAAAGGTGCCATCCAAGGGTTGGTCCATGAACATGATGAGAAGGGGGAGTGAATGGGGTGAGCTAAGGGCAGAAGCTTTAAAATTGGGTTGGCATGGGAGTTGGTGATGAGGAACAGAGGAGAATGCTCCAGAACAGCAGCAAGGGGTAACGCAGACACTTGGTCAGGAGAAAAGTTGAAGATGGTATCCGGTGTCTTCCCGTCTTGTGGTGGTGTGCAGCGTGGTGGTGTGCGGCAAGTCCAGGTTTATCTGTGCGCTCCAGGTAAAGAACTGAGATGCTCTGAAACTGTTGGGAGAGAGAAGGCCTTGTCACTACGAGGAGCATGACACCCAAAAAGACCCGATGGGTACCTGACCCCATGAACTAAAAAGCCTCCTCCTGTTCTCAGGACATGCTGTCCTTGGATGCTATCCCATGAAGGAGACAGGGGAGTAGAGAGCCATCATAACAGGTTGTTGGAGGAATACCGGAAGTTCAGAGCCTCTCAGAGCAGCATTCTGCAACTTCCCAGCCCAGACCCAGACCTTCATTCCTAGCTCCATATAATTATAAAATAATAACTATCATAATTTTAGAAGGTAGTTTTGATCTCAGCTTATTTTCCTCCTCCAAACTCCTCACCTGCACCTCAAAGAATAGGGCAATCAATGGAATTTAATAAGTGACAAAGTTTTCAGGAATAGGTGACTTTAAAAATACTCCTCATAGCCAGGTATGGGGGCTCATGCCCATAATCCCAGCAACTCAGCAAGGGAAGATCACAAGTTCAACGTCAGCCTCAGGAGGTTGGTGAGACCCTCAGCAACTTAGTGAGACACTGTCTCATATTGAAAAATAGAAAGGGCTGGCAATGTAACTCACACCTTTGAGTTCTAACCCCAGCACCAAAAATAAAATAAAATAAAACTATTCAAAAAATTAAAATTACAAATTGCTTATTGTAGGAAACAGAAAATAAAAATAAATAGAAAAACGAAAATGAAACTATAAATTTCCCTCAATATTTAAGTGTGTATTTTTGTATATATGCATTGCACAAAAATGGCATCATACTGGACATGTGAGTTTTAGAACTTTTTTGAATGAATGACACACGCAGTTATCCTCGTTAATTTATATTCTTGCATATCAACTTAATGGTTCCATAAGATTTCCATTTACTTATGTACTAATGATTTGTTCAATCTATTACAGAAAATTTAAATTGTTTCCATTTTTCACTATGAGAAACAAGAACAGGATGAACAGTTTTAGCTATATTTAATGCCATGTTGAACACCATGATTATTTATTCCCTATGAATAAGATCCTAGATTTATCAGGTCAGGTATCACCCAGATGGATCAAAGGGTATGCAAAATTTGAAGGCTTTTAATATATTTTGCCAAGCTGTTCTTCAAAAATATTTTATCCATTTATACTCCTCTTAGTGGGGTACGATAACCACCTTCCCATGTAATTTCTCTTACTATAATGATTAAGAAGATTAGAAGATCTCATGAGATTTCTCTCTTACTTAACTGGACTCATTAACCTCCTGCAGAAGGTTTGGCCCACCATTTTTAGGCCACTAGGAGGCCAGGCCCTATAATAACAAAGGGAGGTGTTAATCAGCTTTTAATTGCTGACAAAAACCTGGAAAAATTGAATTAAAGGAAAGATTTATCTTGACTCATGGTTTCAAAGGTTTCAGTCCATGGTGACTTGGCCCATTTCTCTGGGCCTTTGTCAAGGAAGAACATGATGGTGTGGAGCATGGAGTAGAGCAGAGCATCTCACCCCATATGTCCAGGAAGGAGAGAATAGTAATGGGGTGGAGGACTTGAGATGGACAGGGGACCAAATATACCTTCGTGGGCATGCCCCCTGTGACCACCTCCTGAAGTCTCTACCAACTCCCATAGCATTACCATCTAGGGACGCAGCCTTCCACATTCTCGATCAAAATCACAACGGGAGGAAAAATGGATTCAAGTGAAAAGATATTGGACTGGGGGCCTTTTGTCTTGTCTTGGGACTTACTCATAACTCCCAAGCTCCAGGTATCTCATGGCCTTCCTCCCAGCTCTGAATGTCTGTGAGCCTTTATCTTTCTATTTTAGAGAACATTCTTGCCAGCTCCTCTTCAGGAGGAGTCAACCGGAAGGACAGGAAGGTCAACCCAAAGTCAGATGTTTTTGTCATTCTTTCTTTGCAAATGTACTCCCTTAATAGAAATGTGAGTTTGTTCAGGAGGAGAGACGTCTTTCAATTCACCTCAGATAATATTTACTGAGCTGCTCTGTAGCTCATGGTGATGCACCAGGTGTAACAGAACCCTACGTCCATTCTTCCTCTCTGGTAAAGTCTTTTTCTTTCCTCTCTCTATGGGACTTTTGTCCATTTACCATCATTTCCTCTTTGGTCTCCTGTCTAGAGGATTCAAACAGTCGTGGCTGTCGTCATCTTCCTGCCAGGGTGGTAGCATGATTCACCAGTGGTTCTAAGGTTGATTGTTTGGGATCCCAGCGAACAGAACACTGATAACCTGGGTGCGCAGCTCCTGCTCTGACAGCTCCAGTTACATAAGATGCATTGTGTTGACCATGAGCTCACCTTGAAAACAATGGCTGTAGTTAAAAAAAAAAAAAAGACTAGAAGAAAGGGGCAACACCTGAATAAATGAAGTGTTGTTTGGGAACTTTCTGGATGACGTGGTATTTTCAGGGAGTCCAAATGTTGAGTCATGTTTTCCTTTCTGTTCAGAGTTCATCTGGGACTCTTGTTAATGGAACTACAACGAGTTTAAACAGAGAGTAAAAACGTTTTGACTTTCTAGCATATTTTTAACCTTTCAGATGGGGTTGGGGGACAAAACTCTGAGACCTAATAATGGAAAAACTGAGTGTGTTGCTTAATGTAACATTAGGATACAGTTGGTGGGCCGGGGGGACTGGGTATTTTTATATGCTGTTTATCCACATAGATATGCATTTGTGAACACGCTGAGCCATGCACAGATATATGCTCAAATAATGCCACGTTATTTTTAAGAGAAACATATGGATGTATATATATTTGAAATGTGAATTGCATCTGCAGAAGTTGCATAATCTTATCCTAAGGAGAAGAGCTTGCATGGAGCGTGGATTGTGGTGTAACTCTCTCCTCCCCTTTTGCAAAGCACAAGCTAGTGATTGTCATTAGCACTGAGCAGAGGAATCTGTGCCAAAGGGTGACAGAATAAAAAGTAATCCCCCATGTCAGCTGCTGGGTGTGATGCCACAGAGATGCACGTCCCCTGTGTCTGCCAGGCTGTCTCTCTCTGCTCTGGAAAGTGGAAGCCAATGATAAATGTCAATACACTTGTGTCGCCACATGGAAGTGAGCGGTGACTGTCTGGATCACACGCAGAAGCTGAAGAGCTCAAGATGTGGGTGCCAGATGGCACTTAGGAGACGGGCACGTGGGACGGTGGCTGCGGGGGGAGGGTTTATTAGCTGAGACAAGTGGCCTGGCATCACTAGGTGCTACCTCTGGGGCCTCCCTCTGGAGTGCATTATCCAATGTTGCTTTTAAATACCCATTAAGCACACAGCCTTCCCTCAGCCCCTTATAATGGATGTATTGGGATGGAAGGGCTCTTGGCTAAGTGGTGTCACCAAAATCTGTAAAAGGAAGGAGGTTGGTGCGGGAGCAAAGCCCCATTGCTGGGAAACAGAGCACGAGGAACATGGTGAGCTGTTGCTGTACACGGCACTTTCCAAGTGCACTCAGACTTCAGTGGAAGGTAAGACCCTGCCTGGGTCACTTTCCCGCTGTGCTGGAAGCAGGACTTTGGGGATGTGCGTGGCAGTCCCACAGCACAACAGAGTCTCACTGTCCTTTTCTCATGGGGCAGGAGGACCAGGTATACCTTCCTGGTATTGAAACCTCTATTTGTTTGGTTAGCTCTACAGTTTACAAAATCCTTTCACATCTACTCATTTCTCTTTCCAGCCACACGGCTGTCATCTCTATTTCTCTGATACAGAAATGGACTCAAAGTGGTAGTGACCCAGTTTCTAGTGACTCTCAGAGCACCATGTCCCTGCCGCTGAGGTCCTGCCTGGACCCAAGCCTTCATCAACTACTGCTGCTTGTTCAACATCCACAATGTGCAAGTGGCTTACACTTGCATTCTGACCCTCTCTATTCATGTGTGGCGGAGGCCTTACTGTTGCCCCACACAGATGACAAAACAGTGGCTCAGAGGAGTCCAGTTCCTTGCTCAGTGTCAAACAGTGGTGTGTGGCTAACCTACCCCGTTCACCCTAACAGTTATAATAGCTAACGATTAATAAGTGATTGCTGGTTTACAGGCACCGTTCTAGGTGCTTTCTCTGTATCAACTCATTTAATTTTTTACTTAATGAGACTATGAAGAAGGTGTGTTAATATTCCTATTTTGCAGGTAGAGAAATTGAGGCATCAATCTGTTGAATAACTTGCCAAAGACGATACATCTGATGATGGTTGGAGTCAGGATCTGAACTCCTACAATTTGACTCCAGATTTCACATTTTAAATCCCCACCGGGCGCTGCTCTAACTGTGCCAGCTCTCATGCTGGAATGCTTCAGGCACTAGTTGTAGCATAAGAAGCCTTTCAGGTAAAGTTCATTTCTTTATGATTTTCACAGCCATCTCACACTCTTTCTAGAGTCAATATAACTCCTGCATTAGTTCAAAACTTCCCCAACTCTCCAGGGTCTACTTTGGATCTGAGATGACTCGTCTCACTGGTGAAAGTAATTGCACACCAGCCGCCCCTGCATCTACTTGGCAGCTTCCTGGAAACTCAGGCTCTCATCAGCAGAACTGCAGAATCAAAGGCTGTGCCATGCGCAAGCTCCCCAGGTAACTTGTAGGTGCGTTAAAGTCTTGGAAGCGCTGGTTAAGCAGGGTCTGAAGCCTGAAAGCGTCTAGTTCTGAACCCCAGCTACACATTGGAATCTTTGGGAAGCTCTAAAAAATGCCCATGCCTGGACCTCACTTCCAGAGGTTCTGATTTACTGGAAGCCTAGACATCTGGAAATGTCAAAGCTCTCCAGATGATTCTATATTGTAGCCAAGGTTGAGAACCACTGCCCTGGGAATACAGCGCAGTTTTCAGCAATTCCTCAGGGCTCACCTTATACCTAGACATTCACCTCTGGGGGGGGGGGGGTCAGAGAAATCCCCCAAATGCTGTTCACTCCACAGCTTATAGTAGCTACCATCAGTCATTACCCTCATTTCAACAGTAACTAATAGAACTGGCCTTGTTCAGACTGGTTTGAACTGGACCCGTCTTCCTGGCCCTCTCCAATGATTTCTCTTCCTTTTTAAAAGTCACATGTGAAATCAGCTCTTGTTTGTTCTGAACGAAGAAGAGGCTTTGGAAGTGGAGACAATCTCCCTGACTTTCCATGTTTGGAGGCCTCCACCCAACTGAAGGCCTAAATGTTGTCCCAACTCAAGAGGCCAGGCCTGTGTGACAAAGGACTTGATGGTGAAGAAGAGCTGCAGTATGAAATAGATACCATTGGGTCCTTCATCATCTAATCCAGTTCCCTGTGCAAGAACTTCTATTGCCCATGGACTTAGCCTTGCAATAGAACCATGCATTGTAGTAAAAATACAGCAATTAGTGATCTAGGGCAGGGGGTTTATTTATGATCTTATTTTCAATCAAGAAACTCAGTTCTGAGAGGCAGGCCTGGAAACGCATCCACCACTTGGTAGGTGCTTTTGCAAGCATTTGCTGACTGACAGTGGGAAGGAGCTGTCAGGTGAGAGGGTAATCATCAACACCATTGACTGAGTGCATGGTGTGTGTCAGGGACTTTATAAACATCATCTCATTTAATCCTTATGACATCCTGAAGAGGTAAATTATTTGCTTGTTAGCTTTGAATCATTTAGAGAAGATATCTAGTTAATCCGTTCGTGGTAACTTTCTAATAAGTGGAAGAGCGTGAATTCATTCATTCCATATATTTATTGAGTGCTAGACACGATTCTAAGTGTTGGGGCTCCATCAATGATCTAAACAGAAAAGATCCCTTACCTTTATGAATTCAAGGAAAAAGAGCATATAATAACTTAAAATAAGCTAATCATAGACTACACTAAAAGGCAATAAGTGTTATGGCCAAAAACAAATACACAAACAAATACAAATACAAAAAAAAAAAAAGATTAAGGTAGTGGGTAGGAGTGCCAGGAAGGGGTGGGACAAAGGGCAGTTAGGATGGCTGGATTTATGTTGGCTTGGCTAGGCTGTGCATCCAGTTATTCAGTCAAACACTAACCTGGGTATTGCTATGGAGGTACTTTGTAAATGTACAATGAGCTGACTCAAAGTAAAGATCATTCTTGATAATGTAGGTGGGCCTCGTCCAACCAGTTGAAGGCCTTAAGAGCAAAAGCTGAGTTTTCTGGAGAAGAAGAAATTCTGCCTTAGGACTGTAGTCTCAACTCCTGCCTGAGATCCCAGCTTCATGGGGTTGTCCTGTGATAGTGGATGTAAAAGTACCTTGCTTTCTTTTTTTTTTCCCCCACTCTAATTTTTAAAAATTTGTTCTTTTTAGTTATACATGATAGTAGAATGTATTTTGACATCTCCTACATACATAAGTATAACTTCTCATTCTTGTGGATGAATATGATGTGGAGTCTCTGGAGAACGTTGACTAATACAGATTTTAGTACCAAGAATGAGGTGCTACTGTAATAAGTCCCTAAAGGTGGAAGTGATTTTGGAACTGAATAATGATAAAGGCTAAAAGAATTTTTTTTTAAAATATTTATTTTTTAGTTATAGGTGGGCACAATATCTTTATTTTATTATTATTTTATTTCTTTAAGTGGCGCTGAGGATCGAACCTAGTGCCTCACGCAGGCTGGGTGAGCGCTGTACCACTGAGCCCCAGCCCCATCCCAAGGCTAGAAGAATTTTGAAGCACAAAATAGAAAAAAAACCAGGCTGTTCCTTGAAGAGATTATTGATGGAAATAGGAATTTTAAAGGCAATTCTAGTTAAGATCCAGAAAGAACTGAGAACTGCAGAGAAAGCTTCTATTGCCTTAGATAAATTCTAAATAAATCCATATATGTTTACATATTTTTTGGTACCAGGTATTGAACTCAGGGGACACTGTGCCACTGAGCCACATCCCCAGCCCTATTTTGTATTTTATTTAGAGACAGGGTCTCACTGAGTTGCTTAGTGCCTCACTTTTGCTGAGGGTGGCTTTGAACTTGCCATCCTCCTGCCTCAGCCTCCGGAGCTGCTGGGATTACATGCATGTGCCACCGTGCCTGGCACATTTACATATATTTTTAATTTATATTGAAAAACATATTATATATATTTTATCTATCACACATAACAGAACATTGTTGGAGATAGGAGCACTGGAGTCTTCTAGTGAGATCTCAGATGGGAATGAGCAGCACATTGTTGAGCTCTGGAGGAAAGGCATTTCCTGTTACAAAGCGGCAGAAAACTTGGCTCTATTGTTTCTACTGTAGGGGGAAGAGCAGTACTTGTAAGTGGTGAATTTGGATATTTAGCTGAGGAAATTACCAACCAAAGTGTGGAAGGTCCAGCCTGGCCTAACTTTGTTACTTAGAGTAAATTGTGAAAGAAAAGAAATAAACTGAGGAATGAACCATCAGTCAAAATGGAGCCAGCACCTGTGATCTGGAATATTCTCTGTCTATCCAGAATCAATATAAGAGTGTGGCTAAACATCCATTTGCTAAGGAGATTTGTGGATCCAATCAAAAATATCTACATATAACCAGGAATAGAGATGGAGTCATCCAGGAAGGATCTGTAGAAAATGCTTGTGTCCAGTGGCATGGATCCCCTCAATATCCATGGATGAGTGACAAGGTTTGGAGAATTTCATACTAGAAAAAACACAGACAGCCTAGACCAAATGGGATAGAGATGGGATGGAAAGAATGACCCTCCTGTCAGAATGGCAAATATCAAGAATACAAGCAAAAAATAAACATTGGTGAGGATGTGGGGGAAAAGGCACACTCATACATTGCTGGTGGGACTGCAAATTGGTGGAAGGCAGTATGGAGATTCCTCAGAAAACTTGGAATGGAACCACCATTTGACCCAGCTATCCCACTCCTTGGTTTATACCCAAAGGACTTAAAATCAGCATAGTATAGGGACACAGCCACATGTTTATAGCAGCTAAACTCAACTAAACTGTGGAACCAACCTAAGTGCCCTTCAACAGATGAATGGGTAAAGAAAATGTGGTATATATACACAATGGAATATTACTCAGCCTTAAAGAAGAAGGAAATCATGGCATTTTCAGGCAAATAGGTAGAGCTGAAGAATATCATACTAAGTAAAATAAGCCAATCACAAAGAAAAAAGGCCTAATATTCTCTCTGATTTGGGAATGCTAATTCACAATAAATGGAAGGGAGAGAAGAAATAGAGTTGCTGTAGATTAGGTAGAGAGGAGTAAAGGGAGGGGAGGGGTGTGGGGATAGGAAGGATAGTCAAATGAGTCAGGCATTATTACCCTGTGTAGGTATATGACTACACTTCTGGTGGGATTCCACATCATGTACAACCCAAAGAATGAGAAATTATACTCCATATATGTATGATGCCTCAATGTGGATTCTACTATCATGCATAGCTAATTAGAACAAATACAAAAAAATCTAAAAAAAAAAAAAAAGAATGACCTTGAGGGCAGAACCAGGGACCCAAAGAGCAATGTCTACCCCAAGTGCCCAAAGGGGGTAAGCAGTAAGAGGATCATTTTTTTGCCCTGCTGGGTTGGGAACATGTTTCCAATTAGTTTCCCTTTGATTCCTTCTAGTTTCTTCCTTCAGAAACGGGGTGGCTTTTCTATTCCCATCTCACCCTTGTATTTTGGAAGCAGATAACTTGGGTTCTAGGTTTCGCGGTTTCACAGATGGAGAGTGATTTGCCCCAGGTTGCAACATACCCAGAGCAGGGGAAACTGGCCAGGTGGTAGGGGGGCACATTCTAGGCTTAGGGAACAGCTAGGGCGAGGATCCTCTAGTGGGACTCATTGCCCAACCAAAGCCTGCGCTCTTAAACACCTCCTCATGATCATAGCTGATTTAATGGTCACTGAGAACATGTCAAGCACTAAGCCAAGTAAAAAACTGGTGTGTGTGTGTGTGTGTGTGTGTGTGTGTGTGTGTGTAAGAGACAGAGAGAAAGAGAGAGAGATGGGGTGGGAAACACCGTGTCTACCTTCCTCTACTCATTTCCTTTTAGCCCCCAAAACATATGGGCCCGGTCCAGGTGGTTCCTTTTAACAGGAGCCCCCCAGAGTTCCTAAGCCTTAAAGAAATGTGTGATGCCAACATCCTTGAGTGCCTTGAAACATGGAAAGCTCTGCCTCAGGAGTTGGGCCTTTATCTAACAAGATCCTTGGGCTCCAACCCTGAGTCTGGTTCTGCAGGGTGCTTTTAGGAATGTGCCAGTCAATGAGCCTCACTGGGCACTCACCAGGCATCAGGCCACAGCTGGGAACTGGAGCCAAGAGAAGAGGAGGTGGCTTCAGGCACCGGATTTCTGTGTCAGTAATGCACCAGTAACAGATGCAGCAATGCCAGAATGTGTCCAGGGGCCCTGCAGATTTCTCAATTATAGTTCCAGATGCCCCAAGGGACCTTGGAGCAGAATATTGATTCAATGTAAAATAGAACTGCTGTAAGCCCAGACCCGTGGGTTCTGTATAACAGATGCTTTTGTTCCTATAATCAATATTTCACGAACTAAGTGAAGAAGGGGTATAGGATGGGCCAGTGGTGAAGCACAAGATGGTTAAATTTTTCATATATTAACTTGAATGGGCCATGGCGTGCCCAGATATTTGGTTAAACATTACTCGTGGTGCTTCTGTGAGGGAGTTTTGTTTTGTTTTTTAATAAGATTGACATTTAAATCTGTTTTCTGAATGAAACAGATTGCCTTTCTTTTTTTAAATAATAACTTTTTATCCTATTTATTTATTTTATGTGGTGCTGAGGATTGAACCCAGTACCTCATGTGTGCTAGGCAAGTGCTCAACCACTGAGCTACAGCCCCAGCCCCAGATTGCCTTTCTTAATGTGAGTGGGTCTTATCTAATCAGTTGAAAGTCTGAATAGAACCCCAAAGGCTGATCCTCCTCCATGTAAGAGAGAATATTTCCTGTTCAACTGTCTTCAAAGTGGAGTATCAGCTTTTTTTCCTGTCCTTGGGCTCCAACTGAAGCATCAGTGCCTCCTGGGCCTTCAGCCTGCCCGCCCTCAGTCTAGAGCTCAGCCATCAGCCCTCCTGGGTCTTGAGTTGGCCAGTCGATGCTGTAGACCTCAGGACTTGCTGCCCAGATTTTCACATGAACTCAATGCTTTATATATAAAGGAATTCCCATTGGTTTTCTTTCATTAGGGTCAGGCATGTTGGTGGTTTCTAATTTCCACTTCACCATTTAGTTAAGTTTGATCCTCTTTAAACCTGAAGTTCCCAACTATAAAATGAGGGTGTTGATGGGCTCTGTATCACAGTGATCAGAAGTGAGCAAAGAAATCCCTTAGAAACACTGTTCCTGGCCCAAATACGGTGCTCAGTAAGTAGTCACAGCTCTCATTGGGGTCAGTAAGGCCTATCAGACATGGGTTGGAAGATCTAAGTTTCTATACTTACTGGCTTTTCCATGAACCAGCTATGTCACTTTGGGTGTGTTATTTGTCTGGGCCTCTGTTTCCTCATCTGTGTGGACTGTTACTGGTCAATAATGAGGAATCTAGAGAGACAGAGAGGATGCATTTAGAGACATTTATATTATTTGAGACATCTATGTAACTATCTTTGACTCCAATAATAGAAAGTTTGGGCTTGATTTTGTGTGCCTCTTTTTAAAAATTTCATTATTATAGCAATGCATTTTTGTGGCATTTTCAAAAGGGTCTGTCCAAAACAGATTGGCAAACACACAACAACAACCAAAAAAAAAAAAAAAAAAAAAAAAAAAAAAAAAAAAAAACACTACTAAGGGGCTGGGGCTGTAGCTCATGGTAGAGCGCTTGCCTAGCCCATGTGAGGCCTTGGGTTCGATCCTCAGCACCACATAAAAATAAATAGAATAAAGGTTTTGTGAAAAAAAAAATTCTTAAAAAAAACAACACAACAGACCCTTCAGCCTGGGTGCTTTGAAAACTCTTTTAGGCCAGTGTTTCTCTAATTTCAACCCCTAATAAATTAATATGCAGATCCTGATCCAGCAGGTCTGGGGGTGGGGGCTGAGAGTCTGCAGTTCTGACAAGCTCCTGGGTACGTTGATAGTGTGGGTCCAGAGGCCACTTGGAGTGGCAAGGTCCTAGATAACTTCTATTAGCCCAGGTTGATTCATTTATACCCTGATGTCTTACAAGATGCAAATTAGGAGAGTAAGGCCTTCTGAACCTGTCATTCTTCAAGACTTTTATATACTCACTCAGTCTTTTTAAAGCTAGGGATGGCCACCATGCAGTTTTCTGTTTTTATCTAGAATCTTTGAGTCTAGACATTTTACTGGGATAACTAAGTCTTCTGTACTGGGATGTTATGAATATATATTTTATGTGCTTAGATTCAGGCCAACGGGTATTTATTTGGTACTGGGGATTGAACCCAGGGGTGCTTAACCTCTGAGCTACATCCTCAGGCCTTTTAAATTTTTTATTTAGACACAAAGTGTTCTAAGTGGCTTAGGGTATTGCTAAATTGCTGAGGCTGACCTCAAAGTTGAGATCCTCCTGCCTCAGGCATCTGAGTCACTGGGATTACAGACGCGCTATTGCACCTGGCCAGGAAATGGGTTTTTAGAAAAACAAAATCTCTCAACCAGATGAGCCATCCTCCAGTTGGGACATCTGATCTTTGGGATGCAGGGGTCCATTTGAACCATAAAGGGGCCTTGAGGTAGACTCTTAACACAATTAGCCAATTTGACCGTAAAGAGGAAAATGCAAGGACCCAAGGGTAAAAGATGAAAAATGACCCACAAGTGTCCTAAAGTATATGTGTGTACAGTGGGAGTGGGTGAAACTGGCCTTCTTTTCTGCGGGTTCTGGTTATGGAATTTGCAGTTTAATAGAATATGACCTTGCTTAAGAGAGTGGCCCTTGGAGTTTGAGCAGTGAAAGAGAGATTGCCCCATGAGAGCTCTGTCCACAGCACCTGACCACTGCCGGAATCGGAGCAGGAAGGAAAGTGGATAACCTAATTACCACTGCCTTCTTTCTGCCTGCCAGTCTTCACACTCATAGCTTGGGCCAAACCCATCTGCAGCCAGATGGCAAGGGGTCCTGAGTTATGCTGTCTATAGAGCTCCGGGACACAGAGCAAGGCAGTGAATGGTGGAGAACAGATTCAGAGGGGCGCTGGGCAGAAGCCAGCTCAGAGCATGTGTTCTCTAACTACCCCCGACCCCGGGCTTCTCATGGAGATATACATCCACATTGGAAATCACCACCAGACGTTTACACGCTCGCTGTCTCGGGACCAAATAATATGGGGCACACTGGACAGCAGAGGGGCTTGCTAGGGGTTGAGTGGGTTTCATCCACGCTCTCTTTCTGGAGGGAGTGATGTTGAGGAGGGCTTATAAGGAGCTGAGAGACAGGAACTGGGGAGGGGGGTAAAGAGAAGAAGGTCACTTGGATGGAGAGGACGGTATGAGTGGTCTTGTAGGTGTAGAGAGATGGAAGAAAATGACTGCTGAGCAAAGCCCGCGTTAGGTGGCCTCAGGTCCTGAGTTGGGTGCCAGAGAGGAAGCAGTGGCTCTTGAATATGGGAGGGGCATAAAAAGCAACGTGTGTGACAATAAAATGTGTGAGGATAATAAAAGCAATCACAATAAACTGCATTGGCAAATTAAGGATAAAATAATGATCACATCTTCCATAGCAATGTTTCACAGATATCATATCATTTATGCCTCACGACATCTTGATAGGGCTGGTACTTGAGTCATCTTCATCATCTTATAGAAGAAAAAACTGAGTGTCAGGGAGGATCTGTTTGCCAAATATGGTAGGCTGCACTAATGCTCAGAAATATTTTCTGTCTTTCCCTATGGGGCTTCTATTTATCAGTTCCTTTCTACTCGACAGCTTTCTGATTTTACTTGTCCAGTTAACATCAAGACAGATGCCATGACTTCGTTTGGTCTGCAAAATGTGAGGGGAAGTAACATTTGCCACTCCTGAGCAGAAGCTTCAATATTCATTACATAGCTCCCCCTCTTCATCTTCTCCTTCAAAGTGGAAACTATCCCGTCAGCCAGGGTCTTAGAGTGAAGAGGACCAGCATGGATCTGTAGTTAATAATCCACAGTGCACATGTAATGAGAGCAAAGAAAAACAAACAAACAAACAAAAACAACAAACCTCTGACATCATAAGCCATTGAGATGTGGAGTAATTTGTTAATGCAACGTAATGTAGCTTATCCTGACTGATAAACCAAGAATACTAGTTTTCTTCTGGTTGCTTAATTGGAAATATATTTTTTTTAGTTCTTATTGTACTTGACTTCCTTTTTGTATTTAATTCTTGCTTTTAAAATTACTTTCGGGGCTGGGGTTGTGGCTCAGTGGTAGGGTGCTCACCTAACACAAGTGAGGCACTGGGTTCGATCATCAGCACCATGTAAAATAAATAAATAAATAAATAAAAATAAAGGCATCGTGTTCGCCTACGACTAAAGAATTATTTTTAAAAATTTTTCATTTGTAGATGTATAAAATACCATTTATCTATCTATCTATTATTTATTTATTTACTTATGGTGCTGAGGATCGAACCCAGTGCCTCATATGTGCAAGGCCGGTACTCCACTACGGAGCTACAACCCCAGCCCTGATTTAATCCATGATTAATTAATTATATTAATCCTTGATTCTTCCCTCTGAATTCTGGCTCTCATGGGGTATTGGGAAATGTTTGTGTGGGCAAGGGGGGGTGGGATTTTTGGGATGTTGCAATGATTAGGCAATACTCTTGGCATTTACTGGATTGTGGCCAAAAATGCCAAACATTTCTAAATGCATGTGAGTCACACACACACAAAGACTTTTCCTGTACAAATGCTACAAGCACTTCTATTAAGCAACACTGTACGAATGTCATCCTTGGATACCCAACTGCCCGAGTTAGAAACCTGAAAGTCATCCAAAATCCCTTCCTCTTCCTTTCTCCCCACCCCCAGCTAAGCTGTCACTGGCTCTCATTAATTCTGCCTCCTAAATATTTCTCAAATCAATGTTCTCTTCATTCCCAAATCTTCTTCTTGCCTCTTAACTAGGCTGCAAACTCTGGCTGACAGAAACCTTGCCTGCCGAATGTGTGCCAGGCACACAGAAGTTGCCACAAAATATTTGTTGAATGAATGCATTTTAACTTCCTCTTCTGCCATCTTTTTTTTTTGGGGGGGGTACTAGAGATTGAACCCAGGGACACTCAGCCACCCACTGAGCCACATCCCCAGCCCTTTTTTTATATTTTCAGACAAGGTCTTGCTAAGTAAGTTGCTTAGGACCTCACTAAGTTGCTGAGGCTGCCTTTGAACTTGTGACCCTCCTGCCTCAGCCTCTGGAGCTGCTGGGATTACAGGTGTGTGCACTGTACACTGCTCCTGGCCTGCTCTCCCTTCTTTAGTTAGGATGAGTGTTCAAAATGCACATAGTATCAGGCTATTCTCGTTTTTAAATCCTTCACCTGTTCCCCTCCACATATAGGAAAAATGTCAAATACTTTATTTTAGAGGGTTCTGGCCCCTTGACTCCCATTCAGCATCATCTCTAACCATTCTTCCATGAGAACCCTTTACTTCAACTTTTTCAAACTTTCACTGAGCCCTCCAACCTTTGGTGGCTTTGTGTACTCTATTCCTTGCACCAGAAGAACCCTTTCCCCTCCTCTTTGAAAGCCTAATCCATAGCTCCAGACCTAGCCAAAGTGTCCTCCCTCTCCTTTGGAAAACCTTCCCTGGCACCTGTTCCACCAACCACTGGACCCAGACCCTTTGCTGCATTTGCATGGCATCTCCATCACATGCTTGTATCCACTGGATGGGCCAATGGCTATTTCTATGCCCTCCAGCCCCATGGGACAGAGGGGAGGCAGCCTGTGGGCAGCACTGTCTTTCATTTCTCCGCCTCCTATATCTTGCAGACAGTCCTTAACCCATAGCCACTTTTTAAGTACTTGTTTGTATGTTTGCAGAAACTGTTGAAGACCACATAGGAAGGGAGGGAGAAAACCGATCTCAACCCGACCTTCAGACTCCCAAGCCTCTGTTGTTGCTAGAACTTAAATATAAGGAAAATGGATGGACGCATTCATTCTAAAAGAGGTGATGTCAGTGAAACTAGAAAAGAATGAGTAGAGTTCATTCAACATTCAAAAATATCTACTGACACTTACTATGTCCAGGAACAAAGATAAGAAATGTTTTGATGGAAGGTGTCACGGGTCCAAGAAATGGATTTTCCTGGCTGTGGCAGATGAGGGCACATCATCAGGGAATCCCAGAGTCATATGGGAACCCTCCTAAGGCCAGGCACTCAATGGGGTACAAGCTGGTGGCCACCAGAATCAGATCCAGGGACTCCTGCACAGACAGCTTCTCTTGTCACCCTTTGGGAGCTGGAGATGAGCTACCAAAGGAAAAATGTCTAGAAGGTGTAGCCAAGTTTCTTCCCATCTCGGTCATCAGCCAGGAAATGGAGCCTGAGTCCCCAGGAGGAAATCTGGTATTAGAACTGGTTGTTTATCAACAGCACCACCTGGCACATTTTTGTCACTGGTTTCTGTTAAAAATGGGAAAGGGAGATAAATACACAGCAGCTTGTCATTTCAGACACCTGGATAGTAGAGGGGCAGGGAGAGTCAGCAAGCTAGGGACCCAGGGGTCACTGAAAATCCAAGAACTGGAGTCTTGATAGTTTCCGAGTTGTGGAAACTGCATTCTCCAGGCCACGTCTGTCCCTCGGGGATTCCTTCAAGGACAAACAGCAGGCAGGAAATGGGAACACAGAAGCCAAGACACAGAGGATACTCTGATCTGAAAACATCACAGGGCCTTCCTGCCTCCGCAGTGCATTGCCACAAGTGACCTTAGCAGTTTTAAAGCCCACTGCAGGGTTTTGACAGGTGCTGGGAAATGGCAGGATAATGACAAGCCCGTGTGGGTATGAAGTCCTACTTATGAACTGGATTTAGGAAAAGAGTGGATGGTTTTGCCAGTGGTGACTAATAGTGATCACAGAACCTTGTGGAAATATGCAAAGTGAGAGTAAAGGAGGGGCTGGGACGAAGCTGAGTGCTAGAGCTCTTGCCTGCAATGCCGGGTTTTGATCCCTGCCACTAGAAAAAGAGGGGGAAAAGTTAACGACATCAAGCCACATCAGCAAAATGTCATATCCCTATTTTAACATTCAGTTTGATTTCCTCACTAAAGTTTTACTAGGGCAACAGGGACCCACATACAATGAACTTCAGCAGAGAAAATAAGCTTCATTAGTTACTAAATGTGTTGTTTTCGAAAAGTGAGTGTTTACATAATCTTTTTTCCCTTAGAGTTTCTTGATCTCAGATCAGTTTGGTTTCTCAAATTTGGCTTTTAACAATGTTTCAATTTTTCTTTTGGTGAGTGTGTGAAAAAGAAAACTGCTTATTTTACCAAACCTATAAAGTCTTTACCGTGAAAAATATTTTTAATGAGTTTATGCTTTATCATTTGTTCTGTAAATTTCAAATATTTTATTCCCAGTGGAATGAATTGGAACTCATACCTGATGCTTGAGTTCAGCTTAGTCTGGCCATTGGACATGGATTTCTATAGACCATGTGTCTGTGCACTCATGTTACAATGGGTTCAACTCCTGTGGTCAAAACCAAAGTTGCAGGCTCGGGTTGTGGCTCAGTGGTAGAGCGCATGCCTAGCATGTGTGAAGCACTGGGTTTGATTCTCAGCACCGCATATAAATAAATGAATAAAATAAAGGTCCATCAAGGTGTAAATAAAATATTTTTTAAAAACCCTAAAGTCACAAGCAAATTGCTGTAAAGTCCTTTTCTAGAGTCATAGAGCCAGAATAAAACAAAACATAACAACAACAACAAAATCCCAACTTCCTTAACACAAAAGTAGGACAGGAAGGGTAGTTATTATTTAAGATCTTTAAAAGTCAGGGAACAAATGAGAGTTCAGTGGCTTTTTACAAGAGTGTTCTTGTTCTTGTACTGTCAATAATAAGCAAATAAGGTCTTAAGTATTCTCAAGCGGAAGCTCAATTAAAGAGACAAACTTCCAGGAAGGAAGAGAATTCCAAAGATAAAGGGCATCCATAGAAAACATCTTGTTTCCAACTGCCAGGAGTGCTCCATGATCAGGATTGCTGCCCCACTTCTGGGTATTGAGGTGAGAGGGTGGGGAGAGAGAGGACCCCCAGAGTGACTATTAGCCCAAGCCCCTGGTTGGGGAATGACTTCCCCCATGTACTGTCTAGGCATCCTGGTTTTCAATGCCTCCAGAGATAATCTGTGTTTCCCAAATGCTAAATGCACTGAAGGGTTGAGAAGCTAATATTCACCTCCCCTGTCCCAAATGCACACTTGTTAAAACTAAGCTCAATGTCACTCTTTGTTCTATACTCTGATATAGAAGACTATTCCTTGTGTGTATGCCAGAAAACTTAATTGCTGGTGAAATATAAACTCCAAGGTTAAGGGCCAGATCTACGGCATCTGCTTCCTGGCATGGCGGCTGTATTTGAACAGGTCTGATGACGTGATCTGAGGAATGCCTGGCAGTGAGTATGGTTTTGCATGTGACCTTCGCCCCAATGTTTGCTGGAGGTACAGATGGGCTCCTGTGCCTGGACTCGCCTTGAGAGCAACTGTGTGTAGCACCCTGGAGGTGGAAAGTTGAGAAAGTTGAATACTTGAAACTGTTTATTTGGGAGCCACCTCACAAAGGAACGGGGACCTTGAACTTGGTGGTGGCGGTTGTGGTGATGATGGGGAAAAGCCTTCAACTGAGAGCCCAAACAGGAAACTTAATAGAGATAAAGCATAGCATAATGCTAGAAGTGTCTATTTACTTATTTTTTTAATCTTTTATTGATTTTATTTTTTTAAATACACAACTGCTGTGGAATGCATCACAATTCTTATTACACATATAGAGCACAATTTGTCATATCTCTGTATATAAAGTATGTTCATGCCAATTTATGCCTTTATACATGTACATTGGGTTTTTTTTGCATTACAATTCTCAATACATATATATACCACAAGTTTTCATATCTCTGTATCTAAAGTATGTTGACACCCAATTCAAGTCTTCATACATGTACTTTGTGTAATGATGTCCATCACATTCCACCATCCTTGCTAATCCCCTGCCCCCTACTTATTTGTTTTTATTAGTGCATTATAGTTACACATAATTGAGAGGTTCATTTGGACATATTCATAAACGCATGCAACACAATTTGTTCCTTTTCAAACCCAATACTGCCCCTTCCCTTTCTTCCCCCCTATCACCTTCCTCTATTCCATTGTTCTTCCTTCTATTAATTTAGTTTTTGATAGTTATATATAAAAGTGGAATTCATTGTAATATACTCATACATGCACATAGCATAGTTCGTCAATTTCATTCTACATTTCCCCTCCCCTCATCCCCCTTTCTTGACTCTACTGTTCTCCCTTCTGTTTTCATGAGATTCTCCCCTGTTTTAAAATCCTTATTTCCCTCTAGTTTCCACATATAAAACAAACAAACAAACAAACAAACAACAACAACAACAGTTGTCCCTTGACTTTCTGAGCCTGGTTTATTTCACTTAGCATGATATTCTCCAGTTCCATTCATTTACCAGCAAATGACATAATTTTATTCTTCTTTATAGCTGAGTAGAACTCCACTGTATATATAAACCACATTTCCTTTATCCATTAGTCTATTGAGGGACATCTAGCTTGGTTCCATTACTTGGCTATTATTGTGAATTGTGCTGCTATAAACTTTGGTGTGCATGTATCATTATAGTATGCTTCAAATTGAAAAGCTTCTGCACAGCAAAGGAAACCATTAAAAGTGTGAAGAGAGAACCTACAGAATGAGAGGAAATCTTTGCCAGCTGCTCCTCTGACAGGGATTAAAATCCAGAATGTATTTAATATATTTTTAATATATTACTATCAAAATACAAAATAACCCACCCAATCGATTAATGGACAAGTGAACTAAACAGACATTTCTTAAAAGAAGAAACGCAAATAGTCAACAAATAGATGAAAAAATGTTCACCATTCTTAGTATTCAGGGAAATGCAAATCCAAACCACACTAAGATTTTATCTCACTTTCATTAGAATGGCCATTATCAAGAATACAAATAAGTATAAATGCTGGCAAGGATGTGGGGAAAGAAGATACTGTCATGTATGGTTGGTAGGACAGAAACTTAGTATAATCACTTTGAAAAGCAGTATGGAGATTCCTCAAGAGACTAGGAATGGAACTACCATATGACCTAGCTACCCTGTTCCTATATATTTATCCAATAGATCTCTCTTATATAGCCTTCTGGGGTTGAATCCCAAGTATTATTTATGTGGCTATGGACAATTTATTTAGCTTTAGTCTTCATTCTTTTTTTGTCGCTGTTCTAATTATACATGACAGTAAAATGCAGTTTGATACATCATATATAAATGTAGTATATTCTTCTGGTTGTACATGATGTAGAATCTCACCAGTCATATGGTTATATATGTACATAGGGTAATGATAATTTCTGATTCATTCTACTATCTTTCCTACCCCCATACCACCTCCTTCACTCCCCTCTACCTAATCTAAAGTAACTATTCTTCCCTAGTCGCCACCCCCTACTATTGTGAATTAGCATCCGCATATCAGAGAAAATATTCAGCCTTTGGTTTTTTGGAATTGGCTTATTTTGCTAAGCATGATATTCTTCAGCTCCTTCCACTTATCAGCAAATGCCAGAATTTCATTCTTCTTTAAGGCTGTGTAATATTCATCATATATATATATATATATATATATATATATATATATATATATATACCCTTTTTATCCATTCATCTGTTGAAAGGCACCTAAGTTAGTTCCATAGTTTAGCTATCTGAGTTGAGCTGCTATAAACATTGATTGATGTGGCTGCAGCACTGTAGTATGCTGATTTTAAGTCCTTTGAGTATAAATCAAGAAGTGGGATAGCTGGATCAAATGATGGTTCCTTTCCAAATTTTCTGAGGAGTCTCCACACCACTTTCCATAATGTTTGCACCAATTTGCATTCCCACCAGCAATGTATGAGTGTATCTTTTTCCCCACATCCTCGTCACATATACTGTTGTTTGTTCTTGATAATTGCCATTCTGACTTGGGTGAGATGAAATCTTATTGTAGTTTTGATCTGCATTTCTCTAATTGCTAGATATGATAAATTTTTTTCAAATATTTGTTGATTAATTGTATTTCTTGTTCTGGGAAGTGTCTATTGAGTACCTTAGCCCATTTATTGATTAGGCTTTTTGTTTTTTTTTTTGTGTTAAGTTTCTTGAGTTCCTTGTATACCCTGGAAATTAATGCTCTATCTGAGGTTCATGTGGTAAAGATTTTTTTTCTCATTCTGCAGACTCTTAATAAGTGTGAAATGGAATGAAATAACTACCTAACTCATAAGGTTAACTAAGAATTACTGAGATAACGCACATAAAATAAACTTTTTTTTGTACTGGAGATTGAAATCAGGAGCACTTCAACCACTAAGCCATATCCCCAGCACTATTTTGTATTTTATTTAGAGACAGGGTCTCACTGAGTTGCTTAGTGCTTCGCTATTGCTGAGGCTGGCTTTGAACTCACGATCCTCCTGTTTCAGCGTCCTGAGCTGCTTGGATTAGAGGCATGTGCCACTGTGCCCAGCTTGATAGGATTTTTGTGAGGATTAAATAAGTGAATATTTGTGAAGAGCTTAGAAAAGGACCTGGCATATAGTAGACACTATATGAGTACTTACTAAGTAAACAAAACTCCCTGGAACATCTGAGAGCTTAATACAGGTTAGCTATGATTATAACCATGGTCACCTTGAAGGAGAACTTGGTTTTGTTCTGAGCTCTTGACTAGGCTGAGGATTTGTGGAATCAGCCAGAAATAATGGTGAGAGAAAGTGGCTCTGTGGGGATGGTGGAAGGAGGTGGGAGGGGTCTAAATCATCCCTTGAAGATCGTCCCTTCTCTGTGTGAACACAATGTAAGCCTAAGGCAAAATTAATGAATATTACTTATAGCTATGTCTTCATCATGAATAAACAATTTTTCTAGAACCATTGTAAAAAATCGGGGACTCACAATGTAAAATTATTGGACCCTCGAAAATGGTGGTGGTATTTCTGTAATGTTTTATCTGCTTTGATCCTTAAAATGTGTTCCTTTTTATTGGGTTTTAATGGAGCTCCTGCTGTTGATCAGGAAGCATCTAATATGAAGTTGCCTTGGACAAAATTGAGTCACTGAAGCATGTCTTTTGAAATACAAAGTTATTTTTTTTTAAATGAAGAAACCACTGGTCCATATATCAAAGGTAGAATGGCAATAGAAATGACCTTTCTTTTCTTGACTTTGCCCCAAAATCTGGAAGCCAGGGAAATGAAACCCAGAAGCAGAGGCACGGGGGGCAGTAGGATTTTTCCCCTATTTGTAGTATCCCAAACCTTCTTCCTGCTTTTTATGATCAATTTTATGATTCTCTGAAAGTGTCTCAAGAGTCAATTTTGCTTATTCCCAGTGTGGCTAAGCTGGTCTGTCTCCTGGGCTTCCAGGCCACCCTCATGAGCAACGGCACAGCCTCTGTGGGGGTTCTCAAGCCTTGTGACTCTGCAGAGACAGTGCTGTGATTGGTGGGCAGGGGTGATGAAGTGAACATTTTATTTTGACATCCCTGTCCTAAATCCTCTGTTTAACTGAGAGGCAGGATTGCAGAGCATTTCTGGCCATGAGGATTAGGTATATTTCTCAGAATCTCAAAGCCTCAACCTTCATCTTTAAAAAGGAGAAACAGCAACAATAATTAATACATATACCAGACTCGTTTCCAAGAGCTTTACATGTATTAATTCATTTAATCCTCACAGTTTATGAAGTAGGGCTATTGCTATGCCATCTCCAAATGAAATCGAGGCTCAAAGTAATTAATTATCCCAGCTAGGAGCAGCTCAGCTCTTCTCCTTTAGGAATATGGCTTCATCCTTGTTCTCATGGAAAAACACTCAGTCCAGGTTAACCATTTTGCTTTTATTTCCAGATTATAAGAGCTTCCGGAAAGAATGAGAGTCTTTAGAGGGAACAAACAGGAAATGGGTCAGACAGTTCTTCTACAGTCTTCAGCTGTCATATTCTATTTAATTCTTATGTCACTTTGGAAAAGGATATTAACAATTAAATGGAGTCCACAAGCAAATCTCTTCAAGCCATATTTCCTGTCCACATGGCTCCAGACAATTTGCAGAACACTTACGTGTTGTTATCACTGTCTGTTCTCATAACTGTGTGATATAGGCAGGGACCTTCATTTTTATTAGGTGACATTGTTTTATTTGGAGGCTTTCGTGTTTGTTAGAAGATGGCACAACCAATATGACAGCTGAGGTCTTTTGACTCCACACCAAAGACTCTGTCTCAAGCTCAGTGGTCCTCAAAGAATGGTCCCTGGGTCACTTGGAAAACTTGGGAACTTGTTAGATATGAAAACTCCCTGGTCCCCTTTTAGATCCACTGAATCAGAAACTGTGAGGAGAGGGCCCAGGAGCCCATGTTGTAACAAGCCCTCCAGGTGACTCTCATGCATGCTCGAGTTAAGAGGACCACGGACTTCATGGACCTGCTCAATAGGAAAGGGTGAAGGAAGTTGCAATTATCCAGACAAAGCTGAGGCTCAGAGTAATAAAGTAGCACAGCTAGGAAATCTGTGAGTTTTGCCATGAAAGGTTTGAAAGCTGTGAATAGAGCAGATGGAATATTTTTTATTAGTGCTGCTTCAGAGAATTTTCAATAAATTGAATAAAGAACATTCTAAGAAAGATCCATTGCAATTGAATGTTTTGGGAGATATTTCCAATCACCAGAGAGGATCAGACAGAGAGACCCAAGACCCATCCATACCCACAGAGTAGACAGGAGAAATTCTGATATTGGATGAATAAAGTTGGAATTTTAGGGGGCCACTCAATAGATTTCTTTCCTTCTTGTGTGTGTGACCAGTTAAGAAATGATAAAGAGGAGTTAATGGAAGGTCAGGCTTCATTGCTGGTAAAGCCTGAGGTGTGTTCAAGATTGTTTTTTTCTTTATAACAATCCACCCCTAAACAATGACAATACCAATCATTTATTTGCTTATGATGTGGAATTGATTGGGCTAACTGGGGAAGTTCCACTTGGGTTTTGCATACAGTTGCAATCAAATAGTGGTTGGGAGAGGATTCTGCCACACTTCTAGCACCTGTGCAGGAAAAGATTTCAACAGCTGAGTCCCTTCCTTATCTGCTCCAATATGATCCCTCCATTTGTGCCTCAGGGAACCTGGATGTCTTTCAAGGTGACCGAAGGGTCCCTAAATGAGAGTTCCCAGAGAAATCAACAGAAGCCACATGACTTTTGAATGCTCCCTGAGAGACAAGTTGCAGCACTGCTGCAGGATTCTATTTCTTAAGGTGGTTACAAAGTCCTTCCTAGGTTCAAGGGGAAGGGATCTAGACTACACTTCTAGATGGGAAAATATCAAAGAATGTACGCCAGTGTGCCACCACATGGGTCTCTAACCCTTTCTCCCCTGAACTGAACATATCCCCAACCACGCAGTGGCTGACTGCACAAGAAATTTACTGAATACCTCTGTGGTTGGATGCTCTCCACCATAGAGCATGCTCAGTTTCTCTTTTGAATTCACCTAATAAGATGCTCCTGAACCCTAAATAGATGATGCTTTCTTCTATATGTACAAAAATTTTAATGTCTAAGTTAGGAAGGTTAAAAAAAAGATCAATAATAAGAGCTAAATGTAAAATAGAATAATTGTAACAATATAGTGCAATAAAAGTTATATGAATTTGTTATATTTCTCAACAAATTCATTTGTCATCTAATTAACTGGCATACAATTATTGTTATTCTGTAAGGTTAGTCGTAATGTCTCATTTTTCATTTCTATCCTAGTAATTTGAGTCTTCTTCTTTCTTGAAAAAAATCAAGCTAAAGGTT
Source organism: Spermophilus citellus (assembly GCF_964194105.1). Lineage (NCBI taxonomy): Eukaryota > Metazoa > Chordata > Mammalia > Rodentia > Sciuridae > Spermophilus > Spermophilus citellus. The sequence goes on along the minus strand of NC_138189.1, from coordinate 42,210,349 downwards.
TATCTTTTTTGGGGGGGGATTTTTTCAAAGAACTGTATTTTGGTTACATTGAGTTTTCTCTGTTGTTTTTCTATTCTTTACTTTATTCATTTCCGTCATAATCCTTATTATTTCTTTCCTTCAGCTCAATTTGGTTTTAGTTTACACTTGAGGCATAGGTAATCAATTTGAGATCTTTCTTCTTTTCTAATGTAGGCATTTGCCATTATGAATTTCCTAAAACTAGCTGCATTCCATAGGTTTGGTATGCTCTGCCTTTACATTTTCATTTATCTCAAAATATTTTCATTTTCACTTTTGATTTCTTTACTAACATTGCTTATTTAGAAGTGTGTTGTTTAACTTCCACATATTTGGTTTTTTTTTTTTTTTGCTTTGCTTATTTTTTTTTTTAATTTATTTTTTTTATTGGTTGTTCACAACATTACAAAGCTCTTGACATATCATATTTCATACATTAGACTGAAGTGGGTTATGAACCCCCAATTTTACCCCAAATGCAGATTGCAGAATCACGTCAGTTACACATCCACAATTTTACATAATGCCCTATTAGTAATTGTTGTATTCTGCTACCTTTCCTATCCCCTACTATCCCCCCTCCCCTCCCCTCCCATCCTCTCTCTCTACCCCATCTACTGTAATTCATTTCTCTCCTTGTTTATTTTCCCATTCCCCTCACAACCTCTTATATGTAATTTTGTATAGCAATGAGGGTCTCCCTTCATTTCCATGCAATTTCCCTTTTCTCTCCCTTTCCCTCCCATCTCATGTCTCTGTTTAATGTTAATCTTTTCTTCTTACTCTTCCTCCCTGCTCTGTTCATAGTTGCTCTCATTATATCAAAGAAGACATTTGGTATCTGTTTTTTAGGGATTGGCTAGCTTCACTAAGCATAATCTGCTCTAGTGCCATCCATTTCCCTGCAAATTCTATGATTTTGTCATTTCTTATTGCTGCATATTACTCCATTGTGTATAGATGCCACATTTTTTTTAACCATTCATCTATTGAAGGGCATCTGGGTTGGTTCCACAGTCTAGCTATTATGAATTGTGCTGCTATGAACATCGATGTGGCAGTATCCCTGTAGCATGCTCTTTTAAGGTCTTCAGGGAATAGTCCGAGAAGGGCAATAGCAGGGTCAAATGGTGGTTCCATTCCCAGCTTTCCCAGGAATCTCCAAACTGCTTTCCAAATTGGCCGCACCAATTTGCAGTCCCACCAGCAATGTACAAGTGTACCCTTTTCTCCACATCCTCGCCAGCACTTGTTGTTGTTTGACTTCATAGTGGCTGCCAATCTTACTGGAGTGAGATGGTATCTTAGGGTGGTTTTGATTTGCATTTCTCTGACTGCTAGAGATGGTGAGCATTTTTTCATGTACTTGTTGATTGATTGTATGTCCTCCTCTGAGAAGTGTCTGTTCAGGTCCTTGGCCCATTTGTTGATTGGGTTATTTGTTATCTTATTGTCTAATTTTTTGAGTTCTTTGTATACTCTGGATATTAGGGCTCTATCTGAAGTGTGAGGAGTAAAAATTTGTTCCCAGGATGTAGGCTCCCTATTTACCTCTCTTATTGTTTCTCTTGCTGAGAAAAAACTTTTAAGTTTAATTAAGTCCCATTTGTTGATTCTTGTTATTAACTCTTGTGCTATGGGTGTCCTATTAAGGAATTTGGAGCCCGACCCCACAATATGTAGATCGGAGCCAACTTTTTCTTCTATCAGACGCAGAGTCTCTGATTTGATATCAAGGTCCTTGATCCATTTTGAGTTAACTTTTGTGCATGGTGAGAGAAAGGGATTCAGTTTCATTTTGTTGCATATGGATTTCCAGTTTTCCCAACACCATTTGTTGAAGATGCTATCCTTCCTCCATTGCATGCTTTTAGCCCCTTTATCAAATATAAGATAGTTGTAACTTTGTGGATTAGTCTCTGTGTCCTCTATTCTGTACCATTGGTCCACCCGCCTGTTTTGGTACCAGTACCATGCTGTTTTTGTCACTATTGCTCTGTAATATAGTTTGAAATCTGGTATCAATATACCGCCTGATTCACACTTCCTGCTTAGAATTGCTTTTGCTATTCTGGGTCTTTATTTTTCCATATGAATTTCATGATTGCTTTATCTATTTCTACAAGAAATGCCGTTGGGATTTTGATTGGCATTGCATTAAACCTATAGAGAACTTTTGGTAGTATCGCCATTTTGATGATGTTAGTTCTGCCTATCCATGAACAGGGTATATTTTTCCATCTTCTAAGATCTTCTTCTACTTCTCTCTTTAGGGTTCTGTAGTTTTCATTGTATAAATCTTTCACCTCTTTTGTTAGGTTGATTCCCAAGTATTTTATTGTTTTTGAGGATATTGTGAATGGAGTGTTTTTCCTCATTTCCGTTTCAGAAGTTTTGTCGCTGATATACAGAAATGCCTTTGATTTATGAGTGTTGATTTTATATCCTGCCACTTTGCTGAATTCATTTATTAGTTCTAGTAGTTTCTTTGTAGACCCTTTTGGGTCTTCTAGGTATAGAATCATGTCATCTGCAAATAGTGATAATTTAAGTTCTTCTTTTCCTATTTTTATGCCTTTAATTTCTTTCGTCTGTCTAATTGCTCTGGCCAGTGTTTCGAGAACTATATTGAATAGAAGTGGTGATAGAGGGCATCCCTGTCTTGTTCCAGATTTTAGAGGGAATGCCTTTAACTTTTGTCCATTCAGAATGATGCTAGCCTGAGGCTTAGCATAGATAGCTTTTACAATGTTGAGGTAAGTTCCTGTTATCCCTAGTTTCTCTAATGTTTTGAACATAAAGGGATGCTGTACTTTGTCGAATGCTTTCTCTACATCTATCGAGATGATCATATGGTTCTTATCTTTAAGTCTATTGATGTGGTGAATAACATTTATTGATTTCCGTATATTGAACCATCCTTGCATCCCAGGGATGAATCCTACTTGATCATGGTGCACAATTTTTTTGATGTGTTTTTGTATTCGATTCGCCAGAATTTTATTGAGGATTTTTGCATCTAGGTTCATTAGAGATATTGGTCTGTAGTTTTCTTTCTTTGAGGTGTCTTTGTCTGGTTTCGGAATCAGGGTGATGTTGGCCTCATAGAATGAATTTGGAAGAGCTCCCTCTTTTTCTATTTCCTGAAATAACTTGAAAAGTATTGGTATTAATTCTTCTTTAAAGGTTTTGTAAAACTCGGCTGTATACCCATCCGGTCTGGGCTTTTCTTGGTTGGTAGTCTTTTGATGGCTTCTTCAATTTCATCCATTGATATTGGTCTGTTCAAATTGTGTGTATCCTCCTGACTCAGTCTGGGCAAATCATATGACTTAAGAAATTTATCGATGTCTTCACTATCTTCTATCTTATTGGAATATAGGTTTTCAAAATAATTTCTAATTGTCTTCTGTATTTCTGTAGCATCTGTTGTGATATTGCCTTTTTCATCCCGTATGGTAGTAATTTGAGTTCTCTCTCTTCTTCTCTTCGTTAGCATGGCTAAAGGTCTGTCGATCTTATTTATTTTTTCGAAGAACCAACTTTTAGTTTTGTTAATTTTTTCAATAGTTTCTTTTGTTTCAATTTCATTGATTTCCGCTCTGATTTTAATTATTTCTTGCCTTCTGCTACATTTGCTGTTGTTTTGCTCTTCCTTTTCTAGGGCTTTGAGATGAAGTGTGAGCTCATTTATTTGTTGGTTTTTTCTTTTTTTGAGGAATGACCACCAGGCGATGAATTTTCCTCTTAAAACTGCTTTCATTGTGTCCCATAGATTCTGATATGCTGTGTCTGTATTTTCATTTATCTCTAAGAATTTTTTGATTTCCTCCTTTATGTCTTCTATAACCCATTGATCATTCAGTAACATATTGTTCATTTTCCATGTGATGTAGGATTTTTCCTTCCTTCTTTTATCATTGATTTCCAGTTTCATTCCATTATGATCAGATAAAATGCAAGGTATTATCTCCACCCCTTTATATTTACTGAGGGTTGCCCTATGGCATAATATATGGTCTATTTTTTAGAAGGATCCATGTGCTGCCGAGAAAAAAGTATATCCATTTGATGATGGTTGATATATTCTATATATGTCAGTTAAGTCTAGGTTATTGATTGTGAAATTGAGTTCTATAGTTTCTTTATTCAACTTTTGTTTGGAGGATCTGTCCAATGGTGAGAGAGGTGTGTTGAAGTCACCCATAATTATTGTGTTTTGGTCTATTTGATTCTTGAACTTGAGGAGAATTTGTTTTATGAATGTCGCAGCACCATTATTTGGTGCATAAATATTGATAATTGTTATGTCTTGTTGGTGAATGGTTCCTTTTAACAGTATATAATGACCTTCTTTATCCCTTTTGATTAACTTAGTCTTGAAGTCGATTTTATTCGATATGAGGATGGCCACCCCTGCTTGCTTACGAGGACCGTGTGCGTGGTATATTTTTTCCCATCCTTTCACCTTCAGCCTGTGTATGTCTTTTCCAATCAGATGTGTCTCCTGGAGGCAGCATATTGTTGGATTTGTTTTTTTAATCCATGATACCAGCCTATGTCACTTTATTGGAGAGTTTAAGCCATTAACATTCAGAGTTACTATTGATATATGGTTTGTACTTCCATCCATGTTTGATTATTTATCCTTTTTTTAACAAATTTAGTTTGTTTCTCCATGATTATCTTTCCCCTCGCCCTCTGTCTTTACCGAGGCACTTTCTACTGATGGTTTTGGTTATTGTTTTTCATTTCTTCCTTGTGTAGTGTTTTGCTCAAAATGCTTTGCAATGCTGGTTTTCTGGCTGCAAATTCTTTTAACTTTTGTTTATCATGAAAGATTTTTATTTCGTTGTCGTACCTGAAGCTTAATTTTGCTGGATACAGAATTCTTGGTTGGCATCCATTGTCTTTCAGTGTTTGAAATACATTGTTCCATGACCTTCTTGCTTTCAGCGTCTGTGATGAAAAATCCGTTGTTAACCTTATTGGTTTACCCCTGAATGTAATCTGTCTCCTTTCTCTTGTAGCTTTTAATATTTTCTCTTTGTTCTGTATATTGGATATCTTCATAACAATGTGTCTTGGCGTTGGTCTACTGTGATTTTGTGTGCTCGGTGTCCTGTATGCATCTTCAATTTGTATATCTGTTTCCTTTTTTATTTCTGGAAAGTTTTCTGTAATTATTTCATTCAGCAGGTTACTCATTCCCTTGGTTTGAATCTCTGTACCTTCTTCTATCCCGATGACTCGTAAGTTTGGTTTTTTTATGTTATCCCATAACTCTTGGATGTTTTTCTTGTGATTTTTTTACCAGCCTTTCTGAGTTGGCTAGACTCTTTTCAAGATGATACGTTTTGTCTTCATTATCTGACGTTCTGGCTTCTACTTGCTCCACTCTGTAAGTGATACTATCAATTGAGATTTTAATTTGGTTTATCGTTTCCTTCATTTCTAGAATTATTGTTTGATTGTTTTTTATAATCTCTATCTCCTGATAAAGATGCTTAACTTCTTCTTTTATCTGTTTATGTAATTCATTCTCAATGTGTTCTTTCACTGCTTGAATTTGCTGTCTTGTACCTTCTTTAAGGTTCCATTCCATCTGTCTAAGGTGTTCCTTGAGTTCTTTATATGACCATTTTTCTGATGACTCTAGGTCCTCCTGAATGTTTAGGCTGTCCTGCATTGTTTGTACTCCTTTTCTTCCTTGCTTTTTGAAGCTGCTCATGTTACTTCTTGTTCTGTTTGAGTGCTGAGATACTGTTTACTCCTATAAATTTATTTGATGCTTGGGAGGAAAGGTATTAGAAGGGAAGGGAAGAAGTCACTAAAGAGAATGAGAGTAAGCAGGTAGAATTCAAGGAAGGGGGGATAAGAAAAATGAAAAGACAAAAGAAGAAAAAAATAGGAAATAAAAAAAGAAAAAAAATTAAAAAAATAATAAAAAATTAAAATTAAAATTAGAAGAAAAAATTTAAAAAAATTGTAAAAAAAATTTTAAGAAACAACAAGAAATAAAAATGAAAATGAAAGAAAAACCCAAATCAAAAAAAAAAAAAGAGAAAAGAAAAAAAGAAAAAAAAAACTAATAAATGCAGTTTTAGAGTTTGATTAACTTCCCTTCCAGTAGGTGGCGCTGTGCCCACCAGGTCAAGTTTCTCCTGTCAATATGCAGGAACCAATCACTGTGTAGCAGCTCCTCCCAGACTGGGCGAGTCTCCAATCCTGAGTGTCTAGGGCCTCCTCTTGTGTCTAGTCACTTCCCACTTTTCCTCTAGCCAGGCCCCTCTCACGGGTGCCGCTCATCACAATACTGGCTACACGCCAGGTCTGCTGCTCCCGGGAGCCCTGTTTTCATGTATGACTGGGCACACTCTTCCAGTTTTCCATTCCCTCAGACCCTAAGTTTGTAGAGCTTGGGGCTGAGAATCCTCAGCGAATTTTACTTGCCCTCCGGTAGCCACTGGTGCAAGAGACCTCAGCAGTCAGCCCTGGTGGGAACGGTAGTTCCGCGCCGCGGGTCCCGCGCCACCTCTGATTCCCTCGGGCTGGCTGTCGCACTCACAGGAGAGCTGGGAGGGGCCCTTACGGGAGAGCTGGGAGGGGCCCTTAAGGTTTCCCTGATGTGTGGAGTGGGAAGGCTAGGGGATTACACACCTGTAGCCGCAGGTTTCAATGAAGTTATCTCCTCCGCCGCAGTCTGATGACGTCAGTTCTCTGCCATAGTGGTGTCTCTTGCAAATGGCGACAGTTCGTTTCCCTTTGCCGGGCGACCAATGCAACGGGTGGGTCCTTACTGTCTCTCCCAAGCCCCGTTTCAAACCTGTGGCTACTACTTATGAAGGCTCGGTAGGCATTTACCTCCATAGGATGAGAAGGGCTGACCAGTTGTTTCAGCCGGATGGATTAGTGCTGAGTCACAGCTGTTTGTCTGCGGGAAGCAGGTGAACGGGAGCTTGAATTCAGCCGATCCGGGCTCAGTGTGTGTTCTGAGAGGCCCAGACTGTTCGCCCCAGATCCACGTCAGCTCAGCATTGCCTAGTGATCCTGAGCAAACAGATTTAGGTTGTTTACGACTCCCTATGCCCGCACAGCTGAAGAGGTCAGAGACTTGATCTCCCCGTGCCCGCCGCCATGTTGGAATCTCCCACATATTTGTATATTCACTAAATCTTCTTGGTATTTATTTCTGATTTCATTTCATTGTGGTTGAAGAATACACTTTGTGTCATTTCATTTATTTTAGGTTCATTGAATTTGTTTAATGTCCTAGCGTATAGTCTATTCTGGAGAATGTTTCATGTGCTCCTGTGAAAAATGCACATTCTGTTGTCATTGGGTGGAATGCTCTATAGATAGCTGTTTGGCCCAGTTGACTGATCAGTTTTCCACTATACTTTTCCCCTTATATCTCAATTAGATTTATGATTATTATTTCTATCTTTTTATGGGATGCAGTACCATGATGGGTCTAGCTCACACCCGTTATTTATATGGCTTGACCCCTATCCCCCCATTCTCCTAGGAACAGTCTCCTGGTCAGTCATTTACACTCTCAGTCAAGTGTTCAGATGAAAGTGACACTGTTGTTGACTCTAGGAGTAGACATGTGACCTATCCTGCCCAATTACAGCACTGCATCCCCAGAGAAGATACTGGATTAGAAACTAGGCTGTGAAAGAAGCCCAACCAATCAACTCCATTACAGTTCATTCTAGATGTTTCTTATGTAAGAGTGAAGCAGGTATTTTCTCTTCCTGAAGGACTGACATTGTCAGGATATAAGTCTGAAGCTGCCTGGGGCAATAAAGAGAGTGTAATCAGCCAAAGGGAAATCGAACAAAGAGACAGAAGAGGCGAGGGCCTAAGAACATCCTTTGAAACTTTGGATCAAACTGAATCCGAAACCAACACTACACCTAGAATTTTAAATTACTTATGCCAGGAAATAAGAAATCATCCCCTTTGTGTTTATGTTAGTATGAGTTAGTATTCCATCATGATCAGAAGAATTCTGGGACATTAATAAAGCATGATTATTAAATGGTCAAATTTGAGAGTAAATTTTTTAATTTGTAGGATAGTTTTGATTCTATAATATTTAGTATCAAGTAACAATATTAAATATAAGTAACCTCTGGTTTATTATTGCCATCTCTCCAAGAAGACAATGGTAATGCACATTCATAGTGAAGTCACAAGAAAGGCATTTTTATCAGCTCTTTTTTCCTCTTTCTTTCTCATTCTACACTCTTGTTGTGGCATAGCAATCAAGCAAGCTGGAAACCTAAGCCTTTGTCTTCTTTCTCTTCTTGCCTCATTTGGTCATTGAATTTGATCAAGCCTACTTTAGAAATGTCACTCAAATCCATCTGCATCTCTCTGCTTCCACTTTTCCCCCAGTAAAATCCATTTTCCAAACTGCTCTCTGGGCCACCTGACAGTGTATAACCCAGGCTCATCCCTAATGTTTATGGGGCTCAAAGAAGAGTTGAAATGGAGGTTCCAGCCCATTGCCCCACCCTTTGTTCTCCACATCCATCCTTCTGTTCCACTAAGGATGAAACATACACACCCATAGACATCCCAAATTGTACATCCATGATCTTTCCCAGATCCCCCCAAAACAGCCACTTCTTGGGCTTACAAACCTGTGGAGATCTAAACAATTTACAAACACCACAAGCAGGCCTGAATTCTTTCATCAGGGAATTTTAGTTCCTGAGCACATAGACTGTGATCTAGAAGCAGGGGAGACCACAGGCCCTAGGTTAACCCACCCGCTTGTCCCTGTGAACTTCTCACCTTGTGGAACCTGATGTGACCACAGGGAGCCTGATCTAGATCTTCTCAATGGTTGCTCCAGTGGAGGATGCTCTTGTCTCAGTCTGATGGTGGTACTCTGTAAAGTCTCAAGGTCCATCCTGCAGATCACTGAGTTGTGTTTAAACTCCTCAACTTGGTAGACAAGGCTTAACACAACCTCATTCCATCCTAGTCACCCTCTTTTCTCATTCTTCTAGAAACTTTCAGCTCAAAGTGGTCCTCTGCTAGGAGCCACAAGCATATATACGATGTATGGCACCTTTGGTTGTAAAGTGACGCCAGCTAGCCACTGAGATGATTATGTTAAAATTTACATTCATATGCAAACTGGACTCCCGCTGTTCACCTTGGCCTGCTACCGGACTCAAGTTACGGGACTTTACGGGACTGCTGGAGAGTTCCCATTGGTTGGGGAAGGATAGTAGGAGGGAATTCCGGAGGAGGTGGGAGGAGACGGGGGGGTTCCGGTCGGCGCGGGGTTCCGGTCGGACACCCTCGTGGGAGGACCGGTTTTTGACTTGCTGGCGCTGAGAGTGTTAGCGGCTTTTTCAAAATAAAGTTTTGTTCCTGCTTGATTGGCTCGTGATTCTGTGCCCAGCCAAGACTGCGGCATTTGGCGGCCCGTGCGGGGAACGCCTGAAGCTTAGAGGTGAGTAAATTGCTCGCCCCTGAGGGAAGGCGACAGGATGGATGACCTTCTCAGAAAACAATGTGTTCTTGTTTTGATTTATTTTGTTTTCATTTCGAGCTCCCTAGCCCTAGAATTTTCTCAGGCGAACTGGAAAAAATGGTTGGCTCAAGGTTTGAAGTTATTCAGCCCTGAGAAAGAGAAAATTGATACAACCATTGTCTGCTCCGTCTTTGTTTCATTCTGCTTCGGCTTTGTTTTATCCTACCTTATTGGGTTAGGTTATAGTAGATTAGAATCCAATAAAAAACAAACCGAAAAACTGTTAAGTAAATTGTTAGAGGTCCAGACTATGGTAGAAAAAACGCTAGGTCAAGCAAAAGAGAAGGTCTCTCAAGCTAGTCAGACAGAGGAGAATTTAAAGAAAGCAAGCTTAGAGGACAAGCAGCCATCAGGTGGAGAATTACAACAGGAGGTTGCTACCAACTCCGTTCTATCACCAGAGGGCGTAACTCAGCCAACAGCTCCATCTACCGCTGAGCGGCCCTCAACTACCGTAGTTGATGGACGGAATTCTGAGGCAGGACCCCAAAGATTAGCATGCCCTGTACTTGAGCAGGCAGGAGGGCAACGAATTCACCGTGCTTTAGATTTCAAAACAATAAAGCAATTAAAGGAGGCTGTAACGACCTATGGGCCGCAAGCTCCCTTCACAATAAGCATGGTTGAATCTGTTACCAACTTGGACATGACACCAGCAGATTGGGCTAACATGTGTCGATCTGTGCTAAACGGAGGACAATATTTGTTATGGAAGGTTGCCAATGAGGAATTTTGCATGGAGACAGCTAGGCGAAATGCAGAAGCTGGGTACCCTCAAAGAAATATGGACATGCTTTTGGGGAAGGGACCTTATGAGGGTCAAAGACAACAAATTGAATATGACCCTGGTGTGTACGCACAAATTGCTGTAGATGCAGTTAGGGCATGGAAAACTTTACAGGGGCATGGAGACTTACAAGGTCAATTATCTAAGGTAATACAAGGAACTAATGAACCTTATGCTGAATTTGTAGATAGACTTATTCAGTCAGCCTCTAGGATATTTGGAAATACAGAACAGGTAATGCCATTTATAAAACAACTGGCTTATGACCAAGCAAATCGTTGCTGCAGAGAGGTCATTAGACCATGGAGACATGAGGATTTAAACACATATATTAAATTATGTAGAGACATTAATGAACAGGGGCAAGTCTTAGCAGCAGTACAACAGGCTTTAGATGCCAGGCCAAGAACATGCTATAATTGTAATCAAACAGGACATTTTAAAAGGAGTTGCCCCATAAGAGGAGGGTTTAACAAAGCTGGATATCAAAGGAATAGAATACCAGGTATTTGCCCACGATGCCGTAGAGGGAGACATTGGGCTAATGAATGCCGTTCTCAAACCACCATAGAGGGTATTCCGTTATCAAAAAACGGACAAGGACCAAGTGTTTACCCACGATATCGTGGAGAAAGGTATCAAGCTCCATTGCCAAAAAACGGACTAGAGGGCCCAATGCCCCGGGGCCCCAAACCACAAATATATGGGGCAATGGAGGAACCCAACAGCCCCATCAAGGTAGTGCCCAGGACGCATTATCCATTAAATCCCTCATCAGACAAACTAGAGGGAGCGCAGGGCTGGACATCTGCGCCTCTGCCAGAGCAGTACTAACCCCAGAGATGGGAATTCAAATCATTCCCACAGGAGTAAAAGGACCTCTTCCCCAGGGAACAGTAGGCTTATTATTGGGACGCAGTTCTTCTACACTAAAAGGACTTATGATAAGTCCTGGGGTAATTGATCCCGATTATGAAGGTGAAATAAAAATTATAGCTAGTTCTCCAAGAGGTATATCAGTAATTTCACCAGGAGATAGAATAGCACAGTTATTAATAATACCCAGCCTGCATGATAAATTTTCCAGTTGTAATGTAGAAAGAGGTTCCAAGGGATTAGGCTCCACAGGTGTAGATTGGGCTATGCTGTCTTTAAATTTAGATTCTCGCCCAATGCTAAAATTAAAAATTCAAGGACATGACTTTAATGGGCTGCTGGACACAGGAGCTGACCTCAGCATCATATCTCGTCAAGAATGGCCAAAACATTGGCCATTACAACAAGCCACTCAAACGCTTCGAGGCCTAGGAGTGGCAACAAATCCCCATAGAAGTGCTATGGTATTAGATTGGAGGGATCCTGAAGGATGTGAAGGAACTATACAGCCCTATGTATTGGATCATCTTCCTGTAAATTTATGGGGACGAGATGTCCTAGATCAATTAGGATTGACATTAACAAATAACATCAATCCTAACGCGCCCACTACTAGGGCTAAACAAGGCTTTAGGAAAGAAAAAAGATTAAGAGAACAAGAACAAGGTATGACAGCACCTATTCAAATAGATCAAGAAATAAATAGACATGAATTGGGTTTTCAGAAAGGGCCACTGAGACAATCAAAATTACTTGGAAATCAGAAAGACCAGTGTGGGTTCCTCAGTGGCCCTTGACTAAAGAAAAGATACAAGTAGCCCATGACTTGGTCAAACAACAGTTAGCGGAAGGACATATACAACCTTCCGTATCCCCCTATAATACTCCCATTTTTGTCATTAAAAAGAAATCTGGTAAATGGAGATTATTACAAGATTTAAGAGCCATTAATAATGAGATGGTTATTATGGGACCTGCTCAATCAGGGATTCCTCAATTGTCTGCTTTACCAAAAACCTGGCATGTTTTAGTTATAGATATTAAAGATTGTTTCTTTTCAATTCCAATTCATCCCGAGGATAGTCCACATTTTGCATTTACTATCCCTGCACTGAATCATGAAGGTCCTGATCAGAGATATGAATGGAAAGTACTCCCTCAAGGGATGGCTAACAGCCCAACTATGTGTCAAATTTATGTTAATAAAGCAATCCAGCCACTTAGAAACCAAAATCCTGAACTACAAATATTTCACTATATGGATGATGTGTTACTGGCACATAAAGATAAAAACACATTACTAGAATGTTATGCCACACTTACAAATTTATTGAAAAATTATAATCTAGAGATAGCAATAGATAAAGTACAATTAAATCTTCCAATTAATTATTTAGGAGTTCTATTATCCTCAACCATGGTCCGTCCACCAAAAATTCAAATACGAGTAGATCAACTCAAATCACTTAATGACTTTCAAAAGTTATTGGGAGACATAAATTGGATAAGGCCTTATCTAGGCATACCAACAGGAGAGTTAGGACCTTTATTTGATATTCTAAAAGGTCCATCAGATCCAAATTCACCCCGCATGTTAACGCCTGAAGCAAGAAAAGTATTAAAAATCATTGAAACATATATGGAAAATATGCATTTGGATAGAATTGATATAAGTTTGCCTTTATTATTTATTGTACTACCAACAAAAAATATTCCTACAGGAGTATTTTGGCAAGAAGGTCCATTATTGTGGATACATTTATCTTATTCCCCTAACACTATTCTTACTAGATATCCTGAGGCTGTAGGACAATTAATACTCAAAGGAATAAAAGCAGCTAAGGGAGTGTTTGGGATTTCTCCCAATAAAATTATTACTCCATATACTATGGATCAAATTGATGAGTTAGCTAATGAGTTAAATACTTGGGCAATAATCCTGTGTAAAACTAGTGTTTCATTTGATAATCACTTACCATCTAATCCTTTGTTGTCTTTTTGGTCTAAGCATCCTGTAGTTTTTCCAAAAATGACAAGAAAAACCCCTATCATAAATGCTCCAAATATATTCACTGATGGGTCAAACAATGGTACAGCAGCAGTAGTTACTCCTGATCAAACTTTTACATTTTTAGTACCCAAACAATCAGCTCAAAAGGTAGAGCTTAATGCAGTATTACAAGCTTTTATGATGTTTAAAGATTCTGTATTTAATTTATTTTCTGATAGTCAGTATGTAGTTAATGCTATTAATTCCCTTGAAGATGCTGGTAGGATTTCCCCTTCCTCTACTGTTTTCTCTTTGTTTTCCGCTATACAAAGTCTAATCTGGGACCGAAAAGATCCATTCTTCATAGGTCATA